>NC_053490.1:107230338-107557004 GCF_905171775.1 Rana temporaria | reverse complement strand
AAGGCAGAGCAGGGTCTGTAGATCCTCTCTTCCTTTGACTGAAGTTATAAAGCACACGGCATGCCAGCACCACTTTGATGGTATTCTCCATGTCCAGCTAACGGCAGACAGGAGAACACACCACTTGGTAGTTCACACTCCACCATCTGACAGACCTGGCTCAAAAGATAATTAAATATCATCACCATCCCCGCCATAGGGGCACATGATATTTTCTGGAAGTTCCTCATTTGCCACATAACGTCACTCATGCAACTGTAATGCCATAGCATAATCTCTAAATATGCATGTATCTCCTGTACCTCCATAGGTCCCCACACCGACAGCAAGAAAATGCAGATTGAAGTCTACCAAACTCAGCATTACAATTGAAAAATCTCTTTCTTATCATTGAAATATTTATGTTTTCTATCCAGCGTTCCAATACAGTTTAGAAACAAATTTTTGTCCCAGAACTCATCCACTGCCTCTTGGCATAACTCATCTGTAGGCTCCAACATTACAAAGTGATGTAGCTCCTCCCAGTCTGTCAGGTTTCCCCGACCACATAGCTGAACCTAGACACACAGCTTTGGTCAGTAGCTAGGTGTTTTATGGCCATTCTTCTCTTCTGGGTCCTAGGGGTGCACTTACTTTTGCACTCCTGTGGCAAAAGCTTGCTGTTGGCTAATGTCACAAAGCCACTCTAGGTTCTGGAAGGATCCTGACCATATTGTCGGGATCCACCCAGATTGATAGCTGGCTCTGGCTCTCAGTGCTTGTCTGAGAGCCGAAGCCAGCTGCGTCCTCATCATTGTTGGGATTTCTTCTCTTGTAACTCCCTTCTCTCAACATAACTAGAAGGATGGCTTTAGGAATAAGATCCAAAAAGGGGTCCATGCCTCGCAACGTAAAATACACACAGAGAACTTGCACGCCTCACAGGGAGCAGAAAAGAGCCAGAAAAGGCACCAGCATTTAAAAAAAAAAAACATTATGGAATTAAAAAATTTTACGCGCTTAAACACAACATTAATACGCAAGCATTTTACTGACTATTACACAGGAACGTAGAAAAAAGCTTCTTAATAAAAATGTTATGGCTACACTCACACGGGTGTAACACGTTTACTGATATTTTAGTTCCTGCATATATAATAATAATACTAATATTTAATACTAATATATAATACGGATAAAAAAAAAATGCTGCACCACCTATTTACTAATGTTAATATCCATTCCCCAATAAAAAATAGTAAATATTGTCCTGAGGTCAAACGACTGTGGATAAGGGTCTATAACATGGTCAATTCAGTGTTACATATAAAAAAAGTTCCTTGGGAGGCGCTCCTACACAAACCGATAGAAGGCGCTACCAAGCGTGAGCGTACTCTAGTGACCCATATATTTTCGGCCACGAAACAGAAGATACGCAGATTCTCAACTTCAACTAAGTGAAAAGTCGGGTGCATGGTACTCTGGTGAATGAGAAATTGATGGCGATATTACCCATATTTTTGTACCTGGCAGCCCTGGTTAGATTACTTCCTGCCAACGCAACCGCCTACCCGCTTCCTGGAACTGTAATCTAACACGACGCGTTAACATACCTAATGTGAACCTCCAAAACAGAGGTCCCCCTAACCCCCCCTCTTATTTTTTCCTTCTCCTTTTTTTCTCTCACCATTCTATTTTTCTTTTCTGATTCTTATGCCCCATACACACGACCGGTTTTCCCATCGAAAAAAGTCAGATGAGAGCTTTTGGCCAGGAATCCCAACCGTGTGTATGCTCCATCAGACTTTTTCCAACAGGAAAACTGCCGTCAGGAAAAATCCTAGCGGGAAAACTGGTTGTCTGTATGCAATTTGAACGCAAAAAAAAAACGCGCATGCTCAGAATCAAGTCGACGCATGCTCAGAAGCATTGAACTTAATTTTCTTGGCTCGTCGTAGTGTTGTACGTCACCGTGTTCTTGGCAGTCAAAAGTTTACCGACCTTTTGTGTGACCATGTGTATGCAAGGCAGGCTTGAGAGGAATTACGTCAGAAAAACCATTGTTTTTTTTTTCTGACGGGAAAACTGCTCGTGTGTTCGGGGCATTACAGCTTTTTTTGCTTATAAGTTAGAACGGTACCTCTTTTTTGGTCCCACAGACGACTGTACTGTTCTCTCTAGTTCTAGGGCCCCTGCAGGTTGAACAAAAAAAACTGTCAGCTTCGGTCGGAGTCGCTGTACTAAACATGCAAGGTTATTTCTTGTGAAAAAAACATGCAAGGTTAATTCAGCGATCTCCCCCACTGAGATGTTATATTCTGACAGGGGGACGCCCCGCCCCCGCCAGAACACTTTGATCACCGTTTTCTGCAATTGGCTGAGAGCACCAATCGGGAGTTGGTCGGCTGCTGTTTTTCCAGCATACACGTTCGACAGAAGCCAGCCCGAAAGGCTGGCAGCTGTTAGACCGATCGACATACACACGGGCCGAATGTCGGACATTTTTTTATTAAAGGGCTGTTGCCTCCCGACATTCGGCCCGTGTGTACTTGGCTTAACTGGTTGATATTTGCCAGCACACCAAGGTTTGGCACAATGTGGCATCCAAACAGGTAGTTTATTGCATGATCACAACACAAGAAAGGTGCAACGTTTCGTCACGCAGGACCCCTTCGTCAGGCATGCCTGATAAAGGGGTCCTGCGTGACTCCGAAATGTTGCACCTTTCTTGTGTTGTGATCATGCAATAAACTATCCGTTTGGACGCCAAATATCTACCTTGTGACTTGAACCAGTATCCAGCTGGTTGTTGCTACAGCACCCTCATTTTGAGAGCTTATACCAGGAACGTGTGCGATGGGAATATAAAACAGTACCCGGCTTAACTGTCTACTCTTCTTATCAATTTTAATAATAAAATTCAAGTGAAAGAAAAATATAAAAAATTACAAGATACACAAATGACATGTGCTTAAAGTCTCTTTTGCATTTTTTCATACATGTTTCACAATATATTTTACAATTCATCAACTGAGTTCACAATCTAAAAACGCATCAATTGTGCCAGCGCTCGCTGTACTTGCTTTTAGACCCATTTTCAATGTGTAAACATCTCCTTTATTAATACCAGAATGCATGGTACTTCATATACATGTTTTCAGAAGCCGATTTTTGTGTTTTGTGTTACTGATCTGAATGCAGTGCATGTTACACATCTACATGAATTGAAAACAATACAGCTGCGTTCAGATCCATAAATAAAAAAATGCTTGCGAATGCATTTATACACAAGAATGTAGCCTACTGATGTTTCAGTTTCTGCATATTAAAATACTTTCATTTAAATATTTTTTTAAATTATCCTGTTTTTTAAAAAAATATATATATATATCAGAATGCATGTTACGTGCATACGCATATCCTAAGACACAGATTTTTGGATTTTGTTTTACGGATCTGAAGGCAATGTATGTTTATGCATGTGAATATCAGTATTGAAAACAATTCAGCTGCCTTCAGATTCATAAATCAAAAAATGCCTGTAAATGCTTCTTTTTTTACGACTGTGTAAATGTGGCCTACGATCAGTAAATTTTTTATGGCCATGTGAATGTAGCCCTAGATGCAATATACACTATGGGCCAGATTCACGTAGAATCGCGGCGGCGTAATGTATCGTAGATACGTAGATCGTAGATACGTTACACCGCCGCAAGTTTTCATCGCAAGTGCCTGATTCACAAAGCACTTGCGAGAAAACTTACGCCGGCGGCCTCCGGCGTAAGCCCGCGTAATTCAAAGGGGCGTGTGCCATTTAAATTAGGCGCGCTCCCGCGCCGGACCTACTGTGCATGCTCCGTTTTGAAATTCCCGCCGTGCTTTGCGCGAACTGACGTAATTTTTTCGAACGGCGACGTGCGTAGCGTACTTCCGTATTCCCGGACGTCTTACGCAAGAACAAAACATTTTTACATTTCGACGCGGGAACGACGGCCATACTTTATACAGCACATACGTGGGCTGTGTAAAGTTAGGGCACCTAAAACGACGACTAACTTTGCGACGGGAAACTAGACTAGCAGCGACGTAGCGAACGCGAAAAACCCGTCGTGGATCGCCGTAACTACTAATTTGCATACCCGACGCTGATTTACGACGCAAACTCCCCCCAGCGGCGGCCGAGGTATTGCATCCTAAGATCCGACAGTGTAATTCAATTACACCTGTCGGATCTTAGGGCTAGCTATGCGTAACTGATTCTATGAATCAGTCGCATAGATACTCTGAGAGATACGACGGAGTATCTGAGATACGACGGAGTATCTGAGATACGACGGAGTATCTGAGATACGACGGAGTATCTGAGATACTCCGTCGTATCTCTGCTGTGAATCTGGCCCAATATTACCAAAAGTATTGGGACGCTTGCCTTTAAACACACATGAACTTTAATGGAATCCCAGTCATAGTCCATAGGGTTCAATATTGAATTGGCCCACCAACGCTATAACAGCTTCAACTTATCTGGGAAGGCTGTCCACAAGGTTTAGTAGTGTGTTTATGGGAATGTTTGACCATTCTTCCAGAAGTGCATTTATAAGGTCAGACACTGATGTGAACGAGAATGCCTGGCTCGCAGTCTCTGCTCTAATTCAGCCCAAAGGTGTTCTATCGGGTTGGGGTCAGGACTCTGTGCAGGCCAGTCAAGTTCCTGCAGCCCAAACTCACTCATCGATGTCTTTATGGACCTTGCTTTGTGCACTGGTGTGCAGTCATGTTGGAACAGGAAGGGGTCATCCCCAAACTTTTCCCACAAAGTTGGGAGCATGAAATTGTCCAAAATGTCTTGTTATGCTAATGCCTTAAGAGTTCCCTTCACTGGAACTAAGGGGCCAAGCCCAACCCCTGGAAAACAACCCCACATCATAATCCCCCCTCCACCAAATGATTTGGACCAGTGCACAAAGCAAGGTCCATAAAGACATCGATGAGCGAGTTTGGGGTGCAGGAACTTGACTGGCCGGTACAGAGTCCTGACCCCAACCCGATAGAACACCTTTGGGATGAATTAGAGTGGAGACAGCGAGCCAGGCCTTCTCGTCCACATCAGTGCCTGACCTTACAAATGTGCTTCTGGAAGAATAGTCAAACATTCCCATAGACACACTCCTAAACCTTGTGGACAGCCTTCCCAGAAGAGTTGAAGCTGTTATAACTGCACAGAGTGGGCCAACTCAATATTGAACCCTACGGACTAAGACTGGGATGCCATTAAAGTTCATATGCGTATAAAGGCAGGCGTCCCAATACTTTTGGTAATATTGTGTATACATGCATATGTGCATAAATGACTGCACTGAAAAGTTAAATTTCTTTATTTTATTTGAAAGCTCTGTATTTGTCGCTGTGTTTGTTACTGATCTTTAGACAGCTGCATTCACTGTTGTACCTGTGTCGCGATCAGTAAAAACATGGGGCCAGATTCTCGTACCTCCGCGCAATTTTGGGCAGGCGTAACGTATCTGATTTACGTTACGCCTCCGCAACTTACACGGGCAAGTGCTGTATTCTCAAAGCACTTGCTCCGTAAGTTGCGGCGGCGTAGCGTAAATCGGCCGGCGCAAGCCCGCCTAATACAAATTTGGATCAGGGGGGCGTGTTTTATGTAAAACTACTGTGACCCGACGTCATTTACGTTTTTGCGGAACGGCGAATGCGCCGACCGTGGAATTTCCCAGTGTGCATTGCTCCAAAGTACGCCACAAGGACGTCATTGGTTTCGACGTGAACGTAAATGACGTCCAGCCCCATTCACGGACGACTTACGCAAACGACATAGCTTTTTCAAATTTCGACAAGGGAACGACGGCCAACATTGGCTGCGCCTCATATAGCAGGGGCAACTATACGCCGGGAAAAGCCAAACGTAAACATTGTATCTTTACTGCGTCGGCCGCGTGTACGTTCGGGAATTCGCGTATCTAGCTCATTTGCATACTCAACGCGGAATTCGACGGAAGCGCCACCTAGCGGTAAAAAAAAAAATGCAGTTTAGATCCGACGGCGTAAAAGACTTACGCCTGTCGGATCTAATGGATATCTATGCGTAACTGATTCTAAGAATCAGGCGCATAGATACGACGGGTCGGATTCAGACTTACAACGGCGTACATGGCGCTACGCCGTCGTAAGTCCTCTGAGAATCCGGGCAATGGCGTTTTGTACTCTCATGTGCAAGAGATCTTGAAGCCTATTCCTAGTGTTATAGTGTAAATAATGCAGTGCACCAGGATGCCAAGGTCTAATTGCACCCAGTCGTTCTTTTATGCCCCATGGCCAATATATGTTGACAAGTCCCTAAAGTGATAAAGTTATAGAAACTCCCAAAACTTACCAATAATATACCATGGAAGCCATAAAATCTGCATCACAAGAATATACCCACAGCGCCATGGATAATGTTACTTCTTACAAATCTGGCAGAGTATAAATCAAATTATATCTGGATTGCCTCCTAGATCATGTCAGACCTTTTATGTCTGCATGCCTTTGTGCATAGCTGGAAAGCATTAGCTGACAAAGCCATTTCTCTACTGGCCAGAAAAATGAAGTAAACATTAAAGGTGTTTTTATTATAATTAGATACACATTCCTCATTTAGCATAAAGACCATCGCACAAGTTTTTGGTATCATCATGGATTACCTCCTCAGCTAGTGGAAAGTACCTTAAATGGCAGATTAGAGTTCCATCTAATCATGCAAACAAATATGCTTCATGGTGACAGTTGTAAATCTAAAAGTAAAAAATAAACCAAGAGGCTGTTCTCCGCTGGCACATGCTTATTCACAGTGCTTCCTGCCCAGGTTCCATTTGTGGGTTCACAATCTCTGTATATTCTAACTTGTTTTTATAGGTGAAAGGGTCTGATCTGAACTGCTTTGACCACAACTCTTTCACTGCATACTTCCACTAGGGCAGCGGTCACCATTCAGTGGTCCGTGGACCATTGATGGTCCACAAGGAAATTTTTGTTGTCACCAGGAAATCTGCAGCAAAGCAACATTGTGGTGCATGTATACCACCCAATGTTGTTTCCAGTGTTGATCTCAATGCACACTGACAGTCAATACTGTCAGCCTGCATTGATACCCAAAGTCTCCTTAAGGAGGTGAGTTCCAATGATAAGTCTATGTAAGGCAGCAGTGTGATGCAGAGTCGGAGGGGCAGGGGGGAGGGGGCAGAGAGCCAGAGCATTGTGAATGTAAAATTCATGTTCGTGGTCCGCAGGGTTTCAAAATTGTTTAGTGTTCCGTGAGGTCTGAAAAGTTGGTGACCACTGCTCTAGAGAACTCCTTAACTCCTTACCTTGTCACTGTGCTTATTCTGGTTTCTAGTTCCTGGCTGCAACTAGTGGTACGCCCACGCCTACCACTTAGGGTGCACTTAGGATGGAGACATAAGGAGCCTAATGCCCTGTACACACGATCGGACCTTTGTCCGACCAAATTCACATCAGAATTCCATTGGGAGTACATGTTCTCTATGTAATCTCCGATGGAATTCATCGGAATTTCCGATGGAATTACTCCGATGGGGCATACACACGGTTGGAATTTCAGATGGAAAAAGTCTGTCTGACTTATTCCCTCGGAAATTCCACTCGTGTGTGCGAGGCATTAGTGGGAAGTGTTGGCCTACTGCCAGTTACAGCCAGGAACTAGTTATCAGTAACAGCCTGGAATACAAGAAAACACATTATATCTGTTTTCTGAGACAAAGGTTTTTTTTCTTGTAGGGTGACAAGCGCAGAAGCTCCCCAGAGGAAGTACATGAGAGGCCTGGTAGTTATAGGAGCTACCGTTGAGATGAGGCTCACTCACCTACAGTAGGGAAGATTATTATTTGATCAGATTTTGTAAGTTTGTCCAGGGTCTATCATTTTTATCATAGGTGTATTTTAAATAATAGAGACACAATATCAACCAAAAATTAAGAAAAAAAACACAAATGTTATAAATTGAGTTGCAGTTCAGTGAGTAAAATAAGTATTTGATCCCTAAGCAGAACATGACTTAGTACTTGGTGGAGAAACCCTTGTTGGCAAGCACAGAGGTAGTTGGTGACCAGGTTTGCACACATGTTTGAAGGATGGATTTTGGTCCACTCTTCTTTACAGATCTTCTCTAAATCCTCAAGGTTTCTTGGCTGTCACGTGGCAACTCGAAGTTTCAGCTCCCTCCATAAATGTACTATAGGATAAGGGTCTGGAGACTAGCTAAGCCACTCCATGACCTTAATTTTCTTCTTCTTGAACCTTTGTTGCCTTGGCGGTATGTTTTGGGTCATTGTTTTGATGAAAAACATATCCACAACCCATCTTCAGTGTTCTGTCTGAGGGAAAAAAGGTTCTTATCCCAGATATTACAATACATGGCCCCATCCATTGGCCCCTCAATGCGGCAAAGTTGGCCTGTATCTTTAGCAGAGAAACAGCTCCAAATGGCAGCGTATTGTGTTACCAATGGTTTGTTTGGTGACTGTGGTCTCAACTGCCTTGAGATCATTCACAAGCTCCTCCTGTGTAGTTCAGAGCTGATCCCTCACTTTTCTCATGATCAGCCTCACCTCATGAGGCAAAATCTTGCATGGAGCTCCAGACCGCGGGCGATTCGTGGTTATATAGTCGCTCCAACAGTTGTCTCTTCACCAAGCTTCTTGTTGATGGTCTTGTAGCCCATTCCAGCCTTGTGCCGGTCTACAATCTTGTCCCTGATGTCCTTTACAAGTTGTTGCTAGGAACACCTTCTTAAATGGACAGGACTAATCTGTGTACCACATGAGCACATACTGTATCCACTTGGTGGGAGACAGAATTATTGTTGGTTGGTAGGGGATCATGTACTTATTTTACTCACGGCAACTGAATTTTTAACATTTGTATCGTGTTTTTTCTGGATTTTTGGTTGATATTCTGTCTCTATAATTTAGAATACACCTATGATAAAAAAAATTATAGACCCTTAAGTGGGAAAACTTACAAAATCTGCAGGGGATCAAATAATTATTTTCTCTACTGTATACATACAAGTTAGAATATACAGAGATTGTGAACCCGCAAGAGAAAACCAGAGCTGAAGGTAGACTGAATCATGTGTGTGGACAACAACGTCACCCTGTATTTAATCTTCGAGTTACGAGAGTCCCCATTCTCACTATTCTCGCTTTTTTATGGTGCCTGGAATAACTCTATACTCGAGAACTGCTACAAAGCTTAAACTGAATTTCACTTGTCTTTCTTATCAAGTGTCCATTATTTAGAAGGGAAGCAGCCCAGGCTAAAATGCCTGCAATCATCTAAGTAGCAGGCCTCGTACACACGACCGAGGAACTCGACGGGCGAAACACATTGTTTTGCTCGTCGAGTTCCTTGTGAAGCCGTCGAGAAACTCGACAAGCCAATTTTCTCCATTCCCGTCAAGGAAATAGAGAACTTGCTCTCTTTTTGGCTCGTCGAGTTTCTCGACAGTTTCCTCGACGAAAATGTACACACGACCGGTTTCCTCGGCAAAAAAATATCTCCCAGCAAGTTTCTTGCTGGTTTTTGCCGAGAAACACGGTCATGTGTACGAGGCCGCATTTGTGAGTTGACTTGCATGCATTGTTCGATCCTACAGGTTAGCCCAGGAGGCATCTGATGCTCAGATTTTGCCCCAATTCGGTTGGGTCAAGATGCCAGGCAATTATCTGAAACATACCGTACAAGCAATGGGATAAAGTGGTTTTGCCTAGAGAAATGGGCCACAAATACTCCACATAACAGCAGTTAGTTACACACATTGTAACTACAGGTGGTCCAAGCAGCTATTCAGTGTGAAGTAATATTATTTTATCACACGTACTGTTGCACAGTTTAATAACTTGAGAAACAGTGCTGGAATTGTTCCCTCTAGGGCTGCATTTGTGTTCCAATCAGCTGGATAAAAATAATCTGATAAAATGTAAAATGCTAAAGTAGAGGACAAAACAATGTGTAATGTGATGCTATTTTAACAGTATTTTTGCTGAAATATAAATTTCAACTACCCCTTGTTCCAAACATTCAAAATTTAAGAGGTCGTACAAGGGGAGTTCAAATTGGACATTTTTGCTAGGTTTGCTCCCACCTGCACCATATTGTAAAATGGGGTTATTAAAAAGGTTTCAGGCTGAGTAGGAGCTCTTCCGTTCCTGTGCCTTGCAGCTGGATGACCTTCCTGAACCAGGGCCACACTGTCACTGGAGACCCATTATTAACTGGATAAAAATGAGTTCTGGAGTCCCAGTGACATATAATTTGATGTTATCATGCCCATGCTAGGCCAGTAAATCACTGTAAAAGGAAGTCGGCATTGCTCAGACACAGTTCTGTAAGGACTACATTGTAACCTGCAATCACATTTATGTTGTTGTTGCTGATACTTACAGATTGTAAGCAGTAACACATAGTTAAGGGCACACATATACTGTCCAGGGCAGCATGCAGCTGTTCGGTCTGTGTAGGGGGTCTGCCAGTTTTCCTAATCCCTCCACAGTCTTACCAAACCTCTTGGCTCAGTGAAATCGACACGCCTGGAATTTCATCTCTGAAAAATGATATCAAAAGTGGTTTAAAATCCACTTAGCTGATGAAAATGAAGGAAGGTAAGGGCCGTTTTGCTGTGACGGATTCTGACCAGGAATGCTGCGAGGCTGGCAGCAGCAGGAGACATATGGAGGAATGTGTACATTTTTAGAGGCTTAACCACAGTACTTTACAATATGATTTAGGCATGGTCTGTTATTGCACACCCCAAGATAGAATGCTGGAGCAATACAACCTGTGTGTAGAGTACACTTCCCTTACACTTATACTGAACTATGGCATTCATTAAAAATACACAAAAATAGGCTACATTAAAAAAAAAAAAAAAAAAACAATCTTAGAAGCATAGACAAAAAAAAATTAAATAGTATGCAATAGCAAAAATTGAAAGAAATAATTATTTTTTTCTTTTTTGGTGCTTTTTCTTCCCATCTGTGTTGCTGTTGCTGAACAACTAAAAGTCTAAAAAACCACAATGGGCTAGATTCAGATAGATTTTGGCGGGCGTAGCGTATCTCAGATACACTATGCCGCCGTAATTTAGAGCAGCAGGTCCTGTATTCACAAAGAAGTTGCGATGTAACTTACGGCGGCGCAGTGTATCTGGGCCGGCGTAAGCCCGCCTAATTCAAAATAGGCTGGTTGGGGGCGTGTTCTATGCAAAATACTAGTGACCCCGCGTATTTGACGTTTCTAACGAACGGCGCATGCGCCGTCCGTGGACGTATCCCAGTGCGCATGCTCCAAATGACGTTGGCAAATCGTCAATGCTTTCAACGTGAACGTAAATTACGGCCAGCCCCATTCATGAACGAGTTACGCAAACGACGAAAAATGTTACGCGGTTCCGACGTCCATACTTAACATTGTCTGCGCCATCTTTTTGGTGGTTTATCTTTACGCCTGAAAACCCCTTACGTAAACGGCGTATCTTTACTGCGACGGCTGGGCGTACGTTCGTGAATAGGCGTATCTAGCTGATTTACATATTCTAGGCGTAAATCAGCGTACACGCACCTAGCGGCCAGCGTAAATATGCAGTTAAGATACAACGGCGTAGGAGACTTACGCCGGTCGTATCTTAGCAACATTTAAGCGTATCTCAGTTTGAGCATACACTTAAAGTTGCGACGGCGCGGATTCGAACTTACGACGGCGTATCTACTGATACGCCCGTCGTAAGTCTTTATGAATCTGGCCCAATATATTTTCAATTAGTTGTAAGTTTGAAACGAATTTTTGACTGCTGCTATCTTATTATGATGGTATTTTACATGCAGGTATGTAAATGACACCATGGGGTTTATGTACTAAAGCGAGAGAGGGCAAAATGAGTCATAATTCTGCAGAGAAACAGTTTCCAGGTTTTAGTGATAAAGCTTAAATAATGAAACTGTGGTTAGAAGCTGATTGGTTTCTCTGCAGAATTGTGACTAATTTGGCCCTCTCTAGCTTTAGTAAATAAACCCCAATTTACCTTATACCTGTTGTGTCATAAATAATACGTGGTACCAATATTAAAAAAAGGTCCTGGGAACTATAGGCCTGTCAATATAACATTGGTAGTATGTAAACTATCTGAAGGGACTATATCCAAGATTTTGCTGACGAAAACAGTATCATTAGCAGTACAGGCATACCCTACTTTTAAGTACACAATGGGGTTTATTTACTAAAGCTGGAAATCGCAAAATCAGACTCACTTCTGCATAGAAACCAATAAGCTTCCAGGTTTTATTACCAAATCTTAACTGAACAAGCTGGGGTTAGAAGCTCATTGGTTTCTATCTAGAAGTGAGCCTGTTTTTCTCCAGCTGTAGTAAATAAACCCCATTGTGTACTTAAAAGTAGGGTATACCTGTAATCAGCATGGGTTTACGAAAGGTTGTTCTTGTCAAACCAACCTATTAACAATCTCTGAGGAAGTGAGCTGGCATCTGGACAAAGGTAAGCATTTGATACAGTGCCCCACAAACACTTAGGGCTAGATTCAGATAGCCCTGCGTAATGTTGTGCGGGCGTAACGTTTTTCCGATATGTTACGCCGCCGTAAATTAGGGCGCAAGTTCCGTATTCAGAAAGAACTTGCGCCCTAAGTTACAGTGGCGTAACGTATGTGCTCCAGCGTAAGCCCGCCTAATTCAAATTTGGATGATGTGGGCGTGTTTTAGCTAAATTTAGTGTGACCCCACGTATTTGACGTCAATGCTTTAGACGTGAACGTAACTTACGTACAGCCCTATTCGCGAACGACTTCCGCAAACGACGTAAAAATTTCAAAATTCGACGCGGGAACGACGTCCATAGTTAACATTGCGTACGCCTCATATAGCAGGAGTAACCTTACGCCGGAAAAAGCCTAACGTAAACAACGTAAAAAAATGCGCCGGACGTACGTACGTTTGTGAATCGGCGTATCTACCTAATTAGCATATTCCTTGCGTTAATCGACGGAAGCGCCACCTAGCGGCCAGCGTAAAATTGCAACTAAGATACGACGGCGTAAGAGACTTACGCCGGTCGGATCTTAGTCAAATCTATGCATAACTGATACTAAGAATCAGGCGCATAGATACGACGCCGCAACTCAGAGATACGACGGCGTATCTGGAGATACGCTGTCGTATCTCGTACCTGAATCTAGCCCTTAATCTATAAGCAGAGGTCTGTAGGCATGGACCATAAGGTTTTTTCTTGAATAAAAAACTGGCTACGGGGTCGTGTCCAAAGGGTTGTGATAAAAAATGTATACTCAGAATAGTCTAGAGTGGTTAGTAGGGTACCCCAAGGCTCTGTCCTGGGACCAATTCTGTTTAATGTATTTTTAAATGATATAGAGGGTGGGATAAATAACTCGATCCAGTTCTGGCCACCAATCCTCAGAAGGGATGTGCTAGAGCTGAAGAGAGTCCAGAGAAGGGCAACTAAATTAATATGGGGACTGGAGGACCTCAATTATGAGTAATGACTACAAGCACTACATTTATTCTCCCTGGAGAAGAGATGCTTGAGAGGAGATATACAAATGTCTCAACGGTGATCCCAGCGTAAGTATGAAACTTTTCAGTCCCAGGGAGTGTAAGAGGACATGGGGCCACACAATGAGACTGGAAGAGATGTGGTTTAACCACTTCCCGCCCGGTTAATGGACAATTGACGTCCGGGAAGTGGTTGTGAAATCCTGACTGGACGTCTATTGACGTCCTGCAGGATTTCATGCCGGCGCGCGCCCATGGGGGCGCACAGCGCGGCGATCTGTGATGCGGGGTGTCAGTCTGTCACCCTGCGTCTCCGATCTCGGTAAAGAGCTACCGGCGGAGGCTCTTTACCATGTGATCAACCGTGTCCAATCACGGCTGATCACGATGTAAACAGGAAGAGACGTTGATGGCTCTTCCTCACTCGCGTCTGACAGACGTGAGTAGAGGAGAGCCGATCGGCGGCTCTCCTGACAGGGGGGGTTTGCTCTGATTGTTTATCAGAGCAGCCCCCCCTCGGATGCCCACACTGGACCACCAGGGAAGCCCACACTGGACCACCAGGGAAGGGCAGAAAAAAAAGGGCAATAAATAAAACAAAAGTGCAGTAAAAAAATTAAAAAGGGCAGTAAAAAAAAAGAGTAGATGCCAATCAGTGCCCACAAATGGGCACTGACTGGCAACATGGACCCCTCAGTGTCCATCAGTGCCACCCCTCAGTGTCCATCAGTGCCACCCCACAGTGTCCATTAGTGCCACCCCTCAGTGCCCATCCATGTCCCACGTCTTTCTGGATCTGGCTTTGTGCACAGGAGCACGGTCATGAACAAAGTGAAACATTTTTGGATGATGGTAGGTCAATTTTCTTTTGACCTGCTATTAGCATCTCTGATATTTAATACTTCCACTATGTCTGATAGCATGTCCTCCTCTGGGCTGTTGTCTGCCTCTGGCTGCTCCATCTCTCTACCCTGTGGTGATATAGCAGTGAAAGGAAACACAGCGCCCAATGGGGAAAATGCTATTCAATGTAATACAATACAAGTTTCAAAGTGTCTGACATGCTAGGGATCTGTTTTAACATTACCCTTCAATGGAAACACCTGAACTGAACAGTTTGAGGGTCATCCACATCATTTTGGCCATTTAGTGTAGTTGCAATGGCCAAGTGTTCAAAAAATTGTGACCCTATAGTGTATTATATAAAAGGGGCAATAAAACTCCATGGCTCATAGTAAGGAAATAATCCTTACTTATAGAAGTCAACATATCTGCACTCCTGTGGACATAAAATGACAAACTATGCAAAAAAAAATAACAAACATTTAGATATTTACATACTTTAAAAAGTCTATAAATGTAGTGTACATTCTGTATAATATTACATAGTTAAATAGTTACAAGAAGCAATTGCATATTCCCTGGATCAACTTTACCTATAAATTGTAGTATTCAGTTATTTTATTTACATTTAGAAAAGAATACAGGCTTTTTAAAAAATAGCAATCTACTAAGCTGGACAGATCCAGCTTTTGAGGGAGTCTATTCCAAATTTTCACAGCTCTTATTGTGAAGAATACTTTCTGTATTTGGTGATTAAGGGGTTGATGTACTAAAGACAAACAGACTGTGCAATTTGCAAAGTGCAAGTGCTCCAGAGCTTAGTAAATGAGGTGAAGCTCTGCTGACTTCCACCATCCAATCATGTGCAAGAAAAAATGCATTTTTTTTTAAATTTTCCTTGCATGTGATTGGGTATTCTTTGTAAAGTGAATCTTTACATCATATACTAAGCTCTGGAGCAACAGAACTTGCAGAGGGCAACTGCACAGTCTTTTTGCCTTTAGAATCTTTTTTTCTCCAGACTAAAGAGTGCCCCCTTGCGCTCTGTGATGACCTTAAAGTTGTTGTAAACCCTCATATACACTTAGTGAAGTAAACAGTCTCAGATGACACACAGAGATTAAACAAATCCTCATAGATAGGTTTTACTTGTTTATCTGCAGTCTTCTCCTCCCTACACCCCTTCAAAAAGACAGAACATTTTTAACCACTTCCTTACTGGGCACTTAAACACCCTTCCTGCCCAGAGGACTTTTTGCGATTCGGCACTGCGTCGCTTTAACTGACAATTGCACGGTCATGTGACGTGGCTCCCAAACAAAATTGACGTCCTTTTTTTCCCACAAATAGAGCTTTCTTTTGGTGGTATTTGATCACCTCTGCGTTTTTTTTTTTTGTTTTTTTTTATCCTCAGTCTAGGCCGATACGTATTCTACATATTTTTAGTAAAAAAAAAAAAAAAAAATTGCAATAAGCGTCTCGTTTGCGCAAAAGTTATAGCGCCTACAAAATAAGGGACAGAATTATTTTTTTTTATTATTTTTTTTTAATAGTAATGGCGGCAATCTGCGATTTTTATTGCGACTGCGACATTATGGCGGACACATCGGACACTTTTGACACATTTTTGGCACCATTCACATTTATACTGCGATATGCACTAATTACTGTATAAATGTGACTGGCAGGGAAGGGGTTAACACTAGGGGGTGAGGAAGGGGTTAAATGTGTACCCTAATTAGTGTTCTAACTGTGTGGGAAGGGGGGTGACTGGGGGAGGTGACCGATCTGTGTCCCTATGTACATGAGACACAGATCGGTCTCCTCTCTCCCTGACAGCACGCTGTCTGTGAGAGCCGGCAATGAGAAATGATCTCATATGTAAACATATGAGATCATCTCTCATTGGCCGCACAGATCGCCTAGCAAACGGCCACTCTGATTGGCCATTCACGGCGATCTGTGATTGGCTGTGTCCAAGGGACACGGCCAGCACAGAAGTTCCCTGCTGCGCGCTCGGGAGCGCGCGCGGGGAACGTGGAAAGGGGCGGCCGTAAAAACACGGCGCCCCCGAGAAGTAGAACCACCCTGCGGCCGTATATAGTCGTACGGCCGTCGGGAAGTGGTTAAAATCTGCCAGGAGCACAGAGGAGGGGTGGAGAGACTGCAGTTACAGTGTGTGCGAGCTGATTGGAGGAAAGGCACACCCTGCCCCCAACCACCACACAGCAGAAGAACTGTGTTCTAAATAGTCAAGCTGTGGTTTCTCCTACATCATTACAAAACACAGTAGTGAATTAGCATCTGATGGGAGGAACCACAGCACCAAGTGGTGGACACACTATTAGACATATCTGGACATGTTGAAGTAAAGAGAGGTGCTTTTAGCTCTAGGCCTTCTTATGAGCCCAAATCCCTAGTAGCATTTTAATAATTTCTAGCAAAGCAGTGACATTCTAGCATAAAACGTTGTTTAAAAGAATAGAGAGCATTTGCTAAAGTGATCTTTTTTTTTTACCTGGGACTAATCGTATCTTAGATTGGTTAAATCAGAGTTATTTACAACTGTAACTTTGATCCCACTAATACTAATGCAGGGAGAAAAGTGTAGGAATATGAGTGGCCTGCACAGAGCCCTTACCTCAACCCTACCCACTCAACATGCTTGGGATAAATTGGAATGTCGAATGTGATCTGGGACCTCTCATCCAACATCAGTCATTCACCTCACGATGAATGGGAGCAATTTCCGACAAATACACTTCAAAATCTTGTGTTGAAGTGTTACTAAACCCAGGACTATATCTGGTCTCCCACAGTACACAGAACATGGAAATGCAATTGTTTTAGTAAATATAAACTGCTAAATACCTTTTCTCATCAGAAATATATAGCAGTCTTGTGACTTGTATCACTGTCTGGTTAAAGCTTGTAGGAGGTGTAGCGGAGTACAATATTAAAATCCACGATCTCCGCTGGTAACCAGGGTAAATCCACAGTCAGCGCTGAAAAATAAGGCAATGTCCCAAATCCCCCCCAGTAACCGGACGAAACACAGCTCTGGGAGTCAACTGACTTTTTATTCACAGGCTTTCATATTTTTATAATTCCCCATGCAAGGGGTTTCCAACCGCCAAACAGATTTAGCAGGGGTAATACAGTGAGAACCACATGGGGAACTTAACAGTTTAGATAATTCTCCCATCAGGCATTGCTGCACGAGGAAACAGTCGGTTGATACCTGGGGTCTGGGGTTATGTGTTGTGAGAGTTCGGTTTAAAACTGCCGAACACCGATTGGGCAACATAAAACAAAGTACATGAATGCTAGTGGCTTACGGCTGCCAGCATACAAATTACTATGCCCACATAAGACCCAGCAGAATACATAGCATACAATACAGACAACCCTTTGACATGTAACGTCCAGCGTTCCAGAAGTGGCTAGGTTTGCCACAGGAGGAGTTTTCATTCTTCTCTGACTGTCCTATGAGGCTGCAGGACCCCTGACCCTCTGTCTGGACAGTGCTGATTGGCCCTGTGCTGATCACATGCACCATCCCAAGAAAAAAAAAAAACTCCCTAGCAATACACACCAAACTGAGCATGTGCAGAGTGACTGCTGTCTTATAAGGAAATAAATTAGGGACAGTAGAAGATGGGGAGGATCAGAGAAGATAGGATCAAAAAACCTTTTTACACAATGCGGAGGATTAACCCCCTAGGTCAGTGATGGCGAACCTTGGCACCCCAGATGTTTTGGAACTAGATTTCCCATGATGCTTATGCACTCTGCAGTATAGATGAACATCATGGGAAATCTTCCAAAACATCTGGGGTGCCAAGGTTCGCCATCACTGCTCTAGGTTCTTCAGTGAGTATAACAAGCATGCTTTACTGCATATACAGACTGATTTTACTGTTGTGGGTTTAGTAACACTTTAAGCCTACACAGAAGAGTTAAGGCTGTTTAAGCTGCAAGGGGGGCCAACTCCATATCAATGCCATGGTATTGGAATGAGATGCCCAACAAGCTCATATTGGTGTGACAGTCGGATCTCTACAAACTTTTGGCTATTTAGCGTATATTAATGTCGCATAAATCTTTTTTTTTTATATAGCTTTTAGATATTTATGTATATGGAGGCAAATGCGATGACAGGTGGAAAATATTAGCTTGATTCACATAAGCTCCAAAACCTGGCATGATTTTTTTGCTTGATGGCAACAGTGGTATTTGATCCTTTCCATTGTTCCATAGTGGAGGAAACTATTAGGCCCGCTCACATGCACTACTTCTGCAATAATGGCTGCCTCCTACTGCTTGTGGAGCCCATTACGGTCCTCTAAGATTTCAGAGCAAGCCCAATGGTGACAAGAGAGTCATAAAACGCGTGGCCATTATTTTTCCTAAACAAAAAGAAAGCAGATCCCACACTTAAAAACATCTTGCCTTGTTCTACAATCACATCCCACCCACTAGGCACTAGGGAGGTTTCCAAAGCTAATACACTTTATATTATTATTATTATTATTATTATTATAATTCAGGATATATATAGCACAGTACGGTTACAATACAATACAGAAGGAATTAGAGGGCTTTTATATCATAATCTGCTCAAAGGACTTCTTCTATTTGTACAAATTGGCTATTTTTTATTTCAGCAAAAAAGTAGAAGCAGTGACATATTAACATATTAGAAACATTTCCAATACTAGAACAACAATACCAATAACAGATCTTTCCTCAAGCCTAAAGGGGTTGTGAAGGCTCGTCTTTTGTCACCTTAATGCACCCTATGCATTAAGGTGAAAAAACACCTGGCAGTCACCGCCCCCCCAGCAACCCCCCCGTTTTACTTACCTGAGCCCCTTACCTGAGTCATCCTTCTCTCCACGGAGTCCCGGCTTTGATTGGATAGATTCAGGGCCGATCCGCCCCATAGGCTCACTATGCAAGCCGCTTAGGGCCCCGCAAAGCTGCAAAGGGCCCCCCAAATTACTAGAGGCCCCGTCTGGTGAGAAGTAATTTTCGCCCCTCACCCCGCTTCTCAACTCGCTGGCTGCATGGTAGAAGAGGTAAGAAGTCAGCACCCCCTGCTTCTCAATTTAATGTAAGATGTCATTTTCGACAGCAACTTTCTTTAATGTGACATGTCACTGTCGTCAGCGTCCCCCGCTTCTCATTTTTAATGTGCCATGTCATTTTGCTTAGGGCCCCAGGGAGGTCAGGATCGGCACTGGATAGATTGATAGCAGCGCAGCCATTGGCTCCTGCTGCTGTCAATCAAATCCAATGATGCAGGTGCCTGGCGGCGATGCCGAGTCATACTTCCCGCATCTATGGACACCGAAAAAATGACTCCCGCAAGGTAACCCCCTCGGGAGAACGCTTCTCCTGGGGGGTTATTTAATGCGGGGAGGACCCACGAGAGCCGCTGAGGGACCCCTAGAAGATGGTGTTCAGAGCCACTTTGTGCAAAACGAGCTGCACAGTGGAGGTAAGTATGAAATGTTTGTTATTTAACAGCTTCCCTATCCACGTATAGTCATATGACGTCCGCAGGAGGGATCTTCCTGGCTGTCTAGGTTGCGCCCGCCGCGTCCTTCGGGAGCTGATGCGTGTGCCGGGTGGCCGTAATGTCCGCCAGGCACCCTCGATTGCCCGATACCAGAGCAGGACCGTGGATCTTTGTGTATAAAACACACAGATCCACGTTATGTCAGGTGAGAGGAGACCGATGGTGTGTTCCCGGTACAGAGGAACACTGATCGGTCTCCTCCCCTTATGAGTCCCCTCCCCCTACAGAATCACGTCCTAGGTAACACATTTAACCCCTTGATCGCCCCCTAGTGTTAACCGCTTCCCTGCTAGTGACATTTATACAGTAATCAATGCATTTTTATAGCACCGATAGCTGTATAAATGTGAATGGTCCCAAAATAGTGTCAAAAGTGTCCGATATGTCCGCCGCAATGTGTTGAAATGGGTACAGCGTCGCATGATTGCTCAATTGTCATTCAAAGTGTGACAGCGACAAAACTGAAAATTGGCCTGGGCAGGAAGGGGTGAAAACGCCCGGTATTGAACTGGCTAAAAAACAAACAAAAAAACAATGCTTTCGTATCATTTTAATTATATATCAGATATTCTGTGACCAGAGGTCGATTATTTGTACCCTGACCTCCAGACTAATTTTAATTCATGGGCCCCTGGCCAGTGTAATTGGATCGCGTATACACAGACATTTAGGTTTTACATCTGACTTGGGCTTCTGGATAATTTCTAGGAGTTTGAAACACAGAGGTTGATTTACTTAAATTGGAGAATGCAAAATCTGGTGCAGATCAGCGTTCAATTAAGCTTTTTTGTCAAGTGTTTCCATTTTGAATTGTAGAGGAAAATGTTTGCAAATGATTCATATGATTGTACAGGGAGTGATCACTGAGTTGTGATTGTGTAGTGTACAATTACCGTATTTACCGGGGTATAGCGCGCTCCCGCGTATAGCGCGCACCCCTAAACTTCACCCGGATTCCTGTGAAAAAAAGATTTTTTGTACTTACAGTTTTGGTGTCTTCCGCGGCGTCCATCGGCGGCCTCGTCAGGTCCGGCGTCCGTCTGCAGCTTCGGGTGTCCTCTTTGTCGGGTCCGGCGTCCTTCTGCGGCGTCCTCCCCGCTCGTTTCCCGCTCCAAGTTTGAATACTGCGCCGACATATACCGAGCGCAGTACACTCGTGTATCGTCGGGCAGGCTCGGCTACTCTCGTGGTGACGTCCTGTATGTCCAGGACGTCAACGCGAGAGGCGCCGAAACTGCCGAAGATACACGAGTGTACTGCGCTCGGTATATGCCGGCACAGTATTCAAATTCAGCGCGGTATGTCATACTTACCTGCTCTGTGCAGTGTTTTTGCACAGGGCAGCCCTGATCCTCCTCTTCTTGGGCCCCTCGCATGTGCTCCAGGACCCTCCCCCCAGAGCACTCATAAGTGCTCGCTTCTGTCTATGAAACTCTCAGAGCATGGCTCTGCCCTGTCCCCCGCGCCCTCCTCACTGGCTGTGAATTGACAGCAGTGGGAGCCAATGGCTCTCCCATGCTGTGTCTCAGCCAATGAGGGGGCAGAGACCAGGGAGAGCTTCTGCTCTCATGCACATTGCTGGATCTGGAGCTGGCCCAGGTAAGCATAAGGGGGGGGGGGGGCTGAAGGCAGAGCGAGCTGCATTTTACCTTCATGCATAGAATACATGAAGGTAAATTCATTTCCGTGCAGTGCCGTCTTAATAGCATCATGGGCCCCTGGGCACAGTAATGCTGTGGGGCCCCTACAATGATGACAGTGCAGGTAAACAGACATCAAGTAGGTAAGAGGCAGACTGCCTCCCTTGTGTATCTATCACTCCCAGTGCCATTATGGGGCCCCCAATTTCGGGGTAGCGTGGGCTCAAGGACCAGCTGCTTTGGAGAAAGTGCAGGGCCCCCATGCAGCTGGGGCCCCTGGGCAGTGCCCAGGTGTGCCCTCTCATTCCGTGTGCTTTTTTTCTGCACAAAATGCATGCACAGTGTTTTCCAAGTATTCCGATGGCTCTAGTTGGCTCTAGTTCACATCATGCATTCAGTTTCCAGTCAGTTTCTGCACCGGAATCTGACCGGAAACTGACTGCATGGTGTGAACTAGAGCCATTGGAATACATGGAAAGCACTGTGCATGCATTTTTAGTGCAGAAAAAAATGCACACAAAACTGTACGGAACTGCGTCTGGTGTGTACTGGCCCTCCGGTTTTAGAACCACTTTAGGCCTTGACAATAAAACCTGAAAGCTGATTGGTTACTAAGCACAGCTGCTCCAGATTCTGTGTGCACCACTTTTAGTAAATCTCCCCATTTATTTTCCTTCTTTTTTTTTGGTGATTCAGGCCATAGAAGACTAACAAAACAATGCTTTGTATTAGTGAACTATAGTCTTGTACCGTCATTTACAGAAATGGATATAAAATAAAACAGAGGCGTGGTTACATTTTGGCTAACGTTCTCAGCTTTGTAGTATTTGAAAAGAAAAAGTTGGAGGGGAGATTAAGGGACTGTCAGTGCTAAATGAGGTTTCACAAGTAGTGCATCAGCATGCATTAGTGGTGTGTGCTTAGCTAATGCCAGATGTGCTGGGATGAAAGTTACCCGGGAAGAAGGAAAGGGTGGGTAGGGAGACGGGATTATGGTCTGCTCGATTTCATTTGCCTAAACTGTACAAGAGAGAAGAAAGCTTAGCCAGCACATACTTCACTGCTCTTTAATGCATTCTAGGCCTGTCTAATTTATTGAATGGCCAAGCAAATCCAATTAGACTCCTTTATGCATTTCCTTATTTTTCCGACTGCCTCGTTTAGTTCATCCTATCCTGAAAATCCCATGGTTATACATATATCCTTTTAGCTGTTGGTTTTCAAGCAGCGTGGTCAGTAACCAATGTACTCTTAGGTAGATTCAGGTACAATAGTGTAAAGTTACGGCGGCGTAGCTTAGTGTGTTTAGGCTACGCCACCGTAAATTAGCTAGGCTAGTAGTGATTCTCAATCTACTTACCTGCTAATATACGGCGGCGTAGCCTAAAACGAGCGGGCGTAAGGGCGCCTAATTCAAATTGGTTGGAGGGGGGTGTGTTGTATGGTAATGAGGCTTGACCTCGCGTTTTTTGACGTTTTTTGCTACTGCGCATGCGCCGGGCGCCTACATTTCCCAGTGCGCATTGCGGCTAAGTAGGCCGTACGGGCCTATTGATTTCGACGTGGACGTAAACGACGTAACTCACGATTCGCGGACGACTTACGCAAACGATGTAAAAAATTCGAACCTCACGGCGGGAACGGCGGCCATACTTTAACATTGTTATTCCACCTCATAGGTGGAATAACTTTAGGCCGCCTAAGGCCTTACGGAAACGACGTAATTCGACTGCGGCGTACGTTTGTGAATCGGCGTACAAGCTCATTTACATAATCTACGCCAGCCGCAATGGAAGCGCCACCTAGCGGCCATCCAAAAAATTGCAATCTAAGATAGGACGGCACAAGCCGGCCTATCTTAGATATGTTTAAGCATATCTCTGTTTGAGCATACGCTTAAACATACGGCGGCGTCGATACGGAGTTATCTACTGATAAGCCGGCCTAACTCTTTCTGAATCTACCTATCTATCAATATGTGTTGGGTTCATTTTCATCCAGGTAAAAGTCTATGATGAGAAAGTTTGTACGTTCTCCTTGTTTTTAAATAGATTTCCTCCCGCAACCAACAAACATTCTGTCTTTTGATCAGGGACCAGTTTCCATCAATGAAACCAATTCGCATCCAATACAAACTCATTTGCTAAGATCACCTCTTATACAGAGCATTTCCTTACTTTACTGGTCCTAACAATTTAAAATATTGTAACAGTGTTTAAATAAACATATGATGACTGATATTGAGACTGCGAAAATGTGTAGCTACCTCTTTGCCTCAGCAGTCTATAGGCACAAGCCTAATGTGCCTAATGCTTATACCACCCTTGCTTCTGATTAAAATGGCTCTAGAGTGTAAATGTGCATCTGCTTTTAGGACTGTTGTAGGCAGATAAATTCTCTGGACAGGGAGCAATATAATTGCTTCTTTGTACTCCTTAAAGTGTTGTGTAATCTATTGGCACCCTAATGTTTAGGCAGGGATGCTATTAAATATAGTTGCCTTGGCTAATTGTTAGGAGATCAATTGATTTCTCACTAATTCTGGAATTGCTGCACTTCTCTCTTCTGTCACTAGGTGGCCAGGTATCTGGTGACATTGGATAAGACAAGGCCATAGCAAGGACAGATTATGAATAAATGGGGTGTCTCAGCCAATGGGCAGGGATTTTCTTGGGTCCCTTGGCCTGCTGGGAGAGCCTCTTTATTTGGGTGGAGTCAAGTGATTTGTGTTCTGTGCCACCTGAACGGCTTTGTTATGTTACCCAGGCTGCTATGCCATAAGCCTTAGGCCTATCCCAGGGAAATCTGGCTGCTAGGCTGTCTGAGGGCCTATCCAGAAGCAGGAGAGCAGCGTAGGGTTGGGACTGTGGGCTTGTGGTCCAACCAGAAGTAACGGTTCTGCCGGCTGGGGAACCTTTTGTGGTAGAGGGGAAGCTGTCAACAATAAGGGGCCATCCACCTTGCTACCAGAGACCACAGTGAGTGAGGTGAGGCCATTACCAGAGCAGACTTCTCACCAGCCAGGGAACCTTTTGTGGTAGAGGGGAAGCTGTCAACAATAAGGGGCCATCCACCTTGCTATCAGAGACCGCAGTGAGTGATCTGAGGCCATTACCAGAGCCGACTTCTCACCAGCCAGGGACGGTGAAGAAGTTGGAAAACTTCAGCAGGTGCCAAGTCAGGGACCAAGCGGGACAGCAAAGGTGACGCTTGTGGAGCATCAGTGAGTGCTAAGCCAGGGACCTAACTTTTTCTAAGCTTGAGGAAGATACTGACTGCTAGGAAGAGCTCAGGGGATCCAGTAGCAAGTGGATCTAAAGTCTAGTGAGTGAGAGACTGGGAGCTCGTTGAGTGAAGACCCACAGTGAGTGAGTGTGGGGTAAGGGGAATTGTTTGTGGTGCAAATAGTTGAATACTATTACTGTTAGTAACAGTTACAAGGTTGTTGCCATACTACCTATACAGAAGTGGTGTCTGGGTGGAGGCCTTCACCTGTATAGTTGTCTACCTATAGAAGTCTTGGATTCTTCTAATTATCTTTGCAACTACCTAAGGGTGTCCTGGCCCTAACCCTCTCTCCCACATTTATGTTTAAGAGACAATAAATCTCTTTGCATTCAAAAACCTGTTCATCTTGCATTTTACACACCATGCCTTGTAATGAATTCTGCAATGAAGGATGTCAGCTCTTCCTAACTCTGGAGGTAACCATTAGGCCTAAATAGGCTCAAGACTTTGCTTCATATAAATACAGGAAGTAATGGTGAATAACTCTGATCCATTAAGTTCCTCCCAACCTACAGAAGAAACTTAAAAAGCATACTAATTAAAAAAAAAAAATTGTACTAACAAATTCCTTGTACCAGCAACAAATCAACTCCTTCAGTTCTAATTTGAATTTTCACCCAAAATCTTGCCAGTGTACTTCTCATACTTAACCACTTGCTTACTGGGCACATATACCCCCTTCCTGCCCAGGCGAAATTTCAGCTTTCAGCACTGCGTAGTTTTAAATTAAAATTTACGTCCTTTGCCTACATACTGTTTGATAATAGGTGTCCCTCTTTCCTGTCTCAGAAAGTTGGGAAGTATAGCACTGTAACATGGGAGGACGTCACATGCTCACTTATACCTAGAAGCACCAGGTATTGTCGCCAGTTATAGGTGGTACTTGGAGGGTCTTGGCAAATGCACTGTCACATTACCCTGATATGTATGCACTGTCACATTACCCTGATATGAATGCACTGTCGCATTACCCTGATATGTATGCACTGTCACATTACCCTGATATGAATGCACTGTCACATTACCCTGATATGTATGCACTGTCACATTACCCTGATATGAATGCACTGTCACATTACCCTGATATGTATGCACTGTCACATTACCCTGATATGTATGCACTGTCACATTACCCTGATATGTATGCACTGTCACATTACCCTGATATGAATGCACTGTCACATTACCCTGATATGTATGCACTGTCACATTGCCCTGATATGTATGCACTGTCACATTACCCTGATATGAATGCACTGTCACATTACCCTGATATGAATGCACTGTCACATTACCCTGATATGAATGCACTGTCACATTACCCTGATATGTATGCACTGTCACATTACCCTGATATGTATGCACTGTCACATTACCCTGATATGAATGCACTGTCACATTACCCTGATATGAATGCACTGTCACATTACCCTGATATGAATGCACTGTCACATTACCCTGATATGTATGCACTGTCACATTACCCTGATATGTATGCACTGTCACATTACCCTGATATGAATGCACTGTCACATTACCCTGATATGAATGCACTGTCACATTACCCTGATATGAATGCACTGTCACATTACCCTGATATGTATGCACTGTCACATTACCCTGATATGAATGCACTGTCACATTACCCTGATATGAATGCACTGTCACATTACCCTGACAGGGCCGGCGCTACCACTAGGCGAAGTAAGCAGCCGCTTGGAGCGCACTACCACCTAGGGCGCAAGCGCCAGCTGCGAGTGGGACAGATCAGCAGGGGGATCGGAGCACACTGAGAGCTCCAGAGAGAGAGAGATGAGCTGGGCGTATCACAGCCAGCTCTGACATCTATCCCCTCCCCTTGCTGCCCACACAGCCAGTTAGAGGAGAGGAGCTGCTTTTACTCCTCCCCTCCTCTCCTTGTGTCTGCCCCGCCCACTCTCCCCGGCATACAGGGGATGTGGGCGGGAATTTTTAAGCACAGAAAACAGAAGGGAAAGATGGAGGAGTGTGATATCCATCCAGTCCCTCCTGCCGAGTGAGTACACTGATGTAGGGGTGGCCTTCATTCCCTTCTCTCTCTCTCTCTCTCTCTCTCTCTCTCTCTCTTCACCTTTCTTTCTTTCTCTCTCCCTATTATCTATCTATCTGTCAGATTATCTATCTATCTATCTATCTATCAGATTATCTATCTATCTGATTATCTATCTATCTATCTATCAGATTATCTATCTATCTATCTATCTATCTATCTATCTATCTATCTATCTATCTATCTATCTATCTATCTATCTATCTATCTATCTATCTATCTGATTATCTATCTATCTATCTGATTATCTATCTATCTATCTGATTATCTATCTATCTATCTATCTGATTATCTATCTATCTATCTATCTGATTATCTATCTATCTATCTATCTATCTATCTATCTATCTATCTATCTTTCTTTCTTTCTTTTTCTCTTTATTTCTTTCTTTCTTTCTCCTCCCGTTCTTTCTTTCTTTCTTTCTCCTCCCTTTCTTTCTCTTTCTTTCTTTCTCCTCCCTCCCTTTCTTTCTTTCTTTTTCTTTCTCCTCCCTTTCTTTCTTTATTTTCTTCTTTCTTTCTTTCTTTCTTTCTTTCTTTCTTTCTTTCTTTCTTTCTTTCTTTCTTTCTTTCTTTTTCTTTCTTTTCTTTTCTCTCTTTCTCTCTTCCTTTCTTTCTTTCCTTTTCTTTTCTTTCTTTCTCTTTCTTTCTCCTCCCTTTCTTTCTTTCTTTTCTCTTTCGTTCTTTTCTCTTTCTTTCTTTCTCCTCCCTCCCTCCCTTTCTTTCTTTCTTTCTTTCTTTCTCCTCCCTTTCTTTCTTTCTATCTATCTATCTATCTATCTATCTATCTATCTATCTATCTATCTATCTATCTATCTATCTATCTATCTGTCAGATTATCTATCTATCTATCTCTCTTTCTTTCTTTCTCTTTCTCCTTTTTCTTTCTTTCTTTCTCTTTCTTTCTTTCTCCTCCCTTTCTTTCTCCTCCCTTTCTTTC
The DNA here is from genome assembly GCF_905171775.1 of Rana temporaria. NCBI lineage: Eukaryota > Metazoa > Chordata > Amphibia > Anura > Ranidae > Rana > Rana temporaria. Next base: position 107,529,040 of record NC_053490.1, on the reverse strand, counting down.
TTTTTCTTTCTTTTTTCTTTCTCCTCCCTTTCTTTCTCCCCCCTTTCTTTCTCCTCCCTTTCTTTCTATCTATCTATCTGTCAGATTATCTATCTATCTATCTATCTATCTATCTATCTATCTATCTATCTATCTATCTCTCTCTTTCTTTCTTTCTTTCTCTTTCTCATTTTTCTTTCTTTCTTTATTTCTCCTCCCTTTCTTTCTCCTCCCTTTCTTTCTCCTCCCTTTCTTTCTTTCTTTCTTTTCTCTTTCTCCTCCCTTTCTTTCTTTCTTTTCTCTTTCTTTCTTTCTTTCTTTCTTTCTTTCTTCTTTCTTTCTTCTTTCTTTCTTTCTCTTTCTTTCTCCTCCCTTTCTTTCTTTCTTTTTTTCTCAAAATTATCTATCTATCGGTGAAGATGGGGGGGGCGCCACAGGCTTTGCTCGCACAGGGCGCCTGAACACCTAAGGCCAGCCCTGGGCGCAACCACAGCCCCTGTTCCGTGTGAGCTCGGCTCTCCTCTCCTAATCGCTCGTTGTGCGCCGCCACCACTAATCCCTCAGGTGTCCCGCTGAGCGCCCCGCTGCACTGTTACATCTTCTAGATCGATCACACAGCGCTGCTCCGGGACTCCTTTGCTCTAGCCTGTCCCTCTGGTGCAGCGCTGTGTGTCTGTGTGTGCAGCGGAGGGGCGGGGCTCAATGGAGATGGGAGCCCAGAGCATTGAGAGGAGCAGCTGACCTCCGTGGAGCGGGAGGATGGCGCTGGCCTGGTCTCGGCGGGGACACTGTGGAGTGGGAGGATGGCGCTAGCCTGGCCCCTGAGCAGAGACTGGATGATGGTCGATGACGATGAAGCCACAAACAGCCGAGGTAGGAGGAGGACGGATCCCTTCTGAACTACATTACACTGTCTGTGGAGTGCCGAGTGGGGGTTCTGTCTGTGTGGTGTGTGTGTGAGAGTCAGGTGGGCCAGTCACAGTGTATGTGTCAGGTAAGGGGGGTCAGTGTATGTGTCAGGTAAGGGGGGTCAGTGTATGTGTCAGGTAAGGGGGGTCAGTGTGTCAGGTGAGGGGGGGTCAGTGTGTCAGGTGAGGGGGGGTCATTGTGTCAGGTGAGGGGGGGGTCATTGTGTCAGGTGAGGGGGGTCAGTGTATGTGTCAGATAAGGGGGGTGTCAGATAGGTCACATGTGTTGCAAGGGCAGAGTAAAGTGATGTCAGGGGCGCAGCGGGGAGGGGGGGGGCGCAAAATTAGGATTCGCCTAGGGTGTCAAGAATCCTTGCACCGGCCCTGTACCCTGATATGAATGCACTGTCACATTACCCTGATATGTATGCACTGTCACATTACCCTGATATGTATGCACTGTCACATTGCCCTGATATGTATGCACTGTCACATTACCCTGATATGAATGCACTGTCACATTACCCTGATATGAATGCACTGTCACATTACCCTGATATGAATGCACTGTCACATTACCCTGATATGAATGCACTGTCACATCACCCTGATATGTATGCACTGTCACATTACCCTGATATGAATGCACTGTCACATTACCCTGATATGTATGCACTGTCACATTACCCTGATATGTATGCACTGTCACATTACCCTGATATGAATGCACTGTCACATTGCCCTGATATGTATGCACTGTCACATTACCCTGATATGAATGCACTGTCACATTACCCTGATATGAATGCACTGTCACATTACCCTGATATGAATGCACTGTCACATTACCCTGATATGAATGCACTGTCACATTACCCTGATATGAATGCACTGTCACATTACCCTGATATGAATGCACTGTCACATTACCCTGATATGAATGCACTGTCACATTACCCTGATATGTATGCACTGTCACATTACCCTGATATGTATGCACTGTCACATTGCCCTGATATGTATGCACTGTCACATTACCCTGATATGAATGCACTGTCACATTACCCTGATATGTATGCACTGTCACATTGCCCTGATATGTATGCACTGTCACATTACCCTGATATGAATGCACTGTCACATTACCCTGATATGAATGCACTGTCACATTGACCTGATATGAATGCACTGTCAGTTTACTCTGATGAAAAAATACACTGTAATTTTACGCGGAATGGGCGAGGTGACAGAGTCTCTTTTAGCATTCCAAAGCTGTACATTGAGAGCCAGTTCATCAAGCCCCTAACAACTCATCACTCTACCCAGAAGATTACTGCACAGCATGACACTATAGCAAACAAATCAGAGTGCCTTGGCAACCTACCTGTGTGGCCATGTTGCTCACTGCTTCCAGTCTCTGGCTGTCAGACAGTCATTTCATTAAATTCTTAGTCATAACCTAGCCCAAGGCTGAAACACATGTATATAAGCTATACGTTGAAGAGTTTTTCTATCAAAATAATAAATCTTAGTAAATACTATAGGCAATAAATATTCTATTGTCCTTTTCAGGACAAATGAGTGATACGTACAAGAAACGTACAGATCCTCTTTAATAGCTGTCATACTCGATTTCTGACGGCCTTTATTCTTTTTATAGTGTCTCTTAATATTTAATCTGGTGCTGTTTTCAGCTGTGGCGTTTTATGATTGAAGGATTTTTATTAACAAATCACAAGTGTCAAGCTCAAGAAACAGGTGTTTAGGTTTCCAAGCCATTTGGAACATGCACCTCTCAGTATCCATTCATCATGATAATATGTGTCAGCGGGAACTTGACTTGTAATCAAATATTTGCAATGTGCTCGCTCTCGACTTTTAACACTCTGCTGTTTTTTTTGGATCTTTTTCATTCTCTGTCAACTTGAAATTTATGTCTCAACTTCATTAACTATACAGCTCTTAAGCATTTAAATAGCTGAATAATCCATACTAAAACAGTCAGGATTACAACGTTTTATAACATTGGCCAAAGTGACACATTTATTTAATAATAGGCATGTTACCTGTGTCAGAAACATGATCATAGGTGGTAGCACCTTGACAGAATAGGTAATCAGCCGACTGATCATACAGAGAGTAACTGTAAATTGCAGTTTACTAAACGGTTGCAAAGTTAAAAGCAGTAATGCGAAACAGGCTCAGAATGCGTTCAGAATGGCAAAAACCTGCATAGAATGAAAGCTGCACACACATATAAAAGCTACTCAAACATGACCTCTTCAGAGCAATGTCTTTGTAACTCAGTCAGTGTAACATGTGATGAAGCCCAGAGTAGCTCTGGTAACACAAGTGAAAAGCTGGAAGGATCCAAAAGACAAAGGACCATCACATACATGGACGTCCGCTCCATAGGGCAAGGGGGGTCGTTTGCCCCCCCTGGAATCGCCAGGGAGAGCCAGGAGCAGGGCCGATTTAAGCGGTGACTGCAGCGCTCCCCTACCCTCTGGTTGTCCCTTATTTAGAGTGCCTGTCCCTCTTCTGCAATCAAATCTATTTGTCCCTCATTCCAAAAGGTTCCTCTTTTAGACATGAAATAAATATACTGTCAATGAAGTGTAGTGTTTCAGTCAAGGGAAAGGGGTGATGTGTAATGTAATGGGGTCCAGTGATGCAGGGTGCTGTGTAATGTAAAGGGGGCCATTGATGCAGGGTGCTGTGTAATGTAAAAGGGGCCAGTGATGCAGGGTGCTGTGTAATGTAAAGAAAGCCAGTGATTCAGGGTGCTGTGTAATGTAAAGGGGGCCAGTGATGCAGGGTGCTGTGTAATGTAAAGGGGTCCAGAGCTGTGGGGTGCTGTGTAATGTAAAGGGGTCCAGAGCTGTGGGGTGCTGTGTAATGTAAAGGGGTCCAGAGCTGTGGGGTGCTGTGTAATGTAAAGGGGTCCAGAGCTGTGGGGTGCTGTGTAATGTAAAGGGGTCCAGAGCTGTGAGGTGATGTGTAATGTAAAGGGGTCCAGAGGTGCAGATGTGGAGAGGGGGTACACAGTAGTGACAAAGAGATATTGAAAGATACAGGGGGCACAGTGGGGTGTTTTTACATTTTAATGTGGGGGGCGCTTTTAACCCCCACTAGCTGTCAAAGAAAGGGTAAAATGTGACTGTGTATCGCCGCTGCCAAAGCGCCCCCCCCTCTGAAAAAATTTCAGCGGATGCCCATGATCACATACCTCCCAAATTTTGAGATGGGAATAAGGGACACCTATCAGCAAAAGTATGCAGGCATAGGACACACCCCATTGCCACGCCCCTTTAAAGCAGAATTGCACAAAAAAACAAGAATGGTTATACCCACAAGTGCTTTTTTTACCACTATTATTTCTTTATATTGGCTTTTGAAATTTACAAATGCAGCAATTTAGAAATCAGTTGAAAGGTTTAGCACTGGGAAACACGTTTTGATAGATAAAAAGTGCATTTTATTTACAACTATATTAATCAGACCAAAATGAGGGACAAATAAGGAGGAAAGAGGGACAGAGGGACATTGCTCCAAATCAGGGACAGACCCTCGTAATCAGGGACAGTTGGGAGCTATGCCACCATGCTGGAACTGGAAAACACTACCATGTTTCCCTGAAAATAAACCCGGGTCTTATATTATTTTTGGCAACAAAAGAGACAGTAGGGCTTATTTTCGGGGTAGGTCTTACCATGTAATGTGTTGTCTTCTCTCCCCCTCTCCCTGCCTGTCAGGAATCCCCAGTGTGAACTGAGTTAAAATGCTTGTAAAATCCTATAATCCACTTTATTACAGTATTATATAATGTACAATGTGTCTTTCTGTAATATAATTGTGCCAAATACCTTTGTTATAGCGCCACTTTGCGCTTCTGTAACCTGCCAGAGCTCTCTTCTCCGCATTTATATTACAGAAACACACACATTGTACATTATATACTACTTTAATAGAGTGGATTATAGGTTTTTACAAGCATTTTAAACTAGTGCTTATTTTCGGGGAAGGGGTTATATTGCAGCCCTCCTGGAAAATAACGCTAGGTCTTAATTTTGGGGTAGGTCTTATTTTCGGGGGAAACACTATAGTAGCAATTGGAAAGTGGTTCAGCACACACAGTAGCTGGGTCTTCCACAGTAGCTGCATGTTATTAGGCTTCTGCACTGTTGCCTGCATGCTGATTCTGACAGTGGAGTGCCTCTCATCTGGCTGCAGATCACTTGTTCAGCTACCTCTGCCTCATCAAGCTTGACCAAAATGAGGGACAAATAAGGAGGAAAGAGGGACAGAGGGACATTGCTCCAAATCAGGGACAGACCCTCGTAATCAGGGACAGTTGGGAGCTATGCCACCATGCTGGAACTGGAAAACACTACCATGTTTCCCTGAAAATAAACCCGGGTCTTATATTATTTTTGGCAACAAAAGAGACAGTAGGGCTTATTTTCGGGGTAGGTCTTACCATGTAATGTGTTGTCTTCTCTCCCCCTCTCCCTGCCTGTCAGGAATCCCCAGTGTGAACTGAGTTAAAATGCTTGTAAAATCCTATAATCCACTTTATTACAGTATTATATAATGTACAATGTGTCTTTCTGTAATATAATTGTGCCAAATACCTTTGTTATAGCGCCACTTTGCGCTTCTGTAACCTGCCAGAGCTCTCTTCTCCGCATTTATATTACAGAAACACACACATTGTACATTATATACTACTTTAATAGAGTGGATTATAGGTTTTTACAAGCATTTTAAACTAGTGCTTATTTTCGGGGAAGGGGTTATATTGCAGCCCTCCTGGAAAATAACGCTAGGTCTTAATTTTGGGGTAGGTCTTATTTTCGGGGGAAACACTATAGTAGCAATTGGAAAGTGGTTCAGCACACACAGTAGCTGGGTCTTCCACAGTAGCTGCATGTTATTAGGCTTCTGCACTGTTGCCTGCATGCTGATTCTGACAGTGGAGTGCCTCTCATCTGGCTGCAGATCACTTGTTCAGCTACCTCTGCCTCATCAAGCTTGGCTTCTCTGAGCTGCTGAGAGAGGGAAGGTGATGGGCATTTCTTGGAACCCAGAGAATTGTGGGAAATTGAGTTAAAAGGGTCTGCAATTACATCTGAGTATGGTGCATAAACTTGCTTTCTTACACCCACCTGCAGCACATAAAACTCTAAGTAACTCCTGTATTTATTCTATGACCGAGCACTGTTTTGCTGCTGTTTTCATTCTGTAGTCCATGCAGCAATAAAAGTGTTCTCTATGTCATAATATTAGGCACTAGCATGCAAAATTCTGTGTTTGTGAGTATATGGGTATACAGGATACTGCAAAATAAAGACCTGGGTACACAAATTAAGACACGGCATTGGCCTTAATAGAGCACCCTGAGATTTTAGGGTCCTTGCTATTGAATAGATGAACCTCCTATGTCTGCTACCACGTTTGTAGTACCTACCCTCCCTAATCTCTTATGTAGCCTAGCTTTCAACCTCACCTATTTAAAGTGGTGCTCCACCCGCAATTTTTTTTCTTTAAAAGTCAGCAGCTACAAACACTGTAGCTGCTGACTTTTAGAAAGGACACATACCTGTCCAGGGAGCCCGCGATGTTGGCCCCCAAGACTGATCCATCCAATGTGTCGGGTGTCGGCGCCACCATTCTAACTAAGGGAAACAGGCAGTGGAGCCTTGCGGCTTCACTGCCGGATTCCTATTGCACATGTGCGAGTAGCACATCGCTTTGTGAATGGCCGGCCGGCTGTCCCAGAAGACAGTGGGCCCCATTTGCCAGGAGCACAGACGAGGGAGGAAGAGAACGAGGAGCTCCGCGGAATAGGAAGTGGCAGATTAGGACGGCTGCCTAGCAACAGGCGTTTCTGGTAAGTAAAAAAAAATAGTTTTCAAACGTTTTTTTTAATAGATTTTAAGAAAACTGTTAGTGTAAAAAAAAAATTTAGGGTGGACCTCCACTTTAAGGCTGCATTCACACCTAGGCGTATTTACGCCCGACGCTCGTCACGCCAAACGCCGAAACGCTGTACGCCTGCCGCCTGAAAACAAGTCCCGGACCCTTTTTTTCAGGCGGCTTTCGGCATAGACATCAATGTAAATGTTTTGTAAAAAAAATAAAAAGTTTACAAATCGCGGCAAAATACGCCGCGTACGCCGCGTTATAGTGTGAATGAAGCCTAAGGAACAAATCTTTTAAACCCAAATGTCAATGTTCATCTTTCTTCTCCAATAACTACACGTTAGTAGGTCATTTTCAATCATTAATCATTAACAAGAGATTAGAAAAAGAGGTGAAGTGGTCTACAGCAGAAATACAATTGTTTATTTTAATTGGTAAGCTTTCTCTAGAAAAATAAAAGCATTTGATTTCTATAGACAGCACAACTATTAGGTCAACCTGGTGCACACCAAATAATGGTCAGCTCAACAATTTACTCCTTTTTAGGTGTGAACTTACCCATCAGAACAGCAGTGGTTACTTGATATAGGGGGCCTCTAGTGCGGCACTGACATTACCAAAGTGCCACACATAACATTCAATACATTTCATGCTACAGAAAGCTGCCAAAGACTGCAGACACGCAATTTTAGATGATCAGAGACTACGGCATGCTACAGGAGATGATGGACACTGGAGACATGCTGCAGAAGATGGTCATAGACTGTAGACACATATGAGACATCCAGATGTCTGTTAAAATGGCTATATCTATTTTTCCACATTTGTGCTCCCTACAGCCCCCTAAAAATTACTATATTTGTCTTGGCAAGATTGATTATAAAAGATCAGAGGAAAAGAAACCATACAAAAAGGAAAAGGATGGATAGAACAGATAAAAAGTATGATAGTGTGAAGGAAATAATAAAACCATGTAACAACTAGAAGCCAGGTGAAATTTCCTTCACTGATTTGAGTAAGCATCAATACCCCCTATGAACCTTGCAATAGGTGCCACAAAGGTACCAGGGCATTAGAAGATCACCACATCTATATTGACAGAATTATTTTAACCGCTTCAATACCGGGCACTTTTACCCCTTCCTGCCCAGGTCAATTTTCAACTTTCAGCACTGTCACACTTTGAATGACAATTGCGCAGTCATGCAACACTTTACCCATATGACATTTTTATCATTTTTTTTCTGGATTCAATACGTTTATTAATACGACAACAGATTCTTTCACCATTCCACATTTAAGACAATTTTGTATCTAAAAAAAAGAGGGCGTTAACTGAGCAAGGTAACAAGTCCACCTTAACAAAAGCACCTGCAGTAATGCCGGATGTGCGGTTTTAAGGTTACCAACATTATATAATTTTATTATCATTTTTTTTCACACAAATAGAGCTTTCTTTCGGTGGTATTTAATCTCCGCTGTTTTGTTTTGAAGAAAAAAAAAAATCTTTCTTCATAAATTTCGGCCAAAATATATTCTGCTACATATGTTTGATTTAAATATTGCAAATCAGTGTAAATTATTTAGTCTGTTGGAAAGTTAAAGGGCCAGATTCACAGCCGAGATACGACGGAGTATCTCAGATACTCCGTCGTATCTCTCAGAGTATCTATGCGACTGATTCATAGAATCAGTTACGCATAGATATCCCTAAGATCCGACAGGTGTAATTGTTTTACACTGTCGGATCTTAGGATGCAGTACCGCGGCCGCTATGTCGCCGCTAGTCTAGTTTCCCGTCGCAAAGTTAGTCGTCGTTTTGGGTGCCTTAACTTTACACAGCACACGTATGTGCTGTATAAAGTATGGCCGTCATTCCCGCGTCGAAATTTAAAAATTCACGTCATTTGGGTAAGACGTCCGGGAATACGGAAGTACGCTACCCACGTCGCAGTAGGTCCGGCGCGGGAGCGCGCCTAATTTAAATGGCACACGCCCATTTAAATTACGCGAGCTTACGCCGGAGGCCGCCGGCGTAGGTTTTCATTGCAAGTGCTCTGTGAATCAGGCACTTGCGATGAAAACTTGTGGCGGTGTAACGTATCTACGATACGTTACGCCGCCGCACTTCTACCTGAATCTGGCCCATAGAGTTCACAAACTATGGTATAAATCTAAAAATTTATCAATCCTGATGTACTGATGGCCTATCTAATTTTTTGAGGCCCAGGTATACAAGGACAGTACAAATTTTCCCCAAATGATCCCTTTTTGGACAGTAGACAGTCCAAGGTATTTAGTAAGAGGCAGGGCTTTTTTTCAGGGGGAACTTGGGGGAACTCAGTTCCACCACCTTTGGCTCAGACCCTTTGGTGCCTACTCATCACAATCACTTGTAAACACAGAAGTCTGGTTTCTGTGTTTACAAGTGACAGCCCTGCACTCTGTGTGTAACCCCCCTGAACCCTGCACTCTGTATGTAATGCAATCCTGCTATTTAATGCCCCTTTAAGACCCTTCTACTGTTTGTTAAATCTGAACGGGGTCGTGGTTGAGTTCCTGCACCTATTTTCTGAGAAAAAAAGCTCTGGTAAGAGGCATGGCGAGTTTTTGAAGTTGATTTTTTTGTCACAATTATTTGGAAAGTTAAGAATTTTTTTTTTCTTCACAATTTATTAAAATTATTGTTTACATCCTGTCACCAGTTTGGCACAGTGTCATCATATAACTGGTGTGGCAGTGATCAGGGACACTGACTGATAACAGTAAAAAATATATATATATATATATATATATATATATATATATATATATATATATATATATATATATACAGTGAGGAAAATAAGTATTTGAACACCCTGCTATTTTGCAAGTTCTCCCACTTGGAAATCATGGAGGGGTCTGAAATTGTTATCGTAGGTGCATGTCCACTGTGAGAGACATAATCAAAAAAAAAATAATCCAGAAATCACAATGTATGATTTTTTTAACTATTTATTTGTATGATACAGCTGCAAATAAGTATTTGAACACCTGAGAAAATCAATGTTAATATTTGGTACAGTAGCCTTTGTTTGCAATTACAGAGGTCAAACGTTTCTTGTCGTTTTTCACCAGGTTTGCACACACTGGAGGAGGGATTTTGGCCCACTCCTCCACACAGATCTTCTCTAGATCAGTCAGGTTTCTGGGCTGTCGCTGAGAAACACTGAGTTTGAGCTCCCTCCAAAGATTCTCTATTGGGTTTAGGTCTGGAGACTGGCTAGGCCACACCAGAACCTTGATATGCTTCTTACAGAGCCACTCCTTGGTTATCCTGGCTGTGTGCTTCGGGTCATTGTCATGTTGGAAGACCCAGCCTCGACCCATCTTCAAAGCTCTAACTGAGGGAAGGAGGTTGTTGCCCAAAATCTCGCAATACATGGCCCCGGTCATCCTCTCCTTAATACAGTGCAGTCGCCCTGTCCCATGTGCAGAAAAACACCCCCAAAGCATGATGCTACCACCCCCATGCTTCACAGTAGGGATGGTGTTCTTGGGATGGTACTCATCATTCTTCTTCCTCCAAACACGGTTAGTGGAATTATGACCAAAAAGTTCTATTTTGGTCTCATCTGACCACATGACTTTCTCCCATGACTCCTCTGGATCATCCAAATGGTCATTGGCAAACTTAAGACGGGCCTTGACATGTGCTGGTTTAAGCAGGGGAACCTTCCGTGCCATGCATGATTTCAAACCATGACGTCTTAGTGTATTACCAACAGTAACCTTGGAAACGGTGGTCCCAGCTCTTTTCAGGTCATTGACCAGCTCCTCCCGTGTAGTCCTGGGCTGATTTCTCACCTTTCTTAGGATCATTGAGACCCCACGAGGTGAGATTTTGCATGGAGCCCCAGTCCGAGGGAGATTGACAGTCATGTTTAGCTTCTTCCATTTTCTAATGATTGCTCCAACAGTGGACCTTTTTTCACCAAGCTGCTTGGCAATTTCCCCGTAGCCCTTTCCAGCCTTGTGGAGGTGTACAATTTTGTCTCTAGTGTCTTTGGACAGCTCTTTGGTCTTGGCCATGTTAGTAGTTGGATTCTTACTGATTGTATGGGGTGGACAGGTGTCTTTATGCAGCTAATGACCTCAAACAGGTGCATCTAATTTAGGATAATAAATGGAGTGGAGGTAGACATTTTAAAGGCAGACTAACAGGTCTTTGAGGGTCAGAATTCTAGCTGATAGACAGGTGTTCAAATACTTATTTGCAGCTGTATCATACAAATAAATAATTAAAAAATCATAAATTGTGATTTCTGGAATTTTTTTTTTTGATTATGTCTCTCACAGTGGACATGCACCTACGATGATAATTTCAGACCCCTCCATGATTTCCAAGTGGGAGAACTTGCAAAATAGCAGGGTGTTCAAATACTTATTTTCCTCACTGTATATATACATACATATTACATATATATATATATATTACATTTTTAAATATTATTTTCTTTTTTATTACTTTTTTTTTTTTTTTACAGTAACCAGAGCAATACAGTGTTACCATAGTCACACAAGTACTACTCTGGGTAGGCGATCAGTATTTTTTTTTTTTTTTACACACAATGACTGCTTATAACTGTTTAAAGCAACCATTTTTTGTGAAACTATGAAATTCAGAGTTTACTATTGTGATTAGCTGTGATAAGCCACAGATAATTACATGGTACATATGGCACTGTCTGTAATTTTCAACCACATAAAATAAAATTTTCAACCACATAAAATAAAATTTTCAACCACATAAAATACATAAGATGTGCATAGATTATGTAGTTTCATGGTGTAATTTGTTGCCCTGTATTCACAACCTATAATAAAGTCAATATTTACATTCCTGTGTCAGAAGTTCCTGCTTGTGTTCAAACACGAGGCATGCTGCATGCCACTGCACATGTTGATGCATGACCTCTGTCTGAAGTCTAAGAATTGACACTTCCTGTGAAGAAATTACATATCTCATAATCCCTGGGTCTTTAAGTCTTATGCTGGTGCAGGTGAGAACTAAATAGCAATTAGATCTGACACAAACACAAACAGACAGAGCATTTTACAGAGAGATTACCATCACATTAGCACTCCCACATTTGTGGTGCAAAATGGACCCATTTCCTGTCTATCAAATAGGGACAAGCTAGGTGAATGAATTCATAGACATTGTGGAATCAATTGGCCATGACACTACAAACTTCAGCCACAACATGTGAGCCCATCGTTACGGTAAACAAACAACACAGGGAATATAGCTACACTAATACCTAGTTAAAACATCTGTGTACAATGTCTTTACGGGATTACTAGACAGGAAATCAGCTGTATATTTGATAATATCACTCCCCACTAGATCTGAGTATCTTTTGTCCTGACTGCGGAAACAAACAAGCACATATTTGCCATAAAATTCGAAAAAGTATCCCATGAACAGCTTTTTGAAATGTGACGGGGAGTCTTTACACAGCTGTTTACTTCAATTCCAGCTACAACATAAAGAGCCCATTTGTCTGCTGGTGGAGTGTCAAAGTAAAAAAAATATTTGTCCTTATGTCATTCCCGAGACTCTACTCGCATGTTTTCCTTCTATTCATTTCTATGAGTCATCAGTAAATAGAAGTGACATGATAGGCTTGTAAGTATTTTGTCTATGAAGGTCACTTTACACAAGCAAATACAGTCATACGCACCTTAAAAAACATACATGATCCATAAAATGTAATTCATAATGTGCATAGTTGTACACATATTAGAAGCCTGATTTAGCCTTCGTTTGAGGCAAAATGTGACTCTGTAGTTGCATTTAAAGTGTTTACCAGGTAGAAGATACTGAAAGAATATTACCACCACATAATTAGGTATCCAGGATGCTTAAATATACAAATAAAAAACAAATTCTGTGACCAAGGTTTTTGGACAGTCCCATAGGTGTGCATAGCCTATTGCATTAGGGTGTGCACCCCAAAGCTCAAACACACATGCATGTGTATATATACTGACAGTGTTAGTAGGGCAGATATTCGTGTCAGTAAATATTATTTTTATTATTTGAAAAAAAAAAAAAATAGGATGCCCGTTAGGGGGCTTTGGTGAAATATCAGGGGTCCAAACTGGGTATCTATGCCACACGGGCTGATTAGGATGTGCCCAGGCACACCTGTGGACAGTCCCTTGCTCTGCAGGTCCATTATTATTGTGAACAACCTCACTGGCCAACAGTGAGACAGAGATGGTAATAGGAGGTGGTCCCAAGCTTTTAATTTACAATGGCTGGCAAAAATTTGAATAATTGAGTTTTGGAGCTCCCGAAGCACCCTAAAAAGTATGTAAATATGCATGTGTACGCCTATAGGTACGTGTTTCCAACATCTCTGTGTAAGAGGGGGCTACTGCCCTTGTTGGGTTTTACCTGCCCTTTGGTGTGGATCTTATGCAGAGGCTCAAATATAGCGTGGGAGGAGCAGTTGATGTCGGTATTTGGGTCTGGAAAGAAAGAGATTAAAATGGAGGTGTAGTGTGGATTCTTTGATAGGGATACACACGGCAAGGCCTATGACCTGAAAAGGGAAACTGAATTTATTACTTTGGGAATATTAAGGCACCATGGCAGCTTAGCCCCTCAAACAAAATTCATTGATTGGAGTTGTAGAATGTGAGTTTTACCATAGACATGGACTTTATCCACTTATATGAGTCTAATGCTACCACAAGTTTAGGAGGGAACTGTATTGCTTTTTACTTATTACACTGTTCAGTAAATGAGTTAAAGAAAACAATCTTGCATTCGAAGCTGAATGTAGACAGCTGCATGTGAAGTGCAATTGTGTAAAGCCTGTCGGGTACAGCAGCAAAGCCCTATGACACCCCAAGTGCAGAAACAGAACTTGTGTTGCCCAGCCTATACCTAGGGAGGTCCTATTAGCAGCCAGTTATGGGATAGGAGAAGTGGTGAGAGGTAGATTCTCAGATGCACCAGCCAAAACCCGTCACCTGTGTTTATTAATCTGCACCACCATAGCATGTGGGGCTCCTGCAGTAAAGTGTGTATAAGCTCTTATCCAAGCCTAGAGCCTGACAAGAAAATTTCCAAGAGATTGTAGTGGAAATCAACAGGATGTGGTGGTGATTTGGTTCACCGTCCTTGCAAAGCTGTAGAGCACGAGGCCTCCTGTGGGTCTGGGAATTGGCTAACAACCCGTACACTAGGGGGTCCTCTTACATCCTTTCTATTTTGTGCTTTTAAGGTGTCCACAGGGTTTCCTCAAGGGGACTCTGTCATGAGAGATTAAAGGAGACTGCAATTACTAAACTCTTCTCTGAGAATGCTAGTTCCCTGACTCTCATCAAATACTCTAACTTAAACGATGTCGAAGTGACTGACATTGAGAAATTATAAGCAGTTTTAGGACTCTGACTGAAACATACTGAAGTCAGACACAGTCCACATACTTCTCTTATGACAGAGTAACTTTAAAGCTGTACTCCAAGGTTCCTATACATTGAGCGTGAATTTTAGCAACAGACCAGATACAATTGTCAGGATGTTATCTGTTGGTTGTGAAGTACTACCAAGGCCTCCAACTTGACCTAAATCTCTTTTCTGAATATGTAGAGTGGAACAGAGATCTTCCATATATAGAATCTTTACACACAACTGAAATTTAGTGGCATCCCAGTTCTTGTTCGTTGAGTTAAATATTGAGTTGGCCCACCCTTTGCAGCTATAACAGATTCAAGTCTTCTAGGAAGGCTGTTCTCAAGGTTTAGGAGTGTGTCATTGGGAATGTTTGACCATTTTTCCTAAAGCGCATTTGTGAGGTTAGGCACTGATGTTGAATGAGAAGGCCTGGCTCGTAGTCTCTGCTCTAATTTATCCCAAAGGTGTTCTGTTGAGGTCAGGACTCTGTGCATGCCAGTCAAGTTCCTCCATCCCAAACTCGCTCATCCATGTCTTTATGGGTCTTGCTTTGTGCACTGGTCCAAATCATTTGGTAGAGAGGGGATTATGTTGTGGGATTGTTTTTCAGGGGTTGGTCTTGGTCCCTTAGCTCCAGTAAAGGGAAATCTAAAGACGTCGGCATTCCAAGAGATTTTGGACAATATGATGCTCCCAACTTTGTGAGAACAGTTTTTGGATGGCCCCTTCTTGTTCCAACATGATTGCACACCTGTGCGCAAATCAAGGTCCATAAAGACAGAGATGAGCGAGTTTGGGGTGGAGGAACTTGACTGACCTCCACAGAGTCCTGACCTCAACCCGATTGAACACCTTTGGGATGAATTGGACTGGCCTTTGGAATTTACAAATGCAGCAATTTAGAAATCAAATTAAAAAATCGTTTTGATAGATAAAAAGTGCATTTTATATACAGACCAAAATGAGGGACAAATGAGGAGGAATGAGGGACAGAGGGACATTACTCCAAATCAGGGACAGTCCATCGAAATCAGGGGCAGTTGGGAGCTATGTGTATGTGTGTATATATATATATATATATATATATATATATATGCATATATAGTGTAGGGTAGGGTGACAAGACATCCCTGGTTTCCGGGGACAGTCCCCGGATTGAGGACACTGTCCCCGGACCAAGTCTGTCCCCGGATTGGATTTGAACAGGGGCTGGAGCAATTTCAAAGATAGTCAGTGCAGAATTAAAAGAAAAAATATATTTTTTTTGTATTTTTTTTCATTATCTGTGCCCCTTTCTGATGATCCTGTGCTGGTCGGAGCGGAGGGAATATTTCTTTAGTTTCGGGTGCATGCCCATTTAGTTCCGCCTGCTTGTTCTTCTTCCTTGGCTCAAGTCCCGGCCAGCCACCTGCCTGCTTGTCTCCTTGCCTTTCCTGGAGCCAGGGCCTGGAGAGTCAGGCCTCAAACACACGACTGAGTTTCTCGGCAAAAACCAGCAAGAAGCTTGCTGTTTTGTTTTTTTGCCGAGGAAGCCGAGTGTACACTTTTCGACGAGGAAACCGTCGAGGATCTCGTCGGGCCAAAAAGAGAACATGTTCTCTATTTCCTTGACGGGAATGGGAAAATTTGGCTCGCCGAGATCCTCGGCGGCTTCACATGGAACTCGACGAGCAAAACGATGTGTTTTGCCCGTCGAGTTCCTCGGACGTGTGTATGAGGCTTAAGACTTGACAGGCTAGCAGGCGGCAGCGGCCACGGGCAGAGAGTTGCTGATTACCACAAAATTTAATTTTAAAAATCTGGTCACCAGTGTAGGGGGACAAGTATTTTGTTACTGAGGTGGGCGGTCTCCTCCAGGAATGGCCGTGTACTGAGCAGTGATAATTTATCACTGCTTATTGAATGGACATCTCTGTGTTTCTGTGAATTTCTGGTACTGTAATCTCGTTATGTCTCACGAGATTCCAGTATCAAGGGCCATTCTCCACTGTTTGAAGCTTTTGTAGATCGATTCACTCCTCCAAAGGAGAAGTGATCTACACCACTTCATAAACTGGCATCCAGAGGAGAACGATCTCCTCTGTGAATGCCGGCGAGAGGAGCAGTGAGAATTTTTCACTGCTTCATAAACGGAAACCTAAATGAGTGTAGGACCAATTAACTCCAAAGCCGACATCTCACAAATACAGTCTCTGATTAATTTTAAGCTGGTTCCAGATGAACTGGCTGAAATTCTATCAGTGGGTGGCCCTGTCTGCACCACTTTATTTAACATCCTTCGAGGTAAAAAATCAATAGACCCAGGAAGAAAATTGTTGGCCAAACCATGCCTGCATCCTATCAGATGCAGGAACTGTTTGCCTCGTACACACCATCGGTTTTCTCAGGGGTCAAAAGACCATGAACCTGCTTGATCACTTTTCCCCTCTACACATGGCCGGTTTTCCCGACAGGAAAACTGCCAGGAGAGCTTT
Source organism: Rana temporaria (assembly GCF_905171775.1). Taxonomy (NCBI): domain Eukaryota; kingdom Metazoa; phylum Chordata; class Amphibia; order Anura; family Ranidae; genus Rana; species Rana temporaria. The sequence continues at coordinate 107,512,298 of NC_053490.1, read as the reverse complement.
GGTCGGGAAACCGGCCATGTGTATGCTCCCTCGTGACAGGAAAAAATAGAACAAGTCCTGTCGGGAAAACTGCTATGAAGCATACACACGGCCGGTTTTCCCGGCCAAAAGAAAACATGGCAGTTTTCCCGACGGTAAAAACGATTGGTGTGTATGAGGCATTAGGGTATTCTCACAGCCAATGGCACTGCCAGGCAGAACACAACAGTCCACAAAAGGAAGTTCATCCATGGGGTCTGTAGCATGGATGGGGGAATCTGTTGCCTTGCTTCTGTTCATCCTATAGCCTAAAGAAAAGGAATCTATATGTGCATGGCCAGTTTCATTCTCCAGCATCTTCCAAAAAAGGAAATATCGCTGACACTTTAAGAATATAAAAGCTAGCCCGTGTTGGCTGCTGTAGCAAAAACACAGTTTCCTTTTGCTCTGGTTTTTATAAAGAAGTCCTATTCTTTGGAAAGCAGAGCCGTGTATCTGGAAAGAGGCCTGCTATTGCTCTGCTGGGCAGGCTGTGTATCTCTCAGTGTTTTTGAAGGGAGGAGATCTGTACCCTCTTGTTTCCCAACACTGCTCCTGTTGTGTGTATAAATGAAGAGTTTAGGCATCTGCTGGGCAACTTCCTTTCTTCGATGCAAAGACAAACACACAACCTTGTTTTTTAGATGAATTTGTCATATTCATCATGTAGCAGGAAGAACTCTCTGCTGGTGAAAATGTTGGTTTATTACAGCAAAGAACGCAGGTAGCTTTGTTTAACCATTTCCCAGCCAATTGGAAAGGAAGCGCAAGATGTAAATCTTCCACGGCAAGGATTAATTGGCTAGTGTCTGCTTTCAGAGCCGTTTATTTGGGTTCATATGTTGGAATGTGCCCGCTCGCAAATATTTTCCTCCACTGTTTGCAATACCACGACACAGATGTCAAAACACATCAGGAGAAGAGGATTGTGGGAGATAAGCAACATTCAGGCTCTGATTAACCCATTTGACGCCCCCCCCAAGAGCCAACATATTTCTCCGTGTATCTATGTTGCAAAAAAGATATTTAGTATTCGTAAAGATGGAAAAAATACAAGACCTATATTTTTCACTTTTTATGATGTGTCATTTTTATGCTATTTTCCATAAACAAATCATTATTCATTCTACATTTAGGTGTATATTGCAGGCCTGCCACCAATATTTACTGGCTCGGCTTCGGGGAAGTCATAAAATATTATATATTGTGTAAAAACCTTTATAAAAAGTATATAAACCTTAGAAAGAACCAGTAGCTCTAACTGCTGGGAATGTATTGAGACAGCTGATTCATGGAATCTTTCATCAGAAATAAAGACAATCTGTCATGTAGGAGTTTAGGTACGTGTTACTCAGTAAGTAAAAAATACTAAATTCATCCTTTAGTGAATTGCTTAAAGCACATGGTTTTGTGTGCACAAAAACACACTGGGGGTTATTTACGAAAGTCAAATCCACTTTGCACTACAAGTGCAAACTACAAGTGCGCTTGAAATTGCACTGAAAGTGCTCTTGGAAGTGCAGTCGCTGTAAATCTGAGGGGTAGATCAGAAATGAGGGGAAGCTCTGCTGATTTTATTATCCAATCATGGGCAAGCTAAAATGCTGTTTTTTATTTTCCTTGCATGTTCCCCTCGGATCTACAGCAACTTCACTTTAAAGTGCACTTTGCACTTGTAGTTTGCACTTGTAGTGCAAAGTGGATTTGCCTTTAGTAAATAACCCCCAATATACAGTAATACCCAATTCTTTAGTATAATATAGACAAAGATGTTACACTGAGCGCATAGACGCCTAACTTGTCACAAATTAAAACTGTAATGGTGAAAACATACAGTGGCGGCTGGTGCTGTATACTTTGGGGGGGCGGCAAACAAGACCACCCCCCTCCCCTCAGTCGGTCCCCTTGGTCGTCTGTCCACATTTACTCATCTAGCAGCTTTGGCTCATTCCTGCATCTCCTCCTCATCAGCAACAGCTTCCTCCTCCACGGCTTCACCCTAAGTCTCTAGCTTCATGGCGGCTTTGTCCTCGACGGCTTCCCTCCTGCTTCCCTCGGTGGCCAATACAATAGCTTCTCCTCTCAAATCCGGAAGATAATAGCGAATATTAACCACATACCTACCCGTCCATAGACATATGACGTCAACAGGAGGGATCTCCCATCCTGGACAGGCGTTCATATGACATCCTGGGCTTCCCGGCTGCCTAGGGGGCATGCCTCCCACGTCACCCGGGAGCCAGTGTGCGAACCTGGCGGACGCAATGGCCGGTAATAGAGCAGGGACGTGGATCTGTGTGTGTAAACACACAGATCCCCGTCCTGTCAGGTGAGAGGAGACAGATCGTGTGTTCCCAGTACAGAGGAACACTGATCGGTCTCCTCCCCTTGTGAGTCCCCTCACCCTACAGTTAGAATCACTCCCTAGGTAACACATTTAACCCCTTGATCGCCCCCTAATGTTAACCCCTTCCCTGCCAGTGACACAGTAATCAGTGAATTTTTATGGCACTGATCGCTGTATAAATGTGAATGGTCCCAAAATAGTATCAAAAGTGTCCAATATGTCCACAACAATGTCACAGTCACGATAAAAAAAATCTACCCTATTTTGCAGACGCTATAACTTTTGCAATCAATATACACTTATTGCATTTTTTTTACCAAAAATATGTAGAAGAATACATATCGGCCTAAACAAAATTAGTTTTTTTTTTTTTTTTTTTATTGGGATATTTATTATAGCAAAAGGTAAAAAATATTGTGTTTGTTTCAAACGTATCACTCTTCTTTTGTGTATAGCGCAAAAAATAAGAACCGCAGAAGTGATCAAATACCACCAAAAGAAAGCTCTATTTGTGAGGGGAAAAAATATTTGGGTACAGTGTTGCATGACCGTGCAATTGTTATTTGAAGTGCGACAGTGCTGAAAACTAAAAATTGGCCTGGGCAGGAAGGTAGTGAAAATGCCCGGTATTGAAGTGGTTAAGTCTAGGGGACGCTCTCACATTCAGTGCAGGGCTATAAATCCTGAGTTGGTCTTGATGACGTCAGGGGAATTAAACTGCCAGAGCATAGGGGAGAAAGGGCTGTATAGGAGGAGGATCAGGTAAGTAAAACTGCTTTTCTTGTCCCCTAGATGTAAATTTAAATTGTAAGTGTTACTAAACCCAGGAGCTTGTATTCACTATATCTGGTCTCCCACAGTAGAGAGAGAGAGAGAGACTTGTAAAGCGCAACACATGCGAACTGAATCGCCTCTGTACACAAAACACAGAAATGAAGTTGTTTTAGTAAATGCAAAAAAGAAAAAAGGGGGTTCTCCTGGGTGGACTTTTAAGGCACTGATAGTATTAATTCCAAATATACAGGATATTGAAGTAAAAAATTTGTTTTTATTCACAATTATACATATTTATCAAAAAAATTAAATATTGAATTAAAATATACAGTTCCAAATATTGTCACCATATAGGTAAATACATGAAAACCTTCTTTATACCCGACACGTTTCAGGGGTAACCTTCTTCAGGGCGGTGTAAAGAAGAACAATTAGTATATCTAAGCATAAAAATACATAACGTTAATTACATGGATTTAGAACATTATTATTAAATATATACAAAAGGTTTTCTTTCTATATGATGTATATATATGTAATTATTCACTTACGTATTATAAATGTAGTAGAAGGATGATGAATATTTAATTGCATGCAATTTTTTAAAAGCATTGAAAATTTTTAGTAAATGTAAACGGCTAAATACCTTTTTTAATCAGCAGTTAGAGCAGTCCTGTCACTTCTATCAGTGTCTGGTTAAAGCTTTTAGGGGGTTTTCATTGTATGCTGACTGTCCTATGATGCTGCAGTACTCCTGACCCTCTGTCTGGGCAGTGGTGATTGGCCCTGTGCTGATCACACGCACTCTCCCAAGAAAAAAAAAAACTCTCTAGCAATACACACCAAACTGAGTATGTGCATCTTGTCCCCTGGCCTCTGTTTTATCAGGAGAAAAAGACAAAGAAAAAGACAAGATGCGCCAATCTAAGTGCAGTGAACCGTAATTTAATAATCAAATAAATAGATCACAGTAAAATGGCTACTCACAAAAGGAGAGTTTACACAAGCAATGAATGGGATACAGGTGGTGAGATGCAAGCGGTAAGATGCAAGCCTGGAGTCACTGTGGTGTCATCATCTGTAAGGTTTCATGTCCGGGGCAGCAGCAAGCTGGGAATGTTGACACTCAAGGATTAGGAATCCAGCAGAGACGAGAGGATGCGGCCTGCGTTCCACAGTGGGGCGCAGCGTGCCATCGTCGCACCGGAAGTGACGTGGGAGTCCAGGCCAGCCAATCGGATTACGCGTTTCACAGCGTCAGCTGTTTCGTCAGATCTGACGAAACAGCTGACGCTGTGAAACACGTAATCCTATTTATTAGATTATTAAATTACGGCTCACTGCAACTAGATTTTCGCATTTTGTCTTTTTCTTTTGATTCCTTCAGAAGTCTGCTTCTGCTTCAGGTGCTGCCGTTAAGTGTCTCCTAAAGCCACCATTATTATTTGATTCAGGACTCTTCGTGGACATTAGCCCTCACTTTTTTCTAGTTTCTCTAGATGGACTTTATTTGATTACTACCTTATATACCTCATTCTAGCTTTGTGTGCTTTATTGGATCATGCGCCATATACCATTTTTTGCATATTGATTCTGTTTTATCAGGAGATGGTTTGGGGACTCTGAAAGAAAGGAAGAAATAGAGAAGATAGGATCAAACAGCCATTTTACATAATGCAGAGGATTACCCCTTATGCCACGTACCTACGATTGGACTATTTCATCGGAAATTCCGATCGTGTGTGGGCCCCATCTGACTTTTTTGCGTCAGTGTTTAGAAATAGAACATGTTTTATCTCTTTCTGATGGAAAAAAAAACCGATAGGAAATTCCTATCGTCTGCGTGCAACTCCGACGGAGAAAAAAAACATGCATGCTCAGAATCACGTTGACGCATGCTTGGAAGCATTGAAATTCATTTTCTAGGCTCGTCGTAGTGTTTTATGTCACTGCGTTTTGGATGGTCGGTATTTGGTCTGACAGTGTGTATGCAAGACAGCTTGAACGGAATTCCGCTGAAAAATTCCATCGGATTTTAGGCCATCAGAAATTCCGATCGTGTATACGGGGCATTAGCTTCCACAGTGAGTATAAGGCCTCATACACACGACCAGTTTCCTCAGCAGAATCCATCAAGAAACTTGGTGGGAGAACTTTTTTGCTGAGAAAACCAGTCGTGAGTAAATTTTTCATCGAGGAAACTGTCGAGGAACTCGACGAGCAAAAAAGAGAGCAAGTTCTCTTTTTCCTTGACGGGAGTCTCAATTTGCTAGTCGAGTTCCTCGACGGGCTGGTTTTCGACGAGAAACTCGAGCGTGTGTATGCTAAGAAACCTGCGCTTGCTCAGAATAAAGTATGAGATGGGAGTAAAAGTAGCATTTGTAATTGAGATAACACATTTTTAAAGCTGTAACTGACTGTAAAGTGCAAATCGTCTCTTACCAAACTTTTACTTAACACGCAAACACATGAGATTAGCAAAAGCAGCCCCAAGGGTTGTGCCAGTGGAATCGAACTTCCCCTGCCGTTGTATGTGTTGTATGTCACCGCGTTTGAGAACGTCGAGATTTTGTCTTGACCGTGTGTACGCAAAGCAAGCTTGTCGAGTTCCTCGACAAGCCTAACAAGGAACTCGACGAGGAAAACGATGTGTTTCGCCCAACGAGTTCCTCGGTCGTGTGTACGAGGCCTTACACGCATGCTTTACTGCATATACAGACTGATTTTACTGTTGTGGGTTTAGTTTTGCAGTGCGGGGTGCAGCAAGAGAGGATTTTTACTTTCCCCGGAGTTCAGCTTTAAAGTGGAGTTCCACCCATAAATATAACATTACATCAGTAGTTTTAAAAAAATGTCCGTTTACGTTTTTTTTTTTTTTTAGATGCCTTCAAAGTGTTGTTGCTAGGCAGAATAGTTAATCTTCCCACTTCCTGCACCTAGGTGCTTAATGCTTCCTAACCTACACCGCACAGACTCCTGGGAATGTAGTGGGTGTAACTTTCCAGGAGTCTGTGCACTCCCCAGTCTCAAAGAATCATGTGACTTGGACAGCACAGGTGCTGAAACCTGATCTGACACTGCTTGTGCAGCACTGAGCATGTGCGAGATCTGCAAGGCTGAAATCCAGGAAGTCATACAGTCTGGCTTCATGATGCCCACACTTAAGATGGCCCCAGTTAATTTCTATTTTATAAAGTGTCTAAATGCTGTAACAACCTAACAAAACGGACCTTAGTTTACAGACTAACTTTACTAAAATACATTAAGCTTGTGTATTACAGGGGTATTTATATATAAAAAGTGAAATTGTGGCCGGAACTCCGCTTTAACTGTGATACATTCTTACTTGGTGCTGGTCCAATGCTTCAAAACTGATTGTAGTAAGACATTAGATTATGAGCTCCTTTGGGGCAGGGACTGATATGAATGATTCCATGTAATGTTTAAAGTGCTGATTATCATAACATTGTTTGATAAATGAAGAGCGCCTCTGCCACTATCCAAGAGTTTAGTTTTTTAGGCAGATATCTTCCAATGTATTAAAGCAAGATCCTTTATTTTAGCATAAATAATGGTGCCATGAGATGGAAAAGTCTATGCTGGAATGATCAGAGGTGCTTATAATGAGAGGGCATGATTTAGAATAATAAACAAAGTTATCTTGATAACTGAGATAGATTGAGTTTGCCTCCTATTAAAACTAAAACTATAATAGCCACTGATAATATTCGAGAGGTAGAACATTTTACAATAATATAAAGGTTCTCCGTATACAACAGATATAATAATAATAGCCACACAAACTTTATATGACTTATCCATTTTTAAACAGTGATATAACAATTATGTTACTGTACTCATGAGATATAAAAAGTGCACAGTGTTTGGATAATAAGAAGTTACTTACATAAGTGTTCAAGATACTTCAAACCACTTTCCTCCTACATAAAAAATGAGTGATGCGTGGGTGTAGTTACAGAGTGCTAGGGGATGAGGTGTAAGCGGATCAAACTCTGAAGATTATCTACACACCAGAATAATTTGTTTAGACACACAAAGAGCAAGGTGCTTTGTACTAGGGTCAACTTTCAAGCTGGATAAAGCCTAGAATAGAAGAAAGAGGAGGGAGTGTGTTGTACAGGCCCTTGAAGCATTTCACAGTCAAATAGACACAGCTATACAGTTACGCCGAGGAACAGCAATGGGAGGCTTGTATTTGTTGGCTGCAGTTTGACATGTGAATTTATAAGAACTCAGGTTCAAGTAGTGCTGTACTCTGGAATGTATGATGGGATTTGCCAATATTAGGATCTGCCTGTCTGTGACTGAGTGAGTTTATTTAACAAAGATCTGTTGTAACTCAGTAGTAATTCCTTGCTGCATTCACCACATGCCAAATACATACCAATCATAACTTACAACTGTTATTATATTAATGTAGAAAACATTGTTACAATGTAATAAGAAATAATATACTAATACCCTATAAGAAGCAGAAAATGGATGTCATTTTATTTATTTTTTTACGGACGGCTGCACTTCCAAGAATCCTTTTTTTGAAGCTTCATATGACAAATTGTTGACAGATGGAGCAGGTGACAAAAAGGCAGATACGTTTTGAGGAACAGTTAGCGCTAAGTCATTGACGAAGCTCGTCTACCTCGTCTACCTCTTTGTCCCCTGCTCCATCTGTCAACCACTTGTCATATAAAGCTTCAAAAAAAGGATTATTGGAAGTGCAACTTCCGCAATCATTTTCTTATGTTACACAGCATGCGAGCTGGGCTAGCACCTGACTAGTGTGTGTGGGGATTAACTAGAGACTTACCCGGAGCTGCTTTTTTTTGTTTCATTGAGGACTGTCCAGAAAATGGATGTATTGAGTAACTGGGCACCAGTCCTCAGGAAGGATGTACTGGAAATAGAGAGAGTACAAAGAAGGGCAACAAAGCTAATAAAGGGTCTGGAGGATGTTAGTTATGAGGAAAGGATGCGAGCACTGAACTTATTCTCTCTGGAGAAGAGACGCTTGAGAGGGGATATGATTTTAATTTACAAATAACATACTGGTGACCCCACAATAGGGATAAAACTTTTTTGCGGAAGGGAGTTTAACACGTGGCCACTCATTAAAATTAGAAAAAAAGAGGTTTAACATTAAACTACGTAGAGGGTTCTTTACTGTAAACGCGACAAGGATGTGGAATTCCCTTCCACAGGCGGTGGTCTCAGCAGGGAGCATTGATAGCATCAAGAAACTATTAGATAAGCACCTGAACGTACCTGAAAGGTAATACTGACCTATAATCACACACATAGGTTGAACTTGATGGACTTGTGTCTTTTTTCAACCTCACCTACTATGTAACTATGTAATTAAAGGTATCAATTAAACATGGATTGATGTACTTTTGTTTTTAATACTTTATTTTTAAGCAGGACATGATAAGTACAGAAACTGTGGGACAAACACATCTAAAATAATAGCATGTGCATAAAGAGGCTCAGCAAGCAGATAACAGCCTAAGCACACAGTTATTCCATGTCCCACATGGAAATCAATGTCAAGCATGTGAAATGGAAATATACAAGATGTCCCGAAAAAAATAGGCACTAGGGAGTCCCTGCACCCTGCGTGGGATTTTACACAATAGACACCATCAATCTACAGAAAGGCAGAAAGTAGCAGAAAGGAGAGAAGAAAAAAAATAAAGTGTGTGTGTTGGGGGGGGGGGGGGGAGGAGGGAGGTAGGAAACAGAAGAATCCACTCACTCCGCCTTCCTTCCAAGTCCAGGAGCATACATTTTTTTTCACCAACTCGGGGATCCCCAGAGTCTAAGCCCCAGCCTGCTTCTTCACCAGGGCCCCTGATGGTGGGGATGAACTTGCAGCAAGCTGGAACCAGGTCACGCCCAGCTGAGAATGCAGAGACCACGTGCATGCAGAGTACAAATGGCAGGAGATGGAAAGGGAATACAAGACACAAGCTGAGGTCAGGGCGGGCACAGACAGTAAACAAGCTGGGGTCCGTACACTGGAGGTCAAACACAGAGGCCCGGATTCAGGTAGATTTGCGCATTTTTTACGGAGGCGCAGGGCAATGTTTTTGCCCTGCGCCCCCGCAAATTTACTGCGATGCCCTTGATTCACGGAGCAGTAGCTCCGTAAATTGCATAAGCGCGCGCAATTTAAATGATCCCGTAGGGGGCGGGAATTATTTAAGCATTCGCGCGCCCGGCGTTCCCGCGCCGATCGTAGAGCGCATGCTCCGTTGGGAAACTTTCCCGACGTGCATTGCGGCAAATGACGTCGCAAGGACGTCATTTGCTTCAAAGTGAACGTGAATGGCGTCCAGCGGCATTCACGAATCACTTACGCAAACCACGTAAAATTTGAAATTTTGCGACGCGGGAACGACGGGTATACGTAACATTGGCTGCCCCTGCTAATAGCAGGGGCAGCCTTACGCGAAAAACGCCGTACGGAAACAACGTAAACTGCGTAAGCAGGGCTCGCGTAACGGTGTGAATCGGCGTTAGTATGCAATTTGCATACTATACGCTGAGCACAACGGGAACGCCACCTAGCGGCCATCACAAGAATGCAGCCTAAGATATGCGGGCATAAGAGCCTTATGCCGCGCATATCTTAGGCTGCAGTCGGCGTAACAAGGTTCCTGAATCAGGAGCATTCGTTACGTCGGGGCAAGTAAGCAATTGCGCTGTGTAACTATGGTTACACAGGCGCAATTGCTTCTTGAATCCGGGCCAGAATACTCAAAATGGTAGGGAGCAGGAGCTCAGAGAACTGTGAAGTTGCTTAGGCAGGGAATGCTGCAGTCCCAGTTTATAGGTGTACCGCCCATGTACTTTATAGTACTGGTGCAAGTCAAATTTAAGTATAGATCAGAGTATAGTTAGACTCTGATCCTGATTGTTAGGTGTGAGAATAGGGCCTCTGGCTCAGCTTGGCTGTGCTGTGGGTCATTCTGCTGTACCGGGGTGTTCTTCCAGCCCCGGTACTGCAGGTGGCAGCAGTGGAGTCAAGGTTTGGGTGCTCTACCCAGTAGAAAATCACGAGAGTTTGTCCTCGCTGTGCATGCTGGGGAGGGGTATTTATGGGACAGACGTCATTGGTTCTGGGTTCTTCTTCATCGAGTGTGGCACCCACCTTTAGGGTGGCCACATCACGGTGCCCCAGCGTTATGGCCTACCTGGCCGGGGCGTGCGTGCCACGTGGTGTTCCTGGCTCTGGGACCATGTTGGCCCGGAGCATCTGAACCAGCGGTGGGGACCCAGTGAGCGACTGGGTTCCCTCTTTTGAAGATCCCAAACTGGGTGCTGTTCGGTGGGGAGTCGGTCTGAGGAGCGCCATTGAGAGGCTGGCGGTCCAATAGGGCTTGGAGGAAACCACCGGGGATCACAGGTAGCTGGACACTGCGGGACTGATCACCTGTCAGTCGGTACCTGGGCGACAAGTTGAAGGAGATCCAGACGTAACTCAACCAAGGAGGCATATCTCCAAGAATTCTACCCAGAGGGGACCTGGGGTTCAAGTTCAAGTTCACCAAGGAGGGTCTGTGGCAGACACTTATTCCTATAATTGTCCGAGTGATACTCCGGCTCCCAGGTCAGTGAGAGAGGCCTGTTCGGGTACACTAAACCCATTCCGGCGGAAGTGGCGCAGAGAAGTGTTACATTTGGGAGCAGGACTGTTTCCTATCATTACGCCTGAATCTGCTATCCTTCCTCCTTTCAACTTTACTTTCCTCACCACAAGTTTTATTTTTTTTACCCGGCTGGGTAATAAAGAGCACAGCAAAAGAGCACCTGTCGTGGACATTCCAAAAAATCCTGCAGCTCCACTGGGGGTAATGCTACATAGGGAAGCAAACAAAGAGGCGACCCAGGCAGTAATGGAAGAGAAAAATATATAAATTCACAGTAGAGCAGGCAACACTCATAGGTGAACAGAGAAGCCTGCAGCACATGTGAAATTAAGTCAGAGATATAGCAGACCACTGCAGTGGGGAGGTAAGAATTTCACAAACTGAAATCTGCACACAGTTGATAAAACAATGCTTTGGACCCTATATCTTTGATCTAAATAGCAAGACACTGATGCTTAAAAAATACTTAATATAAATACCATATCACCTTTGGTTCGGGTTGCTACCTGTCCAGGAATCACCCGGTTTTGAATCATGTGTCAATGTTTCGGTCTGCCTAAAACCCATACACATTATTCAGAAAAGGCTGTGACTCCCCAAGTAACCGAAATAGTCACACACAAATCTGTTTTTCATACAGGAGCTGTGTGCGGCTGTCTGGGGGCAGGTTTGGCATCACTGGGGCCGGGGCGATGATGTCAGAAAATGCAGTTTGGCCACACCCACTGTTTGCCGCAGTGCACATAGTTACTACTCTCCTGAGTGCACCCAAAGGTGTCCCAGGTATTTTATAATCCTATAGTGTATACTACGTAAAAACATTTTTTAGCCCTGTGCCGCTAAAGTGTACGGGTTTGGCTCGAAGAAAAGATGGCAACCCTACCTTCGTTCCCTATGTAAAAGAGATCTAATCACTTAAAGCGGGAGTTCACCCGAATTTTTTTTTTTAAGATTAGATTGATCATTTTGTCAAGGGGAATCGGGTAGTTTTTTTTTAAATCCGAGCAGTACTTACCGTTTTAGAGAGCGATCTTCTCCGCCGCTTCCGGGTATGGTCTTCAGGACTGGGCGTTCCTATTTTGATTGACAGGCTTCCGACAGGCTTCCGATGGTCGCATACATCGCGTCACGAGTAGCCGAAAGAAGCCGAACGTCTTTCGGAAAATCATGACGCGATGTATGCGACCGTCGGAAGCCTGTCGGAAAACCTGTCAATCAAGTAGGAACGCCCAGTCCCGCAGCCCATACCCGGAAGCGGCGGAGAAGATGCATCTCTAAAACGGTAAGTACTGCTTCGAAAAAAAACTACCCGATTCCCCTAGACAAAATGAGCATCAATCTAATCTTAAAAATTAACTTTTCGGGTGAACCTCCACTTTAAAGCACAACTCCAGGCTTTCCTTAAAATACTCCCACGCCTTGCTTTCCTAAAGCAGAGTCTAAAATCATAACATTTTTAATTAAAAAATTATCCAATTGGACAAAAAGAAGTTTCAATTACCTGTGACATCACAAGTAGCTACCTAAATCCATGCTATGACCAGACACAGGTAAGAGGTTTCTATGTGTTGTGCCAGATGTTACAATAAAGATTTGTGAGCCACACTGTAGGCAGTGACAGGGGAGTTCTCTTCTTTTTGTCACTTCCTCCATTAGCTGCTGTCACAGGCAGGACTGAAATGTCTGATTTGTATTAACTGCCCATCAAAACAGATGGGGGTTCATGGGTGGAGAAATCCACACAAAGGATCCACCCATACTCCACTGTACTACTGAAGACTACACTGGGCTGTTACATGATTGGTCGCCTTGTGCCCTTGTGTGAGGCAGAGAGCAGTGGTGGCCAATCAAGAAGGCTATTGAAGACAAACCTTTACTATTTGCCTATTTTTACATGTTCAAATAATTTCACAAGTTGTTTTGGGTCTTTTTGAATACAGTGGAACCTCGGTTTAAGAGTAACGCGGTTAACAAGCTTCTTGAATTGCGAGCAACTTTTTTTTAAATTCTGACTCGGTTTGAGAATGTTGTCTCGCAAGACGAGCAGAATTCAACCTAATAGGGCCTGCAGTACCGCATTTGGCCTGAGGTGCGGGGGCGCTGGAGCCGAGCAGAGACGAACAGCGGCGTTCGTGGCCAATCGGCACCATTTGCCAATACTTGTAAATACTCAGTTTCCGAGCCTTTCTGACATTTGCCGAGGTCAGCCGACGTGTCCTCTGGCCTTTCCGGCCATTTATAAAGGCTCTCCGGTGCCCCCCCACCTCTGGCCGCATGCGGTATTGCATCCCATTGAAGTCAATGCGGAACAAATTATTTTCGTTTAAATTAACTTCAATGGGAAAACTTGCTTTAACATGCAAGTTCTTTGGATTACGAGCATTCTCCTGGAACGGATTATGCTCGTAATCCGAGGTTCAACTGTATTACATTTTTATTAAAAAACTATGTGGTGAACCTGCAATGAAAATCCTTCTTCAGGCATTTCCTGGGGTAACAAATGTCTCTCAATTCTTCTCCACCGATTTCTCTATTAGGAAGCCAGTCAACACCAATGGAATGAAACCAAATGAGTCCATGTAATCAGGAAGTGGCCAAAAGGGGCTGATTGAGATCAGCATAATCAAAATGCAAAAACATGTAAAAAAAAGGTATTTTATAAAAATAAAAAAAAGTCAGTTGTTATGCCCCGTACACACGATCGGATTTTCCATCGGAAAAACCTTGAATTCCGCTCAAGCTTGGCTTGCATACACACGGTCACACAAAAGTTCTTGGAACTTTCGACCGTCAAGAACGCGGTGACGTACAAAACTAGGACGAGCCGAGAAAATGAAGTTCAATGCTTCCGAGCATGCATCAAATTGTTTCCGAGCATGCGTCTGAATTTTGCGCGTCGGAATTGCTACAGACGATCGGATTTTCAGATAGGATTTTTTTCCGTCTGAAAATTTGAGAACCAGCTCTCAATCTTTTTCTGGTGGAAATTCCGCCAGCAAAAGTCCGATGGAGCATACACACGCAATTTCCGTTCAAAAGCTCACATCGGACTTTTGTGGTCGGAATTTCCGATCGTGTGTACGGGGAATAAAAGATAGCAATTGTTTCAGCAAACTAAATGACACCCAGTTAGGGTTTAAATCTTCAAAGAAAAAGTTGTAAATGTAATCCATTGGAGCTTTATTTTCTTTATCCTTCATCAGGACCTCCTCCTGTTTAAAAAATCTTCAGAGTGTAAACAGTTTTTGAATGAATGGATCCAGGAAACTCTAAGGCCCCTTTCACACATGCCCGTATGTCCGCTTTTTCATCCATCCGTTTACGGATGAAAAAAAGACATACATTGATCCCTATGAGATAGCGGGTGTGAGCGGATCAACATCCGCTGGCTCTCGATCTCATCAGTGTCCGCAATCCTCCGATTCTGCAGATGGAGGAAAATCCTATTTTTCCATCTGTCTGCAGAGCGGATCGGGTGAACACGGACAGACGGTCCGTGTTCATCCGATCCCCCCATAGGGGAGAGTGGAGATCTGACAGGGCGGTCCCTGCACAGTGAGTGGGGACCGCCCTGTCATCCGCCGGCTCAGCGGAGATCAGTGGAGCAATGAGGAACAGTTAGCCCAACATTAAAAATATATGTTAATATGTATCACAAAAAAAAACTTATATAAGCTTTACCATGTGAACGTAATTTCAAAAATAATATATTTTGACAAATTTACATTTCTATAAATTTGCATTTCTTAATGGACATTAAAATAATAACTGATGATCTTTCCAGGAAGGCCTTTGTTCAAGTAGAAGTTCACCCTAAAACTAAAATCTAAAAACTAAAATCTGTAAATCTACTGGCATCCCCCATATAAAGGACCATACACATGACTTTTTGACAAAAAATTTCAGACGGACCTGTATTAGCGTCCAAACTTTTTCGCTTTTTCATCGGACAAATGTTCGCTGTGAGAACAGACAAACTTTCCGGCAACAAATGTCCTACGTCGGCTAATCCGATCGTGTGTACACAAGTCCAAAGTACAAACACGCATGCTCAGAACCAATGCTAAACATCAGACAACAATAGCAGATGTTGCCCAAAGGGTGGCGGTAAAGAGCAGAAAAACCATGTAGTATGTCTATAACATCACTACGTTAATGTTTGTTGGCTTAAAAAGTCCTGCCGTGTGTATGCATACCAAGTTCACGGTCAACGCCCATTTGGAGCAAAATCCAGGGAAAAGTCAGTTGGAGGTGTGTATGAGGCTTTAGACTGTGGATGCAAGTAGATTTATAGGTTTTAGTTTTAACCACTTAAGGACCGCCTAACGGCGATATACGTCGGCAGAATGGCACCGCTGGGCACAATCACGTACCTGTACGTGATTGTATAAAGCCCAGCGGTGGGTCGTGGGCGCGCGCCCGCAGCGGGCTCCCGCGACCTGGTCCGAATCTCCGTGACCTCGGCCACAGGACTCGCGGCCCCGATCACCGCTACAGTCCCGCGATTGGTCCCCGGAGCTGAAGAACGGGGAGATGTGTCAAAATTGTCCGAAGTGTCCGCCATAATGTCGCAGTCACGAAAAAAATCGCTGAAGGCTGCCATTTGTAGTAAAAAAAATAATAATAATAAAAATGCAATAAAACTATCCCCTATTTTGTAAACGCAAACCAATCGATAAACGCCTATTCCGATTTATTTTACCAAAAATAGGTAGAAGAATACGTATCGGCCTAAACTGAGGAAAATTTTTTTTATATATGTTTTTGGGGGATATTTATTATAGCAAAAAGTAAAAAATATTGATTTTTTTTCAAAATTGTCGCTCTATTTTTGTTTATAGCACAAAAAATAAAAAACGCAGAGGTGATCAAATACCACCAAAAGAAAGCTCTATTTGTGGGGGGAAAAAAATTGTTTGGGAGCCACTTCGCACGACCGCGCAATTGTCAGTTAAAGCGACGCCGTGCCGGATCGCAAAAAGGGGCCTGGTCTTTTACCTGCATTTTGGTCCGGGTCTTAAGTGGTTAAGGTGAACTTTCACTGTCCGATGGAGACTGAAATTGGCTGTTTCAACATACATTGCCCAGATCTGGCCCACTGTTGCCACAATCAGTAAATCCACGCTGGGACATGCAGCCACCCCTATTATGAAGCAAACACCCCTATTGTTTATGGCAATCAGTATCATAACAAAATAAATATTATTCAGTCAATCATACCAATAAGAGGATCTAAAAAGTACAAGAAATAATTTTTTGTGGACAAATAGAGATCTTTATTTCACATTGATGCATTTCTTTTTACTGAACAGGTAAAGATTGCTTTTCCATTTTATAGGACAGGGAGTAATTAACTTACTCATACTCATGAAAACGAGTGCAAATATTTAATTAAATTAAGGGTCATTGAAGTGCTAATATTCAAGATTTGATCATCACTGTTGACAACATATGCCATGGACTGAGTACATTTAAAAAATAAAAAAAAGCTGTTTATGTTATAATTGTTTTAATGCACAGGTCACTGAGAATATGGAGTCCAGTGTAGAAGAGAATCCTTTTCCTACCGCATTGACAGGCAACAAGTCTGAATGAGCCTGCGCCTATAAATCAAAGGCAATCTGGTTTTATATAATGACACAATGACAGACTGAACCTATGAATTATAAAATGGGATTCATAGAATGCTTACAGGTATCATTCAGGTGTGGGAAATTCCGGTCCTCAGGGGCAGCTTACAGGATACTAATAGTAACAGTAATAATGGCTTTTACATAGTATTTTTTTGCAGCAGAGCAAAAAAAAATTGAGCTTTGATATATATATATATATATATATATATATATATATATAAAATATATACGTATTTACACTATTAATTTTCATGTGTGTGTATTTGTGTGTCTGCTTAAATAATTATCGTCATTATGTTAGTGTTAATATTTATAATTACTATTATTAATTTATTTTTTACTATCATTGTAATACAATTGTTATTATTATTTAGGCCATCAATATTGAAGGGGACTAGGGGGAGCTTTCTTGCATATACTAAGGAGACCCATATACAAGAGGAAAAAAAACAGGGAAACAATAACAAGTAATATTTACAACCATCTTGATTTTTATGATATATAGGCATCTATTACAATTCCAAAAATAATGTTAAGTAATTGAGTGTTAACCAACAAGAGTTCGTATAATAGCATGCCATGAAGCTGTTGCATATGTCAGGTGTAAGTCATCTCTAATTTGTGTTATAAACATGTAATTACTAATTCATGGTAGTTTCCTGGGGCCATTAATTAGGTATATAAAATCTTTATTACTTTGCATACACACAATTGCGTATTTACCATTGACTTAATCTGCATAACTTAATCTGGTTTAATTGGATCTCAAGGTCCTCTGGTTTTTAGGTGCATTTAGGTAAGATGTGCACAAGCCGATGTTGGTTATCCAACTGGTATGCCAAGTCCTAATTTTGAAATGTAAAACGTTGCGCCTCAAGCAAATCCTTCATGCTCATCTGTAAGCAGTGAGCACATTTGAACTGGGGAACATTAGAATTACAAAACCAATGCCAGTTTTAGCACCTAGGCATTAAAACCTAGCAACATTTTGTTAGTGATTTTTTTAAATAGAACAGGCACAAGAATGTGAAGTTTATTATTTTACAGGATGCATTACATTTTCAAGATGCAAAATCAGGTTTTCCTGATAATAGATGGTACACCCCTGTCATTGTCATGGTTAGTGGACCCACTATTTACGAAAGGCAAATACACTTTGCACTACAAGTGCAAAGTGAAATTGCACTGAAAGTGCACTTGGAAGAGCAGTCGCTGTAAATCTAAGGGGAAGATCTGAAATGAGGGGAAGCTCTGGTGATTTTATCATCTAATCATGTGCCAGCTAAAATGCTGTTTTTTTTCCCTTGCATGTCCCCCTCGGATCTACAGCGACTGAACTTTCAAGTGCACTTTCAGTGCAATTTCAAGTGCACTTTACACTTGTAGTTTGCACTTGTAGTGCAAAGTGAAATTGCCTTTCGGAAATAACCCCCACTGTGTCACAGGAGTATGGGACTTTTACAAAAGTGCAGTCCTTGGACACCATGAAATGCGTCAAGGTGAACGACAGACAGAAAGCAGTGTCCAAATAAAGGTAAAAATATTCTCCTTGGACCCTAATGATACAAGAAGTATGTATTTTTGTCATTTGTGTGCCATTTTAGTTACATAGTTACATAGTTAGTCAGGTTGAAAAAAGACACAAGTCCATCTAGTTCAACCATTAAAAAAAAAAAAAAAAATATTGTACAATCCCATATACCCAATTCTATACCCACAGTTGATCCAGAGGAAGGCCAAAAAAAGAGAGGCAATCAGATTTTCCCTGGATCAACTTTACCTATAAATGTCAGTACCCAGTTATAATATGTACATTTAGGAAAGTATCCAGGCCTTTCTTAAAGCAATCTACTGAGCTGGCCAGAACCACCCCAGGAGGGAGTCTATTCCATATTTTCACAGCTCTTACTGTGAAGAAACCTTTCCGTATTTGGAGATGAAATCTCTTTTCCTCTAGACGTCTTTACGTCTAGTGCCCCCTTGTCCTTAGTGTTGACCGTAAAGTGAATAACTCAACCCCAAGTTTACTATATGAACCCCTTATATATTTGTACATGTTGATCATATCCCTCTTAATCTCCTCTTCTCAAGAGTGAATAAATTCAGTTCCTCTAATCTTTCCTCATAGCTGAGCTCCTCCATGCACCTTATCAGTTTGGTTGCCCTTCTCTGCCCACCGCACTAGTTCTGAAATACTGATTAGTCCAAGATTTTCCATGAAAACCTAGATGTCAGTGGTTGTACCATTCTGTTCTTCCTCAAACAAGTGACTGACACATCAGTGATAATGTCCTGTCCTTCTGCACCATAGGCACACTATGCAATGGCCCTAGCCAGTCTGACTGAATTATGGCTAATCAGTATTGGTGCATCTACAGTAGAGAATGACCTGGATGCAATAGATCAGTCTTGAATATTTCTGTTTGCTGAGAATTTGGACAAGCAACTTTACATCCTTGTGCCTGAGGCAATAAATGACAAAGGGAAACTGTTAATAATGACAGGAGTGTTTTATGGGTAATCCTGTATACAAATCAGTGTAATAAAAATATATTAATTATTGCTTAACAAGACTTATGTTTCTTGACACTGCCTCAGCAGTTTCCCATTAGAGTAGAACGGGTTTATTTAGTAAGGGCAGACGTACATTAAAAAGGCTGATATATATCAGTAATGGTTAAATAATACAAATATAATTTGTAAAGCTAATGTAATCAACTATACGTATGTTAATTTATTTATATTAAAAGAGAAGTATGTGAATTAAAAAAAAAATCATACTCACCTAGATAGCTGCAGCAGAGATCCCAGCTGCAGCCTTCCCCCGCCATTTCTAAGACAAAGAGCGGAGCACTCAAAACCGCTGATCACTCAGCTTGGGCCAGCTCTCTGCTCTGCATGTCCAGGGATCACTGGAGCACCGGGCTGAGGAGAGTGCAGGGAATGGCTGGCTCGGCCTCTCAGCAGCTCATTGAGAGGCTCAGCCAGCTGTTAATCCAGGTACCTGGGCGGAATCCCGACCATAGAGTAGGGATCTTTTCAGAGCCTGGATCAGCTCTGCGACATCAGCTGACAGCAGTTAAAAAAAAAACAGTAGACTGAAGAAACAGGCGTCTTTAGATTCCCTTTCTGGAAAGCAATACGCATCCATCACTTTCTACGCTCTCTGGCGAACCCAGCCCAATTCAACCGCACCCTGACAACCTTCGAAGACTACTGTTTGGACGAGGGTACCTTACCAAAAGTGTTATCCAATACCTACGCTCTACTTAATACTCCGTCAGCACAACCACACTTACCTTTCCTACAGAAGTGGGAAGCAGACCTACAACGCACTTATACTCCGAACCAAAAACAAAATATAATTAGATTTTCTTTAAAGTCCTAAATGTGTACAAAGACACATGAATCTAATTATAAGATCTTGACCAGATGGTACTACACACCACAGCTGCTACACAAATGTTTCCCAAATACCTCTGACAGATGCTGGAGATGCCAGGAGGGCAGGGGAACTCTCCTCCATATTTTCTGGGCTTGCCCTCTCCTTAAGTATTTCTGGACGACCCTTCGGACGGTTACCCAGAAATTTACAGATCACCAGATCCCTGACGACCCGACTTTCCTTTTACTCCTTGACACCACAATCCCAGTGCAGCGCTATCAAAATTCTAAGACACCTACTGAATGCCGCCAAGGCCTGTATTCCATTATTGTGGAAGAAAACCACACCTTCCTCTGTAGGGACCTGGCCACGTAGGGTGGAAAGAAATCAAAAAATTGGAAGACCTAGTCCTAACGGCCCACAATAAACAAGAAAAACATACTAAGGCATGGAGACTATGGAATATGTTTATTTTGTCTACTGAAGGTGCGTCTCTACTGGGCTCATGAACAGAGAGTCAATATAGAACATTTGGCTCTAGGTCATAGGGGCACCTCCTTCTCCTCCAGGTGGTATGGGGGGTCCACCCATCTTCTGTCCCTTTTCCTTTTTTTGTCCTTTCTCTACCCCCCTTCTCATTTTTTTTCAGTTCCCCATTTCTGGTACCTAGCTACTACCCTCTTCTATCCCTCATTATTCTCTGGGAAAGCCTAGGGTCCCTTGCTTCTTATTCTTATTTTTCTGTGTTTTTTGTTTCTATAATGTTCGGGGTTTGGGCAGTTCAGATATGCCTTTTGTTGTAGGAAGAATGGGTGATACCTCGACTGGGGTCTAGAGTAAGGTGACCAAATTTTTTAAATGAAATCCGGGGACATATTTTTTTTTTACTAGTAATGGCGGCAATCAGCGACTCATTGCCCATCGCCGCCCGCCTCACAGCCTGTCAAGTCTTACTTTTTGGGCCCCGGCTACTACTGGATGGGGTGCGGAGGAAGATCCCTCCACCAGGGAAGGCAAGGAGATAAACAGGCAGGCGGCAGGCCGGGACTTGAGCCAAGGCAGAAGAACATGCGAGTGGAGCTGAATGGGCATGCCCCCGAAACTGAAGAAATATTCCCTCCATCCGACTAGTACATGATCATCAGAAAGGGTCACAGATAATGGAAAAAAATACACCCCCTAAGCTAGTAGGAGCGGCAGAGTGGAGGTGTGTAATTCAGATTTTTTTTTTTTATTCTGCACTGAATGTCTTTGAAATTACCCCAGCCCCTGTTCAAATCCAATCCGGGGACAAAACCGGGGACAGACTTGGTCCGGGGACAGTGTCCTCAATCCGTGGACTGTCCCCTGAAACCGGGGATGCCTGGTCACCCTAGTCTAGAGACATTAATACTAGGTTCTGTAATATACACTCTATGCTAATGATAAGATTTTCATGACCACTACTGACGCTAATTACTGAAGGCATAATATGATGTGGAGATGTTCAGCTCATAAGTTGGTATTATATCACAGTGTTATTTGAACAGTACCATACCTTAAAATGTAAAATAAAATTTATATTGGGAAAAAAACAGTAAAAACATTTTTAGAAATTCTAAAGCAAATAAAATGTTAAGAAAAGCTTAAAAAATGTAATAAAAATCATTTCAAACTTTTTTGAACACACTGGGCTAGATTCAGGTACAGTTACGCCGGCATATCAGTAGATACGCCATCGTAACTCTGAATCTACGCCGTCGTAAATTTAAGATACGCTTAAATTAGGCTCAGATACGAGCGGCGTAAGTCTCCTACGCCGTTGTATCTTAGGGTGCATATTTACGCTGGCCGCTAGGTGGCGCTTCCGTTGAGTTTGGCGTAGAATATGCAAATGACTAGATACACCGATTCAGAAACCTACGTGCGCCCGGCGCATTTTTTCCGTCGTTTACGTAAGGCTTTTTCCGGCGTAAAGTTAGTCGAACAAATAGCTGGCCTAGTCAATGTTAAGTATGGCCGTCGTTCCCGCGTCGAAATTTGAAAATTTAAGTCGTTTGCATAAGTCGTCTGTGAATGGGGCTGGACGTAATTTACGTTCACATCGAAACCAATACGTCCTTGCGGCGTACTTTGGAGCAATGCACACTGGGATATGTCCACAGATGGCGCATGCGCCATTCGTAAAAAATGTCAATCACGTCAGGTCACAAATAATTTACATAAAACACGCCCCCCTGTTCCACATTTGAATTAGGCGCGCTTAGGCTGGCCCATTTACGCTACACCGCCGTAACTCAGGAGGCAAGTGCTTTGTGAATACAGCACTTGCCTCTCTGACTTACAAAATTACGCTGACATACCTGAATCTAGCCCACTGTCACCAGTCAGTATCCTAGATCACCCCCACACTAGTCATATGATGATGCTGTACTGCACTGGTGTATGTACAAAAAATGTGAATACTTAGTTATTGAATTTCTTAATTTTCCAAAAAATTGTGTCCAAAAATGTAACCTTTAAAAAACTTGCCACGACTCTTACTAAATACCTCAGACTGTCTACTTTGCAAAAAGAGGTCATTTGGGGGAATTTATTACTGTCCTGGCATTTTAAGAGCCTCAAAAAAAGTGATATATTGTCAGTACATCAGAAATTATTTGTTTTCAAATATATATACTGTATACCAGGGCTCAAAATTTCAAGCCTTGAGCCACTAGCCAGGCCTCAAGGGTTACTCGCCACCAGTTTCCCCGCCCAACCCCTACTATGCTCTGCCCCTAATTCTGCCACTAATCACACCCTCATAAATTATCTCCTGAAATGACACTTAAATATTTTATGCAGAATTAAGTTACAAAAATAAATATTAACAACTTTATCAGTTCCCCTCAGTACAGCCTCACCTGTGCCCATCAATGAAGGCTCACCTGGGGCCATCATTGCAGCCTCACCTGTGCCCACCATTGCAGCCTCACCTGTGCCCACCATTGCATTTACATATTCCTACCCAAGGTAACCATCTATTCCACATCTCTGTGCCTCCGATTCACAGCTCACCTCCACAACCCTCGTTCACATCTCACCTCCACTTCTTCTTGTCCACAGATCACCTCTTCTCCCCCTTGTCCACAGCTCACCTCTTCTTCCTCTTGTTCACAGCTCACCACTTCTTTCTCTTGTCCACAGCTCACCACTTCTTCCCCTTGTCCACAGCTCACCTCTTCTTCCCCTTGTCCACAGCTCACCTCCTCTTCCCCCTGTCTACAGCTCACCTCTTCTTCCCCTTGTCCACAGATCACCTATTTTTCCCCTTGTCCACAGATCACCTCTTCTTCCCCTTGTCCACAGATCACCTCCTCTTCCCCCTGTCCACAGCTCACCTCTTCTTCCCCTTGTCCACAGCTCACCTCTTCTTCGCCTTGTCCACAGCTCACCTCTTCTTCCCCTTGTTCATAGATCACCTCCTCTTCCCCTTGTCCACAGCTCACCTCTTCTTCCCCTTGTTCACAGCTCACCACTTCTTCCCCTTGTTCACAGCTCACCTCTTCTTCCCCTTGTCCACAGCTCACCCCTTATTCCCCTTGTCCACAGTTCACCTCTTCTTCCCCTTGTTCATAGATCACCTCCTCTTCCCCTTGTCCACAGCTCACTTCTTCTTCCTCTGTCCACAGCTCACTTCTTCTTCCTCTGTCCACAGCTCTCTTCTTCTTCCTCTGTCCACAGCTCACCTCCTCTTCCCCTTGTATACAGCTCACCTCTTCTTCCTCTGTTCACAAATTCCTCCCATTCTTTATAAATTCCCCACCTCCACAAATTCTCCCCATTCTTCACAAATTCCCCCCTCCATGCTTCATAAATTCCCCCCATTCTTTATAAACCCCCCTCCACACTTCACAAATTCCCCCATTCTTTATAAATTCCCCCCTCCATGCTTCAGAAATTCCCCCTCCACACTTCAGAAATTCCCCCATTCTTTATAAATCCCCCCCATGCTTCACAAATCCCCCCTCTTTTTTCACAGTTCTCACAGCTCTTACCTTTTAACAAATCTCCCCACTCCCCCAGCTGTCACCTTGGCACTACACCTCTAACCTCCCCGAAGCTGCCTCTCTGCAAATGCCCCCCCTTTCCTCCACTGCCCTCTCTCACCTTTTCAAAAGAGCCTCGCGGGGTGCAGCTGGCAAAATGCGAGTGGAATTTGAGGTCTGCTGTATACCATAGTTTGTAGATTCACACAAACCAAATAATATACACTTATTGGGAATTTTCTTTACCAAAGACATGTAGCAGAATCATTTTTGTCTACGTTTTTGAAGAAATTTTATTTTATTGGATATGTTTTATAACAGAACGTAGAAAATATATATATATTTAAAATTTTCTGGTCTGTTTCCATGAGTAAAAATGTTTGCAAAAAACGCAGTTGTGATCAAATGCCACCAAAATAAAGCTCTATTTGTTTGTAAAAAATTATATAAATTTCATTTGCGTACAGTGTTGCATGACCACACAATTGCCCCAAAAAAATTGCCTGGTCATGAAGGGGGTAAAACTTTCAGGAGATTGAGTGGTTAAAGAAGTACATCCTCCTGCTCAAAAACTTCACTAGCAGGTTTAGCATGTTTAGGGCACCCCAAAAGAATGTTATTTAAATTATGGGGCAGACTGGGCTTAGAGGCAAATTAGTAAAGCAGCCGCACTGCTTCCGGTATGCGGGCGGGCGGCATTCCACAACTGCTTCTAATTTTGACTGTCTTATCATTCTGGACCACAAACCTTCCTCACTGTGCTATATGTTTTCTGCTGCCCCATTGGCATGGTTATATCTTCTTATGCCCTGTACACACAATCGGTCCATCCGATGAAAACGGTCTGATGGATTTTTCCATCAGTTATCCGATGAAGCTGACTGATGATCAGTCGTGCCTACACACCATCTGTTAAAAAAACGATCGTGTCAGAACGCGGTCACGTCAACCACATACGACGGCACTATAAATGGGAAGTTAAAATCCAATGGCGCCACCCTTGGGGCTGCTTTAGCTGATTTTGTGTTAGCAAAATACGATTTGCGCTTTTCTGTCTGTTACAGTGTGATGAATGTCTCCATAACGAACGCTAGTTTTACCAGAACGAGCGCTCCCGTCCCCTAATTTAGTCTGAGCATGTGTGGATTTTTAACCGATGGACGTTCCTACAGACGATTGTTTTTTTTTTCTATCGGTTAGTTAACCATCAGATGATTTTAAAACAAGTTCCTATTTTTTTAACCGATGGTTAAAAAACCGATGGGGCCCACACACGATCGGTTAGTCTGATGAAAACGGTCCATCAGACCGTTTTCATCAGACAAACCGATCGTGTGTACGTGGCATCAGTCCTCTCCATTCAATTATCAGAAATTTGTGCTTAAAGTAGAACTATAGGCAACACTTTTTTTTTTTCATTTATATAGAGTAAAGAAGGGTATTATAGCCCCATGTAAGGTTTATTTTTTACCATCCCGTCTCATTGCAGAGATTTCCCTTCACTTCCTGCCCCATAGCCAAACAGGAAATCAGAGGAAATCTATGCAAATTAAGGGAAATCACCCCCCCCCCCCCGGCCCTTAGAACCAGTGTCCCCACTCAAAAATGTCAAGGCGGGTATTAAACAGAAAGGGGTGTGGCCTTGACAGGAAGGAGTGGGTCATATTTAAATTAGGGGGTGCATGAGTTTAATCAGGCCTAGGGCAGCACAAAACCTAAATACACTTCTGGATGACCTTTGTTCTCCTTATCTCCGTCTGGGGATCAAGCATGTCAGCTGCAATGACATCCACACCAGGCTCAAGCAGTGACAACAGACTCAGCCATGCCCTCTTGGAGACTTCACCGAGTTCCAAGGCAGTCTTTACTTTTTTTTCCTACAGAGCTCTGGTAATGCTAGGATATGTAGCCCCAAAACCAATTTGTATTACAGGCTCAGTCTCTCTGGGAACTACATTCCCCACAAGTCATAGCTCCTCCCTGCAGGCTCTGTCCTTCCCACAACCCAGAGCAGCTCAGTTTCCTCTTCCTCGGTTTTCCCAGGTAGTGGGCAAGGATTTCTTCCAGTTCTTTCTGTGGTTGTATGCAGTCATAAAATTGGAAAAAATAAAAAAAGGAGGGCGCACTGACCTTGTGCATTATCAATGGTAAAATATTTTATGGTAAGCAATATTTATACTCACAAATGAACATGAGCATTGTCAATTCATCAGACTGCATCCCTTGACACCTGCAGACAGGACCTGATGTAGAGGGGATCAGATGATACCCCAAATGGCTAACATGTTTCAAGGGTGTACCCTTTTCCTCAGAGCCTAGAAGGTCAATGGCTCGTCCCTCCTAGTTGTCCCTATATGTATCCATGTATCCACACCCCAGGTGACACTTACCCAGATAGGTCACGCCCATCTGGGTGAGCTTGCTCCACCCAGTGAATCAAAATTAGTCAACAAATAAATAAATAAATAGATACACAGTTCGATCAATAGATAAATAGATAAATATCAACTATCATCAGGACTTAATTTGTGTATATTGCACTGGGATTGGTGAGGGTGTAAGTCCCCCCAATGGTGAGCCAATTCAACACCCACACTTCCTGGCTATAGGACGGCGTGTGTTCCACCCGGCGCACCTGGGGAGTCTGGGTCCCCACACTATGCATATTGGATGGCATTTACCGCCTGGTAAGATCGCACCCCCCTCCTCCTACTGACTTGTGGGGAGAGGGCTATGGAGGTAAGGTTTAGCCTCCTATTTGGAGTGACCCATATCCACATTAATCCCAGTATAAGATTTGGTTCACCATTGGGGGGACTTACACCCTCACCAATCCCAGTGCAATATACATAAATTAAGTCTTGATGATAGTTGATATTTATCAATTGATCAAACTGTGTATCTATTTATTTATTTATTGACTAATTTCGATTCACTATGTGGAGCTGGGTCACGCAGATGGGCATGACCTATCTGGGTAAGTGTCACCTGGGGTGTGGATACATGGATACATATAGGGACAACTAGGAGGGACGAGCAATTGACCGTCTGGTCTCTGAGGAAAAGGGTACGCCCTTGAAACACGTCAGCCATTTGGGGTACCATCTGATCCCCTCCACATCAGGTACTGTCTGCAGGTGTCAAGGGACGCAGTCTGATGAATTGACAAGCCTTTTTATATCCTCGTTTGTGAGTATAAATATTGCTTTTATGTTTTTAATAAAATATTTTACCATTGGTAATGCACAATGTTCCAGTTCCAAGAATACCCATTGTTCTGAGGAGGGCTGCAAGACTATAGGCCTAAATTTAAAGAGTGAATCACACCACCCATGTATAGCTTAAACACCTAATTTGAAATTACAGTATGTTTCTGGGGAGTGGTCAGTACACATTCTGTGTACAGAACAACTCCAGATAGCCATATTGCATTTTACAGAAAATTACTGAGCTGCAGATTGAAAAGCAAAGGTAATTTTTAATAACATTCAATTACAATATGATTAGTGTCGCAATTATATGCGCTATATAATTTTTTCTTTATTTGCTATTTTTCCGAACAAAAGAGTTACCCTTTAACCACTTGATTACCGACTATTGCTGATATACGTCGGCAGAATGGCACGGCTGAGCACAGGCATGTACAGGTACGTTGCCCTTTAAGTGCCCAGCCGTGGGTCGTGCACACGCAGCCGGCGGCGCACTTATGACCCGGTCCGAAGCTCCCTGACTGCGCCTGCGGGACCAATGGACCCGATCACCGCTGGTGTCCCGCGATCGGGTCACAGGAGCTGAAGAACGGAGAGAGGTGAGTGTAAACAAACCTTCCCCGTTCTTCTCTGTGGCTTGTCACTGACCGTCTGTTCCCTGTTATAGGGAACGACGATCAATGACGTCACACATCCAGCCATGCCCCCCTACAGTAAGAATCACTCCCTTAGGACACACGTAACCCCTTAGCGCCCCCTAGTGGGTAACCCCTTCACTGCCATTGTCATTTTCACAGTAATCAGTGCATTTGTATAGCACTTTTCGCTATGAAAATGACAATGGTCCCAAAAATGTGTCAAAAGTGTCTAATGTGTAAGGGAAAAGGGACTAGCCGCTCTAGGTGGGAACCCAGATGAATATCCTCCGCTGCAGATAACTCAGATAGCTGCAGATAACTCAGGTGCAGGCAATGCACTTAGCAAAGCAGGAACAAAAATTGTCTCTGGACAGCCGCACTATGAACAAATTGTAGCCTTTATTAAAAGAAGGACAACACTACAAGTCACAGCAAAATTAAATAAAAACCTGACTGCTAACAGTCAGGTTTTTATTTCATTTTGCTGTGACTTGTAGTGCTGTCCTTCTTTTAATAAAGGCTACAATTTGTTCAGAGTGCGGCTGTCCAGAGACAATTTTTGTTATAACTTTTGCGCACACCAATCAATAAACGCTAATTGCGATTTTTTTTACCAAAAATATGTAGAAGAATACGTATCGGCCTAAACTGAGGAGAAAAAAAAGTTTTTTATATATTTTTTGGGGATATTTATTATAGCAAAAAGTAAAAAATATTGGGCCGGATTCAGAAAGAGATACGACGGCGTATGTCCTGATACGCCGTCGTATCTCTGAGTTCCGACGGTCGTATCAATGCGCCTGATTCATAGAATCAGGTTACGCATAGATCTCCCTAAGATCCGACAGGTGTAAGTGACTGTTGGATTTTAGGCTGCAATTCTAGGCCGGCCGCTAGGTGGCGATTCCATTGCGGGCGGCGTAGAATATGCAAATGAGTCGTTACGCCAATTCACGAACGTACGCTTGCCCGTCGCAGTAAATTTACGCCGTTTCCGTAAAAGAGATACGCGGCGTAAAGATAAAGCTGCCCCCTAGGTGGCGTAGCCAATGTTAAGTATGGCCGTCGTTCCCGCGTCAAAATTTGAAAATTTAACGTCGCTTGCGTAAGTCATCCGTGAATGGCGCTGGACGCCATTTACGTTAACGTCGAAACCAATGACGTCCTTGCGACGTCATTTAGCGCAATGCACGTTGGGAAATTTTAGGGATGGCGCATGCGCAGTACGATCGGTGCGGGAATGCGCCTAATTTAAATGATCCACGCCCCCTACCCGGATCATTTGAATTAGGCGGGCTTGCGCTACGCCGCCACAACTTTTACAGGCAAGTGCTTTGTGAATCAAGCACTTGCCCGTAAAACTTGCGGCGGCGTAACGTAAATGAGATACGTTACGCCGCCACAGAGATGCGGCGATCTACGTGAATCTGGCCCATTGTTTTTTTTCAAAATTGTCACTATTTTTGTTTATAGCGTAAAAAATAAAAACCGCAGAAGTGATCAAATACCACCAAAAGAAAGCTCTATTTGTGGGGAAAAAGGACACCAATTTTGTTTGGGAGCCACGTTGCACGACCACGCAATTGTCGGTTAAAGCGACGCAGTGCCGAATCGCAAAAAAGGGCCCGGTCCTTTACTTGCATAATGGTCCGGGTCTTAAGTGGTTAAGATACATTTGTAAGTTATCGATCGCATCTGTTTCCATCGTGTAAATTCATCATCGAAATATGATCGTATTCATAAACAAAGTATTTAATTGCTGCCGATTAAAACGATCAATCATTTTCTGCCCTGGCTGATCGATTTGGCCGATCAAATCCAATTTAAATTGATCACAAGGGAAGTTATAGCTATTCAATTGTTTGCAGATTTGATTGTTCTGATCAAATTGCATGTCAGTATGCAGTGTATAGTCAGCTTTATCCTGGAGATCAGCTTTAATAGATCGATCGATAGATAATCGATAGATAGATAGATAGATAGATAGATAGATAGATAGATAGATAGATAGATAGATAGATAGATAGATAGATAGATAGATAGATATTCAATGTAGCAATTGCTCACTGTGAAGTCTAATATTGTCATGGCTGACAATATAAACCCCATTGCAGAGCGGCTAAACACAGAAAATTGCAAAATGGTTAAGGGGGCCTGGATTATGAAGTGCCAAAGCCCAGAACACCTTGTAATCTCCATGTCTTGTGTATATAATAAATGATCCCTGGCATTCACCAAGGGAGACATTTACAACCAAGCTACAATGCTAATTTGATGGCTTCAAAAGCGTATGTATATAGAGCAGAGACGACAAGGAAGAAAATATTGACGACTGCTAATCACTGGGTTATAGATGACTAACCCTGCTACTGGCAAATTGCTGCCATAAAAAGACTAAAAGGAAAACGAAGCGTTACACAAAAAAAAAATATATATATATATATATATATATATATATATATATATCATAAAATATTTCTCTGCATATTTTAATAAAATTGTGTATATATAGTAAGTTGCATTTCTTAAACTGTTGCATAATTGGTTGATTCCATTGACCGCATGAAAGGTAATTTGTTTACATGGAGGAGGAAGTGCAGGTGCAGAGACGCGCTCTTCTTTTCACAGCTGCCTTTGTTCCCCCCGCGGATGATACTTGATCATACCCCATCATCTATACATCTTATTGTATTATAGGTCAGTGCTGGTTTTAGTAGTCAGCATAGCACAAGCCCTGAGGGATATTAAAATCCTTGGCCTAACCATTTATCCCATGTTCCTGTGCAGTGCCTGTAATAACGCCCAAGTTCTAATCTGTCAACCTGCCACCCATCCCATGTTTTATGATAATAAGGGGCGTCTTATTGGCTGGGGGGGGGTCAGCCTGTGACCAGGTCAGACCTGTCCTGAGGCCAGCCAGGGGTCAGGAGGTCAGGGGTGAGGGAAAGAGTAGGCCCTATGTATGGATTTTACAACAAAGCTACAATATTGTGGGAATTCACAAATTCATGTCGCCAGCAAGAGCTGAAATAGGATGACTTTGTAGTCACAGTATGTGTAATGTGTAATAGAAGCGCAGCTGATGCAATGCACATTACACAGTGCGAATCCTCAATGTCCTGTCCTCTGGACTGTTCGCAAAGCCAGACATGCTTTGAGCGGGGTTAAACGAGCGCTATTACTAAAAATAACACCAGTGATGGCTGTGTACTGCTGGGAAAGTGACCCTCATTACCTTATTTTGTATGAATTGAGGAAATGAGGTCATATTTCTCACTTTTGCAGTGAAACACCCCTTTCAGCATCCTTCTCCTCACATAAGAGGTTTGGCTGAAAGGAACGGTAAAACAGTTTTTCAGCTGCATATAGCAGCTTTTAACCATTTGTCTACTGGAGCGGCCATTTTCCCCCCTTTAAAATGCAAATTTTAGGCCTGAAGATTAGTTAAACCCCCATCAGAACAGTATATATTTTCTGACCCTGGAGAATAAAATTATGGTAGTAGCATTTTTTTTATGTCATATGATTTTAGCACACACATTTATCAAATACAAATTTTTAGTAAAGGATATGCTAAAGTTAATTTTAGTGCACACAAACATGATATATTACCTCTATTTTTAAAAAATCTGAAGAGAAGGCCGCAATGAGTAAATTGATGCCCAATATGTTAAGCCTTAACCACTTAAAGTGATTGCAAACTTTTTTTTTTTTTAAATAACAAACATATCATACTTACCTCCACTGTGCAGTTAGTTTTGCACAGTGTGGCCCTGAACCTCGTCTTCTGGGGTCCCCCGGCAGCGCTCGCGGCTCCTCCTCGCATCTGTAAATCCCCTAGCAGAAGCGTCCTCACTGGGGGTTACCTTGCGGGTGCGCCCCCGAGTCACTCATTTGAGTGCATAGAAACAGAATGCTGGACTCGACCCCGCCCCCCGACACCCGCGTCATTGGATTTCATTGACCGTAGCGGAAGCCGATGGCTGCGCTGCTATCAATCTATTAAATCAAGAGCCAAGAGAGGTAGAGCATGCTATCAATCTATCCAAACAGGGGGTTCTTGGCTCTTGATTGGATAGATTGATAGCAGCGCAGCTATCGGCTTCCGCTACGGTCAATGAAATCCAATGACACGGGTGTCGGGGGGCGAGGTCGAGTCCAGCATTCTGTTTCTATGCACGCAAATGCACCCGCAAGGTAACCCAGGGAACGAACGGGCTCAGGTGAGTAAAATGGGGGGCTGTCAGTGTCAGAAGTTTTCTCACCTTTATGCATAGGATGCATTAAGGTGAGAAAACATGAGGGTTTACAACTCCTTTAAGGACCGAAAGGATTTACCCCCTTAATAACCAGGCCATTTTTTTCCAGTACAGCACTGTACCATCCGCAGCCTCTGACTTCCCCTGTACCATCCGCAGCCTCTGACTTCCCCTGTACCATCCGCAGCCTCTGACCTCCTCTCTACCATTCGCAGCCTCTGACCTCCCCTGTACCATCTGCAGCCTCTGACCTCCTGTCCCCCCCTCCGCAGCCTCTGACCTACCCTGTACCATCTGCAGCCTCTGACCTCCCCTGTACCATCCGCAGCCTCTTACCTCCTGTCCCCCCCTCTGCAGCCTCTGACCTCCCCTGTACCATCCGCAGCCTCTGACCTCACCTGTACCATCCGCAGCCTCTGACCTCCCCTGTACCATCCGCAGCCTCTGACCTCTGCTGTACCATCCGCAGCCTCTGACCTTTCTTGTACCATCCGCAGCCTCTGACCTCCCCTGTACCATGCGCAGCCTCTGACCTCCTCCAAGTCAGACATGTATGGACGATGGAGAGGAAACTATGAAAGAGCCGCTCCTCACACTCCTACACCGCTCCTGCCCATTGAAATTAATGGGCACTGCAGCTATACCGCCAGCAATGCGCATGACGTTGTGATGTTGGGCTGGTATAATAATGCTATGGGGCTGGTATGAAATAATTTCCAGGGCTGGTTTTCATTCCTAGTCTGGCCCTGCACCACTCTTAACCCAAATGGGCTATTCCATCTAGCACGTTCACTCATGAATAAGAGACAGGAGTTCAGGTCAATTATGTACAGACTCTTAGCTCAATAGAATTTATTGCAATGTGGGATTTTGAAAGTGTTGCCTCCATTTCTTTTTTGTATGCAGGGATGGGACAAGGGGTGGGCACTTCCTGCCCCATAGCCAAAAAGGAAGTGAAAGGAAATGTATGCAAATTAAGGGAATCCATTGCCTCAGGTTCTCAGAACTAGTTTCCCTGCTCATAAATTTGGAGGGAGGGTCTTAAACAAAACGGGGTGTGGCCTTGACAGGAAGGGGTGGGTCATATTTAAATTAGTTAGGCATAGGGCAGCACAAAACCTGAATACACTACTGACTACAACTGGTCATAACAATGTTTGTTCAGTGGCAGAACTTATCAACTAAAATCCAACATTTCTGGTGCATCATTTTAACCGAAGACATGTTGTAATCAGTTTTGGATAGGCTAATGAAACGACCAGAGACTACCCAGGAGAGCCCTACTTAGCCTCTTATCATGTTTGACAAAAGTATCATCTACATAAATTCATTTTATTGTCTCGTAGTACTTGAAAATCATGAAAAAGGTTTACACAATTTAGATGATGGTGTTTTTTATGGGGTCACGTGTCCATTATGAACAATAAATATCATTCTTTCTGTAGTAGTGAACCTTCACAACTTAATTTATTGGTGGGTTCTGTATATCCCTGTATGAGACATACTCTACTGCCTGAAATATGGCTAAAACCTGTCCAGCAGTCTCACTTGTCAGTGAGAGGACGGAGCTAGACTGACGGAGGAAATGGCTCTTCCAGTCCAGGTTTGGATCGCACGGGGTAATATATTACAATTATTATGCAAGTCAAGTGCAGATTTTGTGAGCTGAGCCGTTTTAGTGCCCTTCTTTCAACAGAGATCATTTATGATCTGAAACAGAAGTGTGTTAAAATTGAAGTCAAGGATACAGAGTGACTGGTTAGGGAAAGTATTGTTTCAGCACAAGACCTCGGAGATCTGCTTGTTGCAAGGGAAGTGGAGTGAGGAGGTTAATGCACTGAAACGTGTGAGTAAGCATAAGGTATTATAGATCTTTGTGCCTAGAAATATAAGGTTGGCTGGTGAGGGAAGAAGCAAATTGATTGCTGATCAGTCCAAGGATATGGAAATGCTACCTTGTGCACTCTGTGCATTGGTTTTCTTCTTCCAGAATTGTATCTGTTGATAATGAAGAGCACAGACTGAATCTAGTGTCATGTCGTGTTCTATCCTTGTCAATATTTTTACTGCCTTACCCTAATCCTTCTAACCATGCCTATATCTAATCAAATTACTATTAACTCCCCACCCAAAGCACAATGATTTGATGGAAACCAAACATGCTTTGTGCTAAGTGCATTAACTTAGGGCCCTTTCACTCTGATGCACTTTTCTACAGCTTAGATCCCTTTCACACCGATGCCTTTTTAAAGTGTTACTAAACCCACAATAGTAAAATCAGTCTGTATATGCAGTAAAGCATGCTTGTTATACTCCCTGTGGAACCTAGGGGGTTAATCATCTGCATTGTGTAAAAAGGCTGCTTGATCCTTCTCTGTTCCTGCCCTGCTTCCACTGTCCCCAAGCCATCTGTTGATAGAACAGAGCCATGGGGGCAAGCTGCACTTGCTCAGTTTGGTATGTATTGCTAAAAAGTTTTTTTTTTTCTTGGGAGATCAGCACAAGGCCAATCAGCACTGTCCAGACAGAGGGTCCCCGGCATAGGCGTGCACACAGGGTGTGCCAGGTGTGCCTGGGCACACCCTAATCACCTAGTGTGCATTAGCATTATCACTCTGTGTGGCAGCTGGGAGATCCATGTGCCAGGACCATATATATGTAGACACACACACACAGGGCTGGTGCAAGGATTTTTGACACCTAAGGCCTTGTACACACGGTTGGACCAAACCGATGTGACTGGTCCGTCGGACCGTTTTCATCGGTTCACCTCTGAAGTGGCCTGATGGTCTGATGTGCGTACACACCGTCAGTCCAAAATCCGATCAGGTCAGAACGCGGTGACGTCAAACACACGACGTGCTGAATAAAACGAAGTTCAATGCTTCCAAGCATGCGTCGACTTGATTCTGAGCATGTGCCGGTTTTGAACCGATGCTTTTCTGTACTAACCATCGGTTTGGTCCGATAGTGCAGCGGCCCATCGGTTCGGTTTTGAAGCATGTTTTAACATTTTGGACCGAAGGAAAACAGACCGATGGGCTATACACACGGTCGGTTTGGTCCGATGAAACTGAACTTCGGTTCATTCTCATCGGTTCGGTCCGACCGTGTGTACGGGGCCTTAGGCGGAACCTAATTTTGCCACCCCGTGGCTCCACCCCCTTTTCCCTGCCCATGTATACTCCACCTTTTAATGAAGCTCCCATTAAATGCAAGCCACCAGCGCCCATCAATGCAGCCTCACCAGCGCCCATCAAATGCAGCCTCACCAGTGCCCATCAAATGCAGCCTCACCAGCGCCCATCAATGAATGTTTGTTTGCTTTCATTCATTCAGGAGTCGGGACACAGACACAGTCCTGACAATATGTGCGATCGGAACGGCGGCTGCCTGCTGATGCTGAGACTAGTTGCTTGCTGCAGAAAGAGAGTAGGAACACCAGTGGCTGGGTGCACTAGGCAGCAGGGCGCCCTAGGCGGTTGCCTAGTGGTAGCACCGGCCCTGCACACACCAGGGGTCATGCAGCCTCATAGGACAATCAGGGGAGAATGAAAACTCCTCCTACAAGCTTTAACCAGACACTGATAGAAGTCACAAGTTCGAACTGCTGATTAGCAAAGGTATTTATTATTACCATACAGGATTTATGTAGCGCCAGTTTATATTCACTAAAATAATTGCCTTACCATGTTCTGTGTACTGTGGGACACCAGATATAGTGAATGCAGGGTCCTTGGTTTAGAAACACTTTAATGCATTCCCATTGACTTACAATGGAAGGTGCCCTTTTGAAAAACGGCACCAAAGTAGCAGCATGCAGGACTTTTCAAAGTGCAACAGTAGTAAGAAGAGTTGGCAAGACTGTAACCCTTGAAGTGTGGTTTATTGGTACATCAGAGTGACAATAAAACAATAATGCTGACGCGTTTCGGCAATAGCCCACGTCGTAGCACACATGCATTGTAAACAGTTGCATAGGGTTTAAGGGGGAATAGTTTTCACACACTTTTGTCATCCTGGAAAAGCACAGCAAAAGCGCACCAGTGTGTAAGGCCCCGTACACACGATAGAATAGATCCGCTGAAAAATCTCAGCGGATCGGTTTCAGCGGATAGATTCTATGGTGTGTACATTCCTGCGGATATTTATCTGCGGAAATTTCCCAATTACAGCAGATAAAAATTTGTAGACATGTCTACAAATCTATCCGCTTGAATTGGCTCCCGCGGATCGATCCGGTGGTCTGTACAGACTCACCGGATCGATACGTCCGAAGGGATCCCCCGCATGCGTCGTAATGATTCGACGCATGCGTGGAATTCCTTTTATGACAGCGTCGCGCACGTCGCCGCGTCATCATCGCGGCGACGGCGCGACACGTCATCGCGAGGGGATTTTGGCGCGGATTTCGATCCGATGGTGAGTACACTCCATCGGATCCAAATCCGTGGAAATCCTCGAGAGGATTTATCCGCGGATAAATCCTCTCGTGTGTACTAGGCCTAAGGGGTCTAAAGTTCCATTAAGCTATACTAACCAGTCTTTGATTATTGTATTGAGGGTGATATTTATGGATTATTAGGGGTAACTTCAGGAAATGCTTATGTATATTGTGTGTGACTATTCACTTATGTGTTCTGTAAAAATTGAGCTTGGCCCCGCTCCCACCTCTTGCATCTTCCTGTTGTTCATTGAGGCTGTTCATCACTACGGTGACCAATAGGGCTGGGGAGAATTAAGGCTTGTTTACACGGGCGGCCGCCGGGGCGCAAAAGCAGGTGGTTCAGCCATAGAAGGGCATCCACCTAAAGAAGGGCATGCAGCTACTCAGGGCTGTACACATGCCATAAAAAAATTAACCACATCTTGCATGCTTGTTGAACACGATTCATTTAAGGGCCCACACTGCAACTGCATGCAATGCATATGGTTGCGGCACAGGGGTTCAGGCATTGAGGGGGTGCATATTCTCACTGCCTCTTAAACACCTTCTGAAAATCAATCCACCACAAATCACTTTTCAGGGGGGCAGCAATGAAGAACCAACCCTTAAAGGGCTATGGCCAAGTTTTAAGGCTTTGAGAACAGTATAGATACTAGTAATGCTGCTCTATTTTCGCAATAAGCTATGATCATTTATAAACGGTGCAGAAAACATGCACAGGTGGCCATTGCATTTGTTGATTGAATGTGATCAAGCTGTCGTTAGACAGTGTAGATCACAGGTCAATGCAAAGTGCCAATCAGAGTAGCTCTGCTCCTTGTGATCCCTGTGATGGCCAATCACAGCAATAACAAATGTAAACACTGTTTTTGTTTACCTTTGAGAGCCCGCCCCTTTCTCTGTTGTGAGATGATTGAATGAAGAGATCATAGGACGGAGGTGGGCATGTAACTGACTTCATTGCGGGATAGCTTTTTAACCCTTTCACACAAATCCCTCCTATGCATCTCATCTCCATTCTGTCCTTGTATGTGACATGTATGTGAATGCCTTTGCCTTCCTTTCCTGTATGTTAACCCTCTCTTCTCCAACTTCCCACTGTATGTGACCCGAACATTAAAGTGGTTCTAAAGGCTGAAGGTTTTTTACATGTTTTGTGTGCAGCGTCTCCCCAGCCCCCCAATCCTCACCTGAGCTTTCTCCAAACCAGCTATGTTAACGAAAGCCTCGGCTGTCCCGTGACTCTCCATCCTGATTGACTGAGACAATAGCGGGAGCCCATTCACAGTCAATTACAGCCAGTGAGCCAATGAGGAGAGAGTGGGGCTTAGCCATGGTTCTATGTGTCTTATCGACGCATAGAGCAGCAGCTCAGGAGTAAGCACGCAGTGGTGCCCCCAGGGCAAGCAACTTTTTCTGGGGGCACTGCTTGAGTGGGAGGAGCCAAGTTCTCTGATCGTTGACCCAAAAAAAAAAAAAGAGGATTGGAGCTGCTCTCTGCAAAACCACTGCACAGAGGAGGTAAGTATAACATGTTTGTTTTTTTAAACAAAGCTTTAACCTCCTGAGCGGTGTTACCGAGTCTGACTCGGGGTGAGATTTTTGGGCTAGGATCGGTAACCCCGAGTCAGACTCGGGCTTGCCTCGCTGGATGTACAGGGAGTGTTTACTTACCTTGTCCCTGGATCCAGCGATGCCACCGCGCTGTGTGAGCGAGCGGGACCTCGCTCGATTCACACAGCGTCCTCGTGTGCCGCCGATCTCCGTTCCCTGCGACGTTACGACGCACGGGGACGGAGAACGGCGCCAAATTCAAAAAGGTAAACAAACACATTGCATACAGTATACTGTAATCTTATAGATTACAGTACTGTATGTAAAAAAAACACACCCCCCTTGTCCCTAGTGGTCTGCCCAGTGTCCTACATGTCATTTTATATAATAAAAACGTTTCTTTCTCCCTGCAAACTGTAGATTGTCCATAGCAACCAAAAGTGTCCCTTTATGTCAAAAATAGTTTTAGATCAGCTAGAAAACAGCGATAATAAATTATAATCACTTGCAGAATTGTGCGAAAGCGATTTGCGGCGGAAATTCGTCATAAAAAAAAAAAAATAATGACAACAACAATTCTGCAACTGAGCAAATTTCAGTGATTTTGATTTGATTACATTATTGAATAATTTTTATTATAATTATATTATTATTTGTTATAATTATTTATAACTATTTATTATATTATAATTTATCATTTTGTTTTTAAAAAAATGTCATACCCGGGATGCCTATTAGAATCTTGTTTGGTCAGATTTAAGTGAGTTATTCCTAAGAATTACAGGCCTACAATATAAAACGCCAAATTTCCTTGCAAATAATGGTACCGCTTTCAGCATGTTTTTTCTGAAAGAATCATACCGCCAGGGAGGTTAACACCACTTTAACCCCCTTCATCTGCTTCCCCATCATTAATGACCTATACATTAATGATGCAGAGCATCTAGTACACCATTACCAAGCTCCATATTATAAGCACCTCAATACCAGCAGGTTTCTTCATTCCTAAAATGTTGGCAAAAAAGTTGATCACTTTGGAGTATCTACTTTTTTTTAAATAAAAAAGGCCATTTGAGTGAGTTTTTACTGTTCTGGCATTTTTATTTAATATGTTTTTTCACATAAAAGGGAAAAGTTTTCTTTTTCCAATTGTTTTCTTTTATTTAATAATAAAATAAAAAACAGTGATTATTAAATGCTGCCAAAATAAAGCTCCATCTAAAAAAAAAAAATATTTTTTTTTTTTATTTGGGTACAGTGTTGTATGAACATGTCTATTCTAAACAATGAGAACTGAAAATGTCCTATTAATGGTGGGGTTTACACAGGCTGGTACTCAAGTGGTTAATGATATCAATAAACACTTTGTGTGGTTGTGTTCCTACATGAGATGCACATGTAAAGTCCCTAACAGAAGTCACATAGACCCATAAACATTAGAGAAAAATAATATTTTTATTTTTGACACACCACCATATAGCCTGAGAACATTTGGATGCTGAGGCGTACATTCCATGGATAACCACACTTATTAGTAAATTCACCACATGTAATCTGGAGCCTGTGCCCATGTGTCTCCATGCATAGCAGGACGTAGTAAATCCAATGAGGATACAATTTGCATGCTCGTGCAAAATTAATGTGCCAGTGTTCATCCCTAATAAATCACATCCTAAGGCCGGGTTCACATGTGTGCGCTGCGTTTTTGCTGCAGTTTATTCATGAAATCACATCGAAGATGCGGCATGCAGGACTTTGATGCGCATTTGTGAAACTGTGTGTTCTAATCGAGGTCAATAAGAGTGCACAAAACTGCTTGTAAAACGTTTTTATACCTGGATTGTAGCTAAAATGCAGCACACACATGTGAACCCGACCTAATCAAGTGTGGATTTGATATCCCCAGACACAGAATCAAAGTAAAACAAGTCCTTGTTATGAACGTCTCATGGGCGAAAGATGAAAACGTATTGATAAATATTAAACTTTTTGGCCGCGATTCAGATACATTGTTGTATCTTTGAGCGGGCGTAACGCATCTCCTATGCGCTACGCCAACGTAACATTGAGAGACAAGTACTGTATTCAGAAAGCACTTGCTCCCAAAGTTACGTCGGCGTATCGTAAATGGGCCGGCGTAAGCCCGCGTAATTCAAAGTAGCAAGGCAGTGGGCGTGTTGTATTGTAATGAAGCGTGACCCCATGTAAATGCATGGCCGATCGAAGGGCGCATGCTCAGAGTCACGTCGCAAATACTCCCTAAGAAACGTCGGATCAATGCTTTGTCGACGTGAACGTAACATACGCCCAGCCCCATTCACGTACGACTTACGCAAACGACGTAAAATACGACACTGTTCCGACGTCCATACCTTAACATGACTTACCCCTGCTTTATGAGGGGTAAAGTTACGCCGGACCGACACCTTAGGTAAACGGCGTAGCTAAATCCGACGGGCGCAAGTACGTTTCTGAATCGGCGTATCTAGGTCATTTGCATATTCGACGCGTAAATCTACGGAAGCGCCCCTAGCAGGCAGCGTCAATATGCACCCAAGATACGACGGCGTAAGAGACTTACGTCGGTCGCATCTTGGCCAAATTCAGGCATAACTGCCTATATGAAGCAGTGCATAGATACGACGGCGTTCATTTGGACTTACGACGGTGTATCTGGAGATACGCCGTCGTAAGTCCTTTCTGAATCCGGGCCTTTATGCTTTGTGGCTAGTGGTTGAAGTTTAAAAAAACCTGATTTTATTATAATTAATAGAAATCAGTGGCGGCTGGTACTCAAAGTTTTTGGGGGGGGGGCGCAAACGAAAAAAAAGAAAGAAAAAAAATTGCAGCCTCACTGTGCCCATCAAATGCAGCCACTGTGCCATCAATTGTCACCACTGTGCCATGCCATCAAATGCAGTCACTGTGCCATGCCATCAAATGCAGTCACTGTGCCATGCCATCAAACGCAGCCACTGTGCCATCAATTCGCACCACTGTGCCATGCCATCAATCGCAGCCACTGTGCCATCAATTGTCACCACTGTTCCATGCCATCAAATGCAGTCACTATGCCATGCCATCAAACGCAGCCACTATGCCATCAGATCGCACCACTGTGCCATGGCATCAAACGCAGCCACTGTGCCATCAATTCGCACCACTGTGCCATGCCATCAAACGCAGCCACTGTGCCATCAATTGTCACCACTGTGCCATGCCATCAAACGCAGCCACTGTGCCCATCAATTGTCGCCACTGTGCCAATTGTCACCACTGTGCCCTTTAATTGTCGACACTGTGCCCATTGTCGCCACTGTGCCTTTGATGTCACTGTGCCCTTTAATTGCAGCCACTGTGCCCATTGTCCCCACTGTGCCCATTGTCACCACTGTGCCCATTGTCCCCACTGTGCCCTGTAAAATGACCCCCCCCCCCGGCACTTTTCTGGAAGTAGGCCATCCTCCTAGTGCTCCCACGTCCCTCGATGACATCTCCCGCCCTCGATGACGCTTCAGCCAATCAGGTTATTGATAACCAGAACCGGTGAACCTGATTGGCTGAGACGCCTGTCAGTCTTATCCAAGGAACGCACTCCCTGTAAACAGTGCTCAAACCACAAATGTGAGGTATCGCCGCAATCGTAGGAGCAATACTTCTTACCTCCTCTGTAATGCAAAACTGGTAACCGACAATTTTTTTTAAGCGCCATCTATGAAGATTTTTAGGTACTGTCGATTGTTGCCATTCCACGAGCGTGTGCAGTTTTAAAGCATGACATGTTAGGTATCCATTTACTCGGCGTAACATCATCTTTCACATTATGCAAAAAAATGGGCTAACTTTACTGCTTTGTTTTTTTTAAAATTTGTGAAAGTGTATTTCTTAAAAAAAAATTGCATTTGAAAGACCGCTGTTCAAAATACAGTGTGACATAAAATATTGCAACGATTTTCATTTTATTCTCTAGGGTCTCTGCTAAAAAACGATATATAATGTTTGAGGGTTATTTTCTAGAAAAAAAATACTGATTTTAACTTGTAAGGAACAAGTGTCAGAAAAAGGCTTAGGCATGAAGGGGTTAAACATTTTTTTCCTACCATTTATTTTTACATACTTTCATCAGAGTAGTTCAGTGTCATCATAGCGTACTACTCTGGGGGGTAATCAGGATTTTTTTTTACACTGATTGCTGTTACAGTGATGATCATAAATAATAGCAATGTTTTGAACTATCATGAATGGGTTACATTTATAACAGCTGCGATTACTTTTATGTGCTGTGATTGGCCCACAGATAGCACATGGTATAGGGTGCTGTGAATGGGCCCGGTATAATGTAGCTGTGGGCCAATTACAGCATCACTATAGGAATCGCAGCTGTTATGAAATTCATTCATTTCGGACACAGCGGTCGCAGGAGCAGCGCGCTGCGTGCCTCGAACCTGGAACAGGCTGGATGACATATGTACGTGATCTAACCTGCCCATGCCACCCGTCTGCAGTAAATCTTAAGCAGTTAAAGCCTAACTCCTGGAATCAGAAAAATATATAACCTTGCAATTGGGCCCATTCATGTGCCAGGGGTTAAATGCTTAATATGTCTAGGGGTGACAGAAAAAGGAAAAATGCCTCCTTCTGAACTCCTGGGGGTTCCCCCTAGTGGTCTGACTGATTCCCACAGCCTCCTATTTAAGCCTTCATGGTCGCACACTCGCATCCACCATGTACAAGGTAGAGTTAATAGCCTTGGGCCGCCCACAGACTGGAACTTTTGGGAGAAGAGAGCAATGCCAGAATGGGGCATAGGGTAATTCTGCCTCTTCCTGTATCCCCTAGATTTACTGAGAATTTACCCCTTTCAGTGCAAGAGGGGCCTACTGCATAGATAGATTGTCAGTGCAAGGGGGCCCTACTGCATAGATAGATTGTCAGTGCAAGGGGGCCCTACTGCATAGATAGATTGTCAGTGGAAGGGGGCCCTACTGCATAGATAGATTGTCAGTGCAAGGGGGCCCTACTGCATAGATAGATTGTCAGTGCAAGGGGGCCCTACTGCATAGATAGAATGTCAGTGCAAGGGGGCCCTACTGCATAGATAGATTGTCAGTGCAAGGGGGCCCTACTGCATAGATAGATTGTCAGTGCAAGGGGGCCCTACTGCATAGATAGATTGTCAGTGCAAGGGGGCCCTACTGCATAGATAGATTGTCAGTGCAAGGGGGCCCTACTGCATAGATAGATTGTCAGTGCAAGGGGGCCCTACTGCATAGATAGATTGTCAGTGCAAGGGGGCCCTACTGCATAGATAGATTGTCAGTGCAAGGGGGCCCTACTGCATAGATAGATTGTCAGTGCAAGGGGGCCCTACTGCATAGATAGAATGTCAGTGCAAGGGGGCCCTACTGCATAGATAGATTGTCAGTGCAAGGGGGCCCTACTGCATAGATAGAATGTCAGTGCAAGGGGGCCCTACTGCATAGATAGAATGTCAGTGCAAGGGGGCCCTACTGCATAGATAGATTGTCAGTGCAAGGGGGCCCTACTGCATAGATAGAATGTCAGTGCAAGGGGGCCCTACTGCATAGATAGATTGTCAGTGCAAGGGGGCCCTACTGCATAGATAGATTTTTTTGCAACTCCTGGCGTTGGGATTTTCATCTTTTTTATTTACATACTTTGCATTTCTATTGACACCTGAGTGTGCCCATTCCCTTTATTTTATCTAATTGGCTGAAATTCAGTCTGTGGGTGGCCCTGTTGGTACCACCCGACTCGTCAAAATCAGTTTTTCAGTTGACTTTTATCAAGGAAGCCAGGTTGAAAATTGTCGGCTGAGCAGTCCTAACAGATACAGTCACTGTTTTGGTATTCTGACAGCCATGGGAGCCTGCTGCCAGAGTACAATAACCAGCAGGGGAGATTCCTTCATGCATGCTTTATAGCATTGGTGCTCAACCTGTGGCCCTCCAGCTTTTGTGGAACTTCAAGTCCAATGAGGCATTGCAAGGCTGGCAGTTACAAGCATGATTTGCAAAGGCAGAGACATGGTGGGACGTGTAGTTCCAAAACAGCTAGAGGGCCACAGGTTGAGCACCCAGTCTATATAGTATTGATAATAGAGGGTTCTACTAGATGTCTCTTGTTCAGTCCCCGTGCTAAACCAAAGAATTCTATGGCCCGGATTCACAAAGCACTTGCGCCGACGTATCCACAAAACTAAGATACGCCTAAAAACAGGCTTCATTCCACCGACGTAACTTGCCTACGCCGGCGTAGAGTGGGCGCATATTTACGCTGGACGCATGTGGCGCTTCCATTGATTTTCTATTCAAATATGCAAATGAGGGAGATACGTCAATTCACGATCGTACTTGTGCCCGACGCAGGCTACGACTGGTGCGCGTAAGTTGTACGTACGGCGTAAAGTTATGCCCCATAAAGGAGGTGTAACTCAGCAGCATCCATGCAAAGGGCTGCACCAGGGAACA
Source organism: Rana temporaria (assembly GCF_905171775.1). Taxonomy (NCBI): domain Eukaryota; kingdom Metazoa; phylum Chordata; class Amphibia; order Anura; family Ranidae; genus Rana; species Rana temporaria. The sequence goes on along the minus strand of NC_053490.1, from coordinate 107,467,863 downwards.
CAAGCCGACGTATTTTACGTAGGACGTGAATATGACTAGGCGTAGGTTACGTTCATGCCGTAGGCAGTGATCCGACGTATCTTAGGCAGTTGTTCCAACGTGATTGGGAGCATGCGCACTGAGATGCGCCCACGGGACGGCGCATGCGTAGTTGGCGATACGTATCTGTCTGTCGCTTGGCCCATCATTTGCATGGGGTCACGCCTCATTAGCATGGCTCACGCCCACTTCCACTTACGCCGACTTACGCCTGAGCAACCTAGCGCAGATTTGGGAGGAAGTGCTTTGTGAATTCAGTGCTTGCCTCTGCGCTGCGTCGGCGTAGCATAAAGGAGATACGCTACGGCGGCATAAATATGCGCCAGTGTCTGTGAATCCGGGCCTATATGTGTAAGGCTAGCCTAAGGAGTCACCCTGTTACTATTGCTTGAGTTTATTTGTTAACAAATGCTACTTCATATATATATATATATATATATATATATATATATATATATATATATATATATGGGTTTCCTCCGGGTACTTCGGTTTTCTCCCACACTCCAAAAGACATGTTTGTAGGTTAATTGGATCCTGTCTAAAATGGCCCTAGTATATGTATGAATGTGAGTTAGGGACCTTAGATTGTAAGCTCCTTGAGGGTAGGGACTGATGTAAATGTCCAATATATATATGTAAAGCGCTGCATAAATTGACAGATCTATAGAAGTACCTGAAATAAAAAAATAAAATAAAAATTATATATATCGTTTTTTTCTCTGTGATAGTGTAGCGTCTGTACTTGTGCATTTCTGGTGCAGCTAAACGCATGAAGAGATTGTCATCATAGTCAGTGTCACTTTGCATTCTCCTACAGCAGACCGCTCAGCTCAGTGAGCGTGGAGCAGGCTATCATAGTTACAGCTAATATGCAGCCAGCGAGGAGCTCCGAAGCATTTATTTTGCTCACCACTAGATGTCAGCAGAACATTTTAGGCTTTGGTTGCATATTAACATCATTAACTATTCAGTGCCTTAAACAGGCCAGGTTATTAAACAGGAAAACAAAACAGCTGGATTGCATGGTTACCTACAAAGGAACTCCGTACCTGAGCATTACCTGAGGACACAAGTCTGTTTTTCCGGAGGCACAGAGGTGTCAGTCCCAGGAAGAGGAGAAGGGAAGGTGGTGGGGGAGGGGAGACAGATGAACACAGTGAACTGAACAAGCAGATAGAGGGCAGATGCAAACAAGAGAAACACAATGAAATACTGGGAACAGCGCTTGGGGCCTGAGATATGTTAAAGCGCTCTTTGCCATAAATACCTGTAATTAAGTGCACATATAAACATCTACTTGCAACGTGCGAGGCCTCGGTTTATCCTGAGAACCGATAGCTACAGTCTAGGCTGTAAATTGTGGACACAAAGGACCCTAAACTGGCTATTAATAATATTTACAGCTATATACGATCACCCTCACACTGTGTCTGACCCATGCGTTCTCCAATCACACTGCCTGTTTCATTCTTCTAACATTGTGTTACAATTTATTACAGAAGGTGTACTTTTAGTGAGGCCCTTGGATTTGTGTTTCCTCGCCTACTTCCTCCCCTCATCCTCTCTGCTTTGTAAAATCTCCCTCATTTCCCCTGAAGCTTACTAACCATGGCGGAGAGTCGCTGTCAAAACATCATCCCCGCTTGGGCCTTGTTCAGGGCCATGTTTTACCCGCACAGGGAGGCACATAGCAGGCAGTCCTATAGCTGTCATTTGCTGCACGGACACAGCCGCTGTTCCCAATATGACATCCAGGGTGCATTCAGGGTCGTGCACCCGCACTGATGTCACATTCTGAGCTGTAGCTGTGTTTGTGTGGCCAAATAGGCAGCTATGGGGGTGCATGGAACACCTGTGCTGGTAAAACATGGCCCTGCGCTGGGCACAGATGTAATCGCACCATATGAACGAGGCCTTACACACCTTAAAGTGTTACTAAACCCATAACAGTGCAATCAGTGTGAATTTGCTATACACACAGTGGGACCTAAGGGGTTAAATCATTGTGTAAAAAGGCTGTTTGATCCTGTCTTCTCTGATGCTCCCCTTCTTCCACTGTCCCCAATCCATCTCCTGATGGAGTCCTTTGGAGTCCCTCTGCACATGCTCAGTTTGGTGTGTATTGCTATTTTTTCTTTCTTGGGAGGGTGCATGTGATCAGCACAGGGTCAATCAGCATCGGGGGTCTCGCAGCCTCATAGGTCAGCCAGAGTAGAATGAAAACTCCTTCTACAAGCTTTAACCAGACACAGATAGAAGCCAAGACTGCTATATATTGCTGATGAGAAAGGGTATTTAGCAGTTTATATTTACAAAAACATTTCATGCATTTCCATGTTCTGTGTACTGTAGGAGACCAGATATAGTGAAAGCAGGGTCCTGGGTTTAGCAACACTTTAAGGCCTTGTTCACATCTGTGCGGTTGGTTACCTCTGTGGGCCTGCACAAACAACCGCAACCACCTGCACAGAAAACACCACAACGATGCATGCAGGTGACATTAATCCTAATGGCACGCCGCGTTTATTGATAATCACTTACACTGGGAACTGCACCCGTTCTGCAGTTTAAGGGCTTGTTGGCCCACTTTTGTTAAACAAAAATTAACAGTACATCCAGGATTCCCACACAGGGGTTTCAACTTTACACAGCAACAATGTTAACAAAAACATATCGGGCCACCTAGCTCTCTGGTCAGCACTGCAGGCTTTGTGCCTCGGTCCTCTTCACCATGTAAACAGTGTCCTTGTACTTCCGTGCCGTGCACACTCTGTACCTTTGCTGGCACTTGTTCCTGCCCTGAGGCTTGTGCCCTCTGTATGTTCTATCAGACTTCTCTGTGTAGACATGCACCCTTGTGGCTACTCCCTTGCACCCACCAGGACACCTCGGGAGGGTGGAGCCCAGAACACCGGTCCTGATTCTACAAAAAGACCTGAACACAGTGTGCTGGCTATTCCCAAAACCTGGTCCCAGGTTTGGAGATTTCATCCCACCCAGATCCCAAACCGTATTTTACCAACCACCAAGGAAACTGAGAAAGCAGTTTCCTCCGAACTAAAACAAGCATCCTGGAGCCCCTCAAGCTACCTAGTTGAGAGTCTAGGGCAGTGATGGCGAACCTTGGCACCCCAGATGTTTTGGCACTACATTTCCCATAATACTCTACAGCAGGGATCCTCAAACTACGGCCCTCCAGCTTTTGCGGAACTACACATCCCATGAGGCATTGTAAAACTCTGACATTCACAGACATGACTAGGCATGATGGGAATTGTAGTTCCTGAACAACTGGAGGGCCGTAGTTTGAAGACCCATGCTCTACAGTGTAGTTGAGCATCATGGGAAATGTAGTTCCAAAACATCTGAGGTGCCAAGGTTCGCCATCACTGGTCTAGGGTGACATACACCATGACAGGGAACTATACTGTCACACATGCCGATCCGCCCTATAGGCTCACTATGCAAGCCGCTTAGGGCCCCACAAAGTTGCGGAGGGCCCCCCGCCTGTTGAAAAGTCATTTTTGGCCCTTCACCCTGCTTCTCAACTCGCTGGCTGCATGGGAGAAGAGGGTAAGAACCCCCTGCTTCTCACTTTAATGTAAGATGTCATTCCCCCCCACATGTCCCCCCCCCCCGCATTTTCGGCTTCTCAACTTTAATGTGACATGTCATTTTATTTTGCTTAGGGCCCCAAGGAGGTCAGGATCAGCACTGCTGTCACATAATAAATTATATATATATATATATATATATATATATATATATATATATATATATATATATATATATATATATATATATATATATATATATATATATTACACACACATATATACTACACACACACACCATTTATATTGAAGTAATCATATACCAATAATATAATCAGATGATAGTTGGAAAAACATTTGTTGTTGAATCTGTAATAAAAATGGTAATATATTAAAATAGACTTATATATGTAGTTATATAAACTTTCAAAACAAATTATAAAAACGTCTTAACCACTTTAAAAACCACACACAGTACATGTACTATGGCAGTGTGGCTGCTCAGCACCAAATCACGTAACTAGTACATAATACGTCACTTCCGGTGAACGCACACCGCCAGCGACCTGCTCCCGCTGTGATTAGACACAGTGGGAGCTGATCTGCGGGTACTGTGGACTCAATGTCCGCTGGCATCTGTCGATCATTAGCCAGAGAGCCAGGATGGCGATCTGCCTATGTAAACAAGGCATATCGCTGTTGTCAGTAGGGAAGGCATTGAGCCTATGTTCTTGCAAAGCAGGAACATGGATCATTGTCTTCCCCTAGTAAAAAATAAAAAACGCAGTGGCGATCAGATACCACCAAAAGAAAGCTCTATTTGTGGGGAAAAAATGATACAATTTTTTTTTAAGTATGGTGTCGCATGACTGTGCAATTGTTAATTAACCACTTAAGCCCCGGACCATTTTGTTGCTAAAGGACCAGGCCCTATTTGCGATTCAGCACTGCATCGCTTTAACTGATGTGCGACGTGGCTCCCAAACAGGAGCTGTGTGTTAGTGGGCGTCCTGACTCTCTTGTAGTCCAAGGGAGGGGGCGAGCACGACACTCCACACCAGGGAGAAAGCCTTGCATTACGGTGTGGAGTTACAGACAGAAGAACAGGAAGTGAGGATTACTCAGAAGAAATAAAGGACATTTAAAAGCAAAATCGAAGGATAAGGTGAGTGAAGGAGGACTGTACTAAGGTAAAGGAAGCTATTTAGGGGATTTTTTTTTTACCTTTACAACTCCTTTAAAGGCAACATACCTGTACGTGCTTATGCCCAGCCGTGCCGCTCTGCCGACGTATAGGCGGTCCTTAAGTGGTTAATGTGACGCAGTGCCGTATCGTAAAAAAAATGGCCTGGTAATGAAGGGGGGTTAAATCTTCCGGAGGGCAAGTGTTAATCAGAAAAAGCAAGTTTTGTAGTATAAAGTATCAACATAAATACAGTACATACAAAAGAATACAAAAGAATACATATAATACTTTATGTAAGGATGATAACAAAAGTAACAGATGCCATTAAATACCAACATTTCATATTTTCCTAGTTGTTTTGTCCAAATATATCAAATGTTCAGATGGTAAAAAGATTTTATATATTATATGGTTGTATGGCATACTCCTATTTTTTTGCCAGTTTCCAATCAGCTGAAAACATAAAACGCATGGTCTAAGAATACAAGTGTGATTTATACTGTACGAGTAATATTATGCTTTATCTGGAGTTCCACTTCAAATGTATATGATGTCAGCATCAGGCAACAGCTCTTATAGTTTGAAATACTCATCTAATCCTCTGGATGAATATTGCTACCAAAAATCAGTCAACCTCATATAGTTGTGCCAGAATTATAATAACATTATAACCAAGAATGGAAAACATCCAGTGAATTTAAGAGATATTTTTGTATCATTTATAGCATAAGCATGGGAAATCTTAAGGAAATGCTTCAATGAATACGTTTTAATGGATCACTGCCTTCTTGAAATGTAAAATAAATACATTTACAATTGTTAGACCTTCTACAATTTTTTTTTTTTAGCAAAAATTTGAAAATTATTTGAATGCCAAAAAGCTCCAAGGCCTGTTTAATTTGGACTCATCAGTGATGAAGAAGTATGTGGAGGCGCCTGTAGAGCAGAGTGTTTTTCTGTTATGCTGGTTCATTAAAATAGATCACAACCTACACAGCAACCATCATGAAACACGTTCAATCATCATGAAAATGTAATATTGTGGATTATTACAGCGGTTCTGCTTTCCCTTGGTTTCACTTTTCGGTCTTAATTATGTTCTTTTCTACAAAATAACAATCATATGTTTACAAAGGTCAGGTCAATGGCTTTATATTACAATCAAGGTGAGACGGCTGTTTGACAAGAAGCAGTATTATAAATTGAGCCAATAAATGCCACATTTCCAATCTTGTATATTTATGTAACAGAACATGGCTAACTATGTTCCTTCTAAATGGTATAAAAAAGGAAAATAATGTTTGGCACTTTAGATGAGGCAGGAACCAACGGAGTAACTGCCTCCATCCCTATCAAAATTACTTAAAGGGGTTGTAAAGGTAAATGTTTTTCCACCTTAATGCATCCTATGCATTAAGGCAAGGGTCTCAAACTGGTGGCCCTCCAGCTGTTGTAAAACTACAAGTTCCATCATGCCTCTGCCTGTGGGAGTCATGTGGGTAACTGTCATTCTTGCAATGCCTCATTGGACTTGTAGTTTTGCAACAGCTGGAGGACCGCCAGTTTGAGACGCCTGCATTAAGGTGAAAAAACATCCGACAGTACCAGCCCCCCCCCCCAAGCCCCCGTTTTACTTACCTGTCCCCTCGAAGGTCCTTCACTCGTCCCCGTCATCCTCTTCGGTTCCCAGCCTGGCCATTGATTGGCTACACTGGATGGATTGAAAGCAGCGCAGGCATGAAGGTGGAAAGCTCTTGCGGGGGGGAGCCATGACAGTCGCCGAGAGACCCCAGAAGATGTGGATCGGGGCCACTGTGTGCAAAACGAGCCGCACAGTGGAGGCAAGTATAACATGTTTGTTACTTAAAAAAAAATTGAAAATTAACTTTAGTGTTCCTTTAACCACATCCATACCGCGTCATTGTAAAATGACGGCGGCAGGAACCCCTCCTCGATCCCGGCCGATCTAGGGCCTCAGATCCACCTCCTGTCAGCGGTGAGGAGACCAATGTGTGTTCCCAGTACAGACGAACACACATCGGTCTCCTCCCCTTGAGAGTCCCCTCCCCCCTACAGTTATAACACACCTTAGGGAACATATTAACCCCTTCAACGCCCCCTAGTGGTTAACCCCTTTCCTGCCAGTCACATTTACACAGTAATCAATGCATATTTATAGCATTAATCGCTGTATAAATGGGAATGGTCCCAAAAAAGTGTCAAGTGTCCGATGTGTTCACCGCAATGTGACGCTGACAGTAAAAAAAAAAAAAAAAAAAAAAAATCGCAAATCGTCGCCAATACTAGTAAAAAAATTAATAAAATAAAAATGCCATAAATCTATCACCTATTTTGTAGACGCTATAACTTTTGCGCAAACCAATCAATATATGATTATTGCGATTTTTTTTTTTACCAAAAATATGTAGAAGAATACGTATCGGCCTAAACTGAGGAAAAAAAGATTTTTTTTTAAAAAAATTGATATTTATTAAATAAAAAAAAGTAAAAAATATTGTGTTTTTTTTTAATTGACGCTCTTCTTTTATTTATAGCGCAAAAAATAAAAACTGCAGAGATGATCAAATACCACCAAAAGAAAGCTCTATTTGTGGGAACAAAATGATAAAAAAATTGTTTGGGTACAGTGTAGCACGACTGCGCAATTGTCATTCAAAGTGCGACAGTGCTGAAAGCTGAAAATTGGCTTGGGCAGGAAGGTGCGTAAGTGCCCGGTATGGAAGTGGTTAAGGAGGGGAGAGTGAGAAGTGGGACTTTAGATGAAGTTCACAGCAGTAAATTGAGAAGTCAAGCAAGTAAGAAAATTGAATTTATTTTGTATAGTACAATCACTTATAGCATATATTGGGCATACAGCCTCTAAACCATAAATATTTAAAATGTTTATAAAACAGATACATGAGAGTACATAATTTGATATACATTTGCATAACAAATACAGAGATAGCATGATTCGACTAGCAGACAGTTAAAAACATGGTTACGGTCATAAAAAGTATAATAAAAGGTCCATGGTAACAGTTGATGGTTATAATTAATGGCTCTATGCGTTTCGCGACCTGATAGCCGCTCATCAGGAGCATAAACCATGGAATTTAAGTATCTGCAAACCGGGGCGTGCCAGCGGGAATCGCCAGTGCACATCTAAGCTCCATCTCAGAGCGCTGTGGTGGTCTGAAAGGGTAGCGACAACCAATAGAGACAGGTCCCAGGCAGGTAAGGTTGGTTTGATGCCCTACATAAAGGTGGGAAAATGGCCCCTGTGGGGAACCTGTGTACTCATGAGAGCCAGGATCCATAAGCGTGTGAGTGGTCCGGGATGGACTGAAGGAGTGATGTTCCTTCTAAATATTTGAAGCTCTAGCACTGTGATGGTGTCACTCCACTGGCAATAATAAAGTCATTGGAATTTGTCATTGGAATCAGTCATTGGTGTTTGTGCATAAGAAAATTTTCAGATAACATGAAGCCTCTACACCCCCCATTACCGCAAAAGAGAATGAACTTGTGTTGTTATGTAGTGCCAGCCCAGGTGTGGGTTCTCTGCAATCCCCTTAAAGGGAACATGTCACAACTGGACTTATGCAATAAGATACTGTATATACTCGAGTATAAGCCGAGTTCTTCAGCACATTTTTTTGAGCTGAAAATGCCCCCCTCGACTTGTACTCGAGTTACCTTTTTGTGCCTAATCTTCCAGATTTGAAGACCCGGTACCGGCCGGCCGTAGGTCTCCGGTTGGGGAGCACCAATTTTTAAAATCGGGGCACCCCTTCCATAGACTCCCATGTTAAACGGTAATTTCTTGTGTAAATTTGGGGACCCGATACCAGCCGACCGTATGTCCCCTGGACCCGAAACTTGGCACACATGTAGCCCCAGTTCTCTTCTACAAGTGTGCAAGGTTTGCTGTCTAGGGAACCTACAGACGGGGAGCACCGATTTTTCAAATCCGGGCACCCCTTCCATATACTCCCATGTTAAACGTAAGTCTAGTCATGGACACAGTGAGGCATGGGCACAGTGAGGCATGGACTCAGTGAGGCACAGCGAGGTATGGGCACAGTGAGGCATGCACATGGACAGTGAGGCAAAGCGATGCATGCAGATGGACACCCTATGCTTATACGCGAGTCAATACGCTTTCCTATTTTTTTATATTAAAATTAGGTGCTTCGGCTTATATTCGGGTCGGCTTATACTCGAGTATATACGGTAAATAATAAATGTACGGTAATACCTTGAATTATAAGCATAATTCCTTCCAGAAGAATGCTTGTAATCCAAAGCACTTGTATATCAAAGCGAGTTTCCCCATAGGAAATAATAAAAACTCAGATAATCCATTCCACAGCCACTGCTTGTCTATGCAGTACCGCATGTGTCCAGAGATGGAGTGTTTCCAAGCATCTCTGAGTGACTTCGAGTGACTGAGCGTCACCAGTACCAACGCACCTCTGGCCAACTATGGTACAGCACACCCAAGCAGCTTGAATCCTGCTCATATTGCGAGACAATGCTTGCAAAGCAAGTCAGGATTTAAAAAGAAAAAATTGCTTGTATTGCGAAACCCTCGTAAACCGCGTTACTCGCAATCCGAGGTTCCACTGTACAGGTTTACCTATAAAATATTCATACTTGCCCAGAGGCGTTGCTAGGGGGGTGCGGGGGGGGGGGGGGGGGGTGCGGTCCGCACCGGGTGACACCCGCTAGAGGGGTGACACCATCCCGTTTTTTTTTTGTTTTTTTTTAGCCGACATGCCCAGCCTGCCCTGTGCAATCCCAGCCTGCCCTGTACCACCCCAGCCTGCCCTGTACCCCCCCAAACAGCCCTGTACCACCCCAGCCTGCCCTGTACCCCCCCCCAAACAGCCCTGTACCACCCCAGCCTGCCCTGTACCACCCCAGCCTGCCCTGTACACCCCCAACAGTCCTATACCACCCCAGCCTGCCCTGTACCCCCCCAAACAGCCCTTTACCACCCCAGCCTGCCCTGTACCACCCCAGCCTGCCCTGTGCCACCACAGCCTGCCCTGTGCCACCACAGCCTGCCCTGTGCCACCACAGCCTGCCCTGTACCACCCCAAACTTTCCCATGCCACCCCAACTTGCCCTGTTCCACCCTAACTTGCCCTGTACCACCCCAATCTGCCCTATGCCACCATAACTTGCCCTGTACCACCCCAATCTGTCCTATGCCACCATAACTTGCCCTATACCACCCCAACCTGCCCAATGCCACCCTAACTTGCCCTGTACCACCCCAACCTTTCCCATGCCATCCCAACTTGCCCTATGCCACCCTAACTTGCACTATACCACCCCAACCTGCCCTGTACCACCCTAACTTTCCCTATACCACCACAACCTGCCCTATGCAACCCTAACTTGCCCTATACCACCCCAAACTACCCTATATCACCCCAACATGCCCTATACCACCTTAACCTGTCCTATACCACCCCACTACACCAACCTGCCACTATACCACTCTATACTACCCTAACCTGCCACTATACTGCCCTATACTATCATTTACAGGGGCTGGTTTGGGGTGTGCCCTGTGCGCTGCCTGCTTGGTGCTGGGCAGCCTAGACAGAGGGGGGGTGACACCATGTTTTACCGCACCAGGTGACACCAACCCTAGTGACGCCACTGTACTTGCCACCTTATTTAGCTCAGCTAAAAGTGACAGTGTCTATTTAAAATACACACATTTTACCTCCCATTACCATCTCGGATGAATTGTGCCCCAAGGGTCTGCAGTAGGGGTGAGCAAATCTACCTTGGTTTAATCTACAGAGAGCTTGTTGAAAAACTGAACCTCACTGAACTTCTTGGAGGTGAATCTTGACACTAAATGCTGGCCAATTTTAAGGCGAATAGATAAGCTATTTTTAAAAAAGGCCCAGGGAGCTGGGCATTGTCGTGAGGGGGGTCATTTAGCAAAACAAAAATAAAAATAGGTAGCTGGGAGAGGATTCTTTTAATGTGATTTTAGGGGGAACATTAGAAAAACAGCAATTCTTTAAAAGACATGCTTAGGCGATGCCTTTTGTTGTATGTAGTATTACCAGAGGCAGATTTTAATAGACAACGTCAGAGATGCCATATTCTGGCATTACATAGTTTGGATGTGTAATTGATTATTTTTTATATATACATTTAGCTTGGCTTGAATTCAACAGCAGGACCCTAATCTGGTCCATTTCAGCTTGAAAAAAAAAAAAAAAATTTTATGTCATTTTGGCTGTGACACCTTATTTTTTATTAAGCAGTAATATGCCTGGTGGAAGTAGCAGCCAAAACAGATCTAAAAGCTATAGAAATATTACCTTAAAGGGGTTGTAAAGGAAACATTTTTTTCCCTAAATAGCTTCCTTCACTTACCTCATCCTTCGATTTTGCTTTTAAATGTCCATATTTCTTCTGAGAAATCCTCACTTCCTGTTCTTCTGTCTGTAACTCACCACCGTAATGCGAGTCTTTCTTCCTGGTGTAGAGAAAGCCTCTTGAGGGGGGAGGGGGCGAGCAGGAGTGTCAGGACGCCCACTAACACACAGCTCATTTCTCTATCTGCAAAGTAGAGAGTGTCCTGACTCTCCTGCTCGCCCCCTCAAGAGGCTTTCTCCACACCAGGGAGAAAGCCTTGCATTGCGGTGGTGAGTTACAGATAGAAGAACAGGAAGTGAGCATTTCTCAGAAGAAATAAGGACATTTAAAAGCAAAATTGAAGGATGAGGTAAGTGAAGGAGGACGGCACTAAGGTAAAGGAAGCTATTTAGGATTTTTTTTTTTTACCTTTACAACCCCTTTAATTGCTTTCTGTGAGGCCTAGAAGCAGCAAAGATATTCAGTGCAAACTTACTCCTGCTGCTTTTACCACCAAAAGCTTCTATTATTATTATTATATTTTTGCTACCTTTACTATTAAGGCTACTTAAAGCTTGCACAAAGCCGTTGTGTACGTATGGAGAGATTAACATCAAGCAGCATCTAAAGCAGGGGTGCCCAACTGTGGCCCGGGGGCCACATGTGGCCCGCAGAGCCCTCTGATGTGGCCCACGACCTCCTGTTCTGGGATGGAATAGAATACTGTTATTAAAGGTCAGTTTATTACTAAAATCACAGTGTATATATGGGCATATCTGTTCTGCAGTGGTTACTGGGCTGCTTTCAAACTAATCCACAGATGCAGAGTCATAGACTTCTGTTATTACCTGCAAGTTCGAGCTTTCTGAAAGTGCACCAAACCTGCAAAATATAATAGAAGTCTATTGCAAAGTGCAGAAAAGCCAAAGGTACACTGCGTTGCACCGCTGTGTGGTTAAACCGCAGCGCATCAGTGTGAAAGCAGCCATTGACCCCTTTTAGACAGTCAGTCTGACCCAATTGGGCCCTCAATTCACCTCTTAGGTGTAGCAGATGTAAACCGACTTGTGTCCTACCTACAATCCGATCCGGCTGCGTCTGTGTCCGCTTTGCATATGCAGAGCGGACACAGACCTGCCATCCGCCCGCTTCACTGATTGTGGCCCACGACCAGTTACCAAGTCGCTTAAGTGGCCCTCGCTCTTCAAAAGGTTGGGCACCCCTGATCTACAGGATAGAATAAAGGGTGTGGGCATCATAATCAAGCTTTCTCCACCCCAAATAGTCTCACTCCATATACTTATTTATAATAGGTTTTGTAATTGTTATATGTGCTGTAACCAGGTAATCCAAAAGGAACATGAACAAAAGAGCACATTTCCTGTAACTACATATGTCTCAGTGAAGAATAAATCATGACACTTCATGACAAGCTGATACTTTATTTGTAATAGAGGAATACAAGTACAAGCAATGCAAATACAATTAAATAACCTCACACATCGAAATGCATTGTTCTACAAATGTGAATCACACCATGGGGTTGATTTTTTTTTAAAGAAGAGAATGTTCGTTTAACTTAGAGAATACGGTAAATCTGCATTCACTTCAATCATCCATGTGTGGAGAAAATTTAACCACTTGAGTGTTTTTTTTTAGCATTCATAGGATTCGATAATGTAAATACAGATTTGCTTTATCCACTAAGCTAAATGACCATTTGCTGCTGTACATGGTAGCCAATCAGCTTCTAACTTCAATTAAACTTTGACAATAAAACTGGGAAGCTGATTGGTTTCTATGCAGAGCTGCACCGGATTGTGCAGGATGCAGTCCAGTGGCGGCCCGTCCATTAGGGACGCTGCTGCCACCCCCTATTCATGTGTCTGGCCCCTTTGAGGTCACCGGGTACATAAATTACAGCGGCCAGGTTTTTAATTTAAGCACCTGATTAGAGCCACAGGCTCTAAAAGGTTTCAAAATAGCTTGGGCTCAGGTCATAGGGCATGCGTCCTGAGCCCACCCAGGTGTGTTGCAACAGCAAATTAATATTCGCTGTTGCAACACTGATCTTCTCACGGCCAATCGGGAAGCAGGTATAAAAAAAAACGTTTCCCGATTGGCCAGAACATCAGGCGATCCTATTGGACACCTAGCGCCGAGAAGAGCAGAGGAGAGGACTTTAGGAAAGCACACCGGAGCCCTCCACGTTGGGAGATGGTCACAACAGCTCTGACCACTGCTCTTAGTGCCCGCTTCCACGGTAAGGACAGGGGGGGGTGTTAGTGCCGTGCCATGCCACGGGGAAGGGGGGGCTAGTGGGATAGCTGGCAGTTATAAATTGTGCTGGTGCGACTCCTCCGGTTGGCCCGGGGGTGGGGTCATTTGCCGCCCCCCCCCCCCCAAAAAAAAAAAAAAAAACACGCCAGCTGCGCTAATGGTGCAGTCTTAAAAAATTATATAGTAAATGTGTTCCACCGAGCACAGGTTATAGTAATTAAATAATACTAGTGCTACATAAACCATATAAATAAAAGTGAAACAGTCATAGTGATAAAATATTCCACAGCAGCAGAAACAAATTTTCTAAATTGATGGAAAAAGGTGTAAATATAAAATGCACAAAATTGTCTATACAAAGTAAACTCCCAAAATTTTAATATACATATATATTTCAATTTTTGGGAGTTTACCTTGTATAGACAATTTTGTGCGCTTTATATTTACACCTTTTTCCATCAATTTTGACAATTTGTTTGCGCTGCGGTGAAAATTTATTGGTTTATCACTAATGACTGTTTCACTCTTATTTATAGGGAGCAGGTTTAGTAAATTACGCCCAGTATATCTTGTTCTGGTGGTAGGAGCCCGATGTTAGATTTAGCACTGTAAGTTCAGTGCCACAAAGAGCAGAAGGTGGCAGTACTGTCTGAAGTGTCCCAAAGTTCCTAACTGAAATCGTAGAAATTAATCGTTCCAGAATTAAAGCCCTTAAAGTGATACTAAACTCTGGTTTTAAAAATAAAATTATATTCAAGTTAGCATTCTTAACTCATGTGAGCTTGTTTTGCAGTATTATGCAGCAAGCTCCTGGCATTTCTGTAAAAGTGATCCTGGGCAGCTAGTGGGAAGATATCAAACCTGTACACGTTACCATCCATTGGAATACAGTTTCTGTATATCTCACAATCAATGTACTGAATGTCGTCCATTGGACTCTGTTCACGAAAGTCAAAAGGTAGAATTAGTCCTATAAGAAAAAAAAAAAAGAAAAAAAAATATATTATTATTATTATTACCAATTAACATGTGAAAGGAGAGCAAGTGCTATCTCAATCTAACATCTGATGTCCACAAAGAATATGGGCTGATTTAATATAGTGGGAAGAGAGAGAAGGTGGAGGAATCTCCCCTGCCAGCTATTGGATTGAGGTACCAACCATGGCTCAAATTTTGTCCGATTCATCAGAAATTGTCTGATATCCAAGCCTTGCAACGGCGGATCCAGAAGGGGGGGGGGGGACAAAAGGGCAATTGCCCCCCCCCCCCCCCAAGACAATCATGTCACATTGGCTTTTTTTTTTTTATATTTTTTTTTTAAACTGCTTTGCGGTGCCTGCAGCTGCCGCTGCCGAGTCTCTCGCTCTCTCTCTCTCTCTCTCTCTCATCACCAGGGCCAGACTGGCCCAGCCCGGTAGGCTGCCTGTCCTGAGGCTGCTTTGAGCTGTAGCTGACTGTAGCGCTCCCCCTCTCTCCTGCATGTATGACACCGGGCATCTCTCGCTGTGTGTGAGAGCAGGGTCTGTGTTCGGCTGTGCTGCCTGTGCTAGACCTGCTTGTGTGATAGTAGATGGAACACTGACTGAATCAGTGTTTTGTCTATCACACAAGCCCGTCTAGGGGGGGGACCTTGCTAGAGCACACTGCCCTGCCGAACACAGACCTACAGCTCCTGTTTGTTCCATGACACACGTCGGGAGAGGAGATACCTGCTGTGTGTGATCGAGGCAATGCCATGGTGAGTGCCATGCACAGTGGGGCTTCATTCATAGACAAAGTGGGGCTGCATTCATAGACAAAGTGGGGCTGCATTCATAGACAAAAGTGGGGCTGCATTCATAGACAAAAGTGGGGCTGCATTCATAGACAAAAGTGGGGCTGCATTCATAGACAAAAGTGGGACTGCATTCATAGACAAAAGTGGGACTGCATTCATAGACAAAAGTGGGACTGCATTCATAGACAAAAGTGGGACTGCATTCATAGACAAAAGTGGGACTGCATTCATAGACAAAAGTGGGACTGCATTCATAGACAAAAGTGGGACTGCATTCATAGACAAAGTGGGACTGCATTCATAGACAAAGTGGGACTGCATTCATATACAAAAGTGGGGCTGCATTCATATACAAAAGTGGGGCTGCATTCATATACAAAAGTGGGACTGCATTCATATACAAAAGTGGGACTGCATTCATATACAAAAGTGGGACTGCATTCATATACAAAAGTGGGACTGCATTTATATACAAAAGTGGGACTGCATTTATATACAAAAGTGGGACTGCATTTATATACAAAAGTGGGACTGCATTTATATACAAAAGTGGGGCTGTGTTCATATATACAGTGGGGCTGCATTCATATGTACAGTGAGGCTGCAATGATGGGCACTGATAAGGCTGCATTGATCTCTTGTACCATGTCTTCAGTCTCTGACCATCTCTTGTACCATGTCTCCAGTCTCTGACCATCCCGTGTGCAATGTCTGCAGTCTCTGACCATCTCTTGTACCATGTCTGCAGTCCCTGACAATCGTCTACAAACTATGGGATAGATTTATGGCATTAGTATTTAAATATTTTTTACTAGTAATGGCGGCGATCATTAATTTTTTAGCGGTACTGCAACATTGCAGCGGACACTCCGGACACCTAATTGAGTTCTGTAAGCAACACCTTATTTTCTGGCAGTGCCCCTCCCGAGACTAGACTCTGGATCCACCCTTGAAGCCTTGTATGGCAGTTTTTTTTTAAATAGTAGTGAACAGCTAACTTTAGTAGCTTTGTAAAACTTTAAATGGTTGAATTTTTTTTTTTTTTATATCAAACAATGAAAAAATTTTTTTTTTTTTTTCATTCTTTTTCTTTTTTTTTTTGTTTGTTTAGCAAAAAATAAAAAACCCAGTGGTGATTAAATAGTGTTTATGCCAAATTCTGACCCTACCATCTGAATGTCAGAGCTGAAGTGTATTAATCGGACCAGGCAACGTTTTTTCAATTAGCAATTCGTGTTACCAAGCAACGGAATTGGTGTATCTAATAAAGTGGCTGGTGAGTGTATTTTTATATGTATACAAATATTTGTACAGTTCAGATTATCTACAGCTATGTTTATCTAATACTTCTATAGACCGTTCCAGTACATACAGTGGTTTGTCACTGGGATTGACTTCACAGTGCGGACGCCATTGGAAGGCCATCCTACCAGCTCCCAATCATTGATAGTTGAGCGCGAGTTGTCCGTTACAGCTCAGTCACTGTTCTAGGGGTGCCAATGGAACGAGCCCCAGAACAGGACAACAATGCCTATTTGCAGTAGTATATGAGTATAGCTGTGGTAACATATTGATTTTCAAAACCAGAGGAATTACAGAATTTTAGGGGAAACTTACGACAAAGTGCAGCCATCAAGGTCATATGTGTAGAGTAATCCTGGTGTTACATTCTGTGTTCTCCAGAGACCATTGTAATCATGAACTGCATGGAAACAAGGAATAAGTAAATGTTAATATGGGTGATTTTTGTTTTGGCTCAATTTTTGTACAATGGGGGTTAAAAATAAAATAGAAAGTAAATGCTTATAGTAGAGCTAAGCCCAATCATTAAAATCTGAAATAAGCTTTAAACTGAACTTATGATGTTAATGTTATTTCAAAAGTAATTGTCCATCATTTTTTATTTCTGAAGCTCTCATTGAAACAACAACTGGTGGTCCTTCCATGAAAAGTCCTTGTGCAGGTACTTCTTGTTACAGGACTAGATCGCCCTGTCCCTGTGTGCTCCTCCATTGTCACCCCATCACAAGCACCCTAGACTGCGACTACAAGTGGCTGTTGTACCACACATTATGCAGACGTGGTCCACATTTTTCACCATCAAAAAATGCACCCTACCATCGCCAGAGTACACGTAGACAGGACCACAAAGAGACTGCAGAAGATCAGAACTTAAAGGGTCACTAAAGGAAACATTTTTTTTTTGCTGAAATGACTGTTTACAGGGTATAGAGACATAAAAGTTAACTGATTCCTTTTAAAAACGATTAAAAATAGATTAAATTCAATCATATAATGTACCTGCAGTTTCACTTTCGTTTTTAAACTGGTTTCATGTTTCTGTGAAGTAGAGAGAGACACAGAACAAAAACAAACAAATCCAGGGCAGTGTTTTGTTTTTAAAATGAATCTGATTGGTTCTGAGGAGTTTTAGACACACAGCTTGGACCTCAGTGAAAATCTGCCATGAGATTTTTCATAAGGAGCCAGACAAGCAGGAAGTGTGGAGATCACAGCAGAATTACAGCTACTTCAAAGCAAAAACGAACAATAAGGACATGAAACCAGGACTGCAGTAAGGTAAAGAAAGCTATTTAGCGAAAAAAAAAAAATTTCCTTTAGTGATCCTTTAAGCCCTGTACACACAGCCGGGATTCTCGTCAGGAAAAAAAATTGCATTTTCTTGCCAGCCGAGTGTACACACGTACGATTCAAAAAGAACCGCCGTTCTTTTAAATGGCACAAACACGGTGATGCATTCGATGCCATCGCCGCCATCTTGCTTGACCCTACCTATGCCTTGGAAGCTACCACGCACGCGTCAAAGTCATTTTGAGCATGCGCAGGTTTCCATGGAGACAGGTAAGTATATACACACACTCGGGTTTCTCGGCAGGAAAACACTGCCGAGAATCACAACGAGAATATAGAGAGCAGGTTCTCCATTTTTCTCGTCTAGATTCTGGGCAGTTTTCTTAACTCGAAACCTCAAAGCCTCGTACACACGCACGGCAAGAAAGCTCTGCCAGCAGTTTTCTTGCTGTTTCTGGCCGAGAAAACTGTGCGTGTGTACGAGGCTTGAGATGCATTAATGGATAAAAAAGTTAAACCCTGTTTAACAGCTATTTTATTTTCCCTTGTGTCATCAAGCAGCGACTGCAGGACAGAGGACGGAGCACCAACAATGGCTGGGACATGGGAGTCTATGGGTGACGTCACATGACCAGAATGGATTAAAAACAGGTAAGTACACAGATCTTTTTTATACAGGTTAGGCAGTATAGTTAGGAGGTGGGAACATGTGTAAGAATAGTTAAACCTATGTCCCTGTACACACGATCGCAATTTCCGATGGAAAAAGTCAGACGGAATTTTTTCATCGGATATTCCGACCGTGTGTGTGCCCCATTGGACTTTTTTCCATTGGAATTTAGAAAGAGAACATGTCTATCGGAAATTAAATTTGTGCGTAGGGAACTCCGACGGAGAAAAAAAACACGCATGCTCAGAATCAAGTCGACGCATGCTCGGAAGCATTGAACTTGATTTTTCTCAGCTCGTCGTAGTGTTGTACGTCACCGCGTTATTGACGTACAAGGCATGAGGCTTTTCTTTCACTTTAACCAGTTTCCACCCGCGCTATAGCCAAAAGACAGCTACAGCGTGAGCATCCTTTGCTGGGAGAGTGTACACGGGCGGCATGCTTTGTGGTCGCTGAGTCCTTCGGACTTAGCTGATCAGAGACCAATCACAGCGGCCCTTTACCATGTGATCAGCTGTCAGCCAATCATGGTGTGTGCACCTGCTTAGGCTACTTTCACACTGAGGCACTTTGCAGGCACTATAGCGCTAAAAATAGCATCTGCAAAGAGCCCTGAAAGAGCCTCTTCTCTCACTTCAGTGTGAAAGCTCGGGCTTTCACACTGGAGCGGTGCGCTGGCAGGATGCTCAAAAAAGACCTGCCAGCCGCATCTTTGAGGCGCTGTAGGAGTGGTGTATACTCTGCTCCTAAAGCGCCCCTGCCCATTGAAATCAATGGGAAGCAGGGCCGAACTGCTCCTTTTACGGCCGCTAGCGGGGGTTAAAAGCGCCCCGCTAGCGGCCGAATATCGCCGCAAAAACTACGGTAAAGCGCCGCTAAAAATAGTGGTGCTTTACCGCTGACGCCGCAGAGCCCCAGTGTGAAAGTAGCCTAGGTGTGGTCAGTTTTTAATAAGAAAGCAAAAGGGACCGACAGGAACACCATGGATTTCACACAAAGGAAGCTATACAAAGAAAATAGTATACTTTTTCATACAAGTTGTTGTAAAAATAAAAAGAAATCATAGTCTGTTATAAAATTTTGCAAACAGGTCATTTTTTTCTCCTTCACTGATGCGCGCTGACGAGGCTGCACTGATGTACCCCGACAGTGTTTTAGCATTCTGAATATTTATTAAGGGTATATACACATATATATATATATACATATACATATACATATACATATACATATACATATACATATACATATACATATACATATACACATACATATACATACATACATATACACATACATACATACATATATATATATATATATATATATATATATACATATACATATACATATACATACATACACACACACACACACACACACACACACACATATATATATATGTACTTGAATACAGTTATATGCATGGACATAACCTAAAACATTTATAATAGGATTTCATTAAAAGTCATCATTTTTATTTGGTATTAATATTATGAACACCCTCTCCAAAAAGGATTAGGGGCTTCTGGGTAATAGTGATTTTTGCATTTCCGGCATTTCCCCAGAAGTCTTTTGTTCTGCCCTGACCACAGCCCCACACACCTACCAATAAATAGCGGTGAAGGTGGTCATGTGACAGTATTAGAGATATTTTCGTTGTGCTTTTTTGGATTTTGTAGCTATTACTAATCCAGTGTTTCTGTTTATTTTGCAGTAGCTGTTCCATGGCCTGCATGGACACATCCATATAACAAGCTGCTCACTGCTGCAAAACTTGTAAGCAATGTCTCTCATTTGATAATCCCATTGATTGTGGACTGTTCTAGCATTGATTGTGAGCTGTGCCATCATTGCTCTTTCTGAATGATGGCATCATCTAAACCGCCAGCAAGTGGAGGAGCAAAGCATACAAACCATGTGCTGGGGGAGCGCGGCTCTCTGCTGGTGTGCAGTACACAATCAGACTACTCTATAGAAACTAGAGGGGGGATGTCTACATTGCAGATTGACTGATTGTAACTAATTATTCCAGAGCAGATAACATTACAAAATTGTCAGAGATTTTTAATAATGTACGCAAAATAATGGGTTAAAACTATTTTTATTCTCCAAAAATAATCCATGCACATCCACTACTTAAATTGGTAGTAAACCCTGTACTACCGCTTACCTACAGGTAAGCCTATAATAAGGCTTACCTGTAGGTACCATTATTATCTCCTAAACTTGCAGTTTATGAGATATTCACTGTATCCGCATGTGCCGACGTCATCGGCACATGTGCACTGAAGAAACAGCTTGCTCCTGCCGTTTCTTCAGTAGCCGTGCCATGACTGGTGGCTCCCGCGGACAGGGCTTTTTTCCAGCGGGAACGCGGGGGAACGCAGTTCCGGCACCTTCTGAACTGACTGTATGTAATAGCAAGGGATGCTGGGGTGTGCTGCAGGGTATTGATGCTCACTGCTGTTGATCTATTTTTGCAGGGGGGCCTATTGTTTCTAGGGGGGTCTTATGTTGCTGGGGGGGTCAGTTGTTGCTGAAAGAGATCTACTGTTGGGGGAGGGGTCTATTGTTGATGGCAGCCAGAGAGTCTATTAATGCTGGCTGTATGGAGATTTGTTGATGCTTCCGTGAGTCTATTGTTGCTGGTGGGGAAATGTTGTTGTGGGTGGTCCATTGTTGTTAGGGGGATCTATTGTTGCTGGCTTCAGGGGATCTATTTTACTGCTTTTCTTGATATCATTACCAAATTCCATATAAATTACTTAGCACCACAAAATGATATTTGGTTCTATATTGTCTAAAAGGGGCAGTACTGGGAGGTGGGTAGGGGGCAGAGACAAGGGGTGACTCGGAAAGGGGGAGTTCCTGCACCTATTGTCTGAGAAAAAAAAAACCTGCGCGTGCATGAGCAGGAGTGAAGTTATCGCGACTCCAGCCAATCACAGCGAAGGAGCCCCCAAACCCCGGGAGACATGTCACTGGTCACAGTGGTGTACGGGGACCAATGCAATAGCTTTAATCTAATATATTAATTAGTGTAATGCCCCGTACACACGATCAGAATTTCTAGCTGGATAAACTGATGGATTTTTCCGACGGAATTCCGTTCAAGCTGTCTTGCATACACACTGTCACACCAAATTCCGACAGTCCAAAACACGGTTATGTACAACACTACGACGAGCTGAGAAAAATGAAGTTCAATGCTTCCGAGCATGCGTCGAGTTGATTCTGAGCATGCGTGTTTTTTTCTCCGTCGGAGTTCCACACAGACGATCGGAATTTGCGATAGAAATTTTTTTCATCTGAAAAAAAGAGAACGTGTTCTCTTTCTAAGTCCGTCAGAATTTCAGATGGAAAAAATCCAATGGGGCACACACATGGTTGGAATATCCGATGAAAAAAATTCCGTCTGACTTCATCGGAAATTCCGATCGTGTGTACAAGGCATTAGGGTGGACTTATCCTTTAAAGATTTTAGGACTATGGACCGAATGAAAAAAATCTAACAGATCTCTCCATCCATTCTAAATAGTGTGAACAGACAGATCTTCCCTGCCTCCTATTGTAATCTCCAAAAGGGGCGCTGGACATTTTTTCAAGTCATCAAAATGTGGACAGCTTCATTGCTTGGTCCCAATTGGCTTGTATTCGGCAGCTCATCATCTGTTTAGATGCAATAAGTGGTCGGCCGGCAATTATTCATCGGCTCTTTTGACAAAAGTCGATTGTTCAGTCAACTTTTGTCAAGCCGGGGATTACAATAAGGGCACGCATGGCTCCAATTTTGCCAAATTCATCATTAATCTCCTGAAATTTTAAGTGGAGTTCCACCCATAAATATAACATTACATCAGTAGTTTTAAAAAAAATGTCATTAATCCTTTACGAATTATTTTTCTTTTTTTAGATGCCTTCAAAGTGTTGTTGCTAGGCAGAATAGTTAATCTTCCCACTTCCTGCACCTAGGTGCTTAATGCTTCCTAACCTACACCGCACAGACTCCTGGGAATGTAGTGGGTGTAACTTTCTAGGAGTCTGTGCATTCCCCAGTCTCAAAGAATCATGTGACTTGGATAGCACAGGTGCTGAAACCTGATCCGACACTGCTTGTGCAGCACTGAGCATGTGCGAGATTTGCAAGGCTGAAATCCAGGAAGTCATACAGTCTGGCTTCATGATGCACACACTTAAGATGGCCCCAGTCAATTTCTATTTTATAAAGTGTCTAAATGCTGTAACAACCTAACAAAACGGACCTTAGTTTACAGACTAACTTTACTAGAATACATTAAGCTTGTGTATTACAGGGGTATTTATATTTAAAAAGTGAAATTGTGGCCGGAACTCCGCTTTAAGTCATGTAGCAGAGCCCTACTACCTAAGCTTAGTCTAATTCTTGCTTCCTGTACAGAATACAGACCGACAGACGCACAATTGTCTGTCTGTCTATGTACATGTCTGTCTGTCTGTCGATCTACCTGCCTTTTTCTTAGGTAGTGTAATTACATACTGTATTGCCTAAGTAAATTGCCCATTCTCTGTAGCCGTAAATAGTCCACATACGCAGAAGCATTTTGGTTAATGCTTTCAAATATCATTGGAATGCTCTGTATTTTAATTACCAGTGATTTCCATGCACTAACTACCTTATTCTGTAGATTTATCTTTGGTTTAGCACCTATATTATCCTTGAAATAGGTGGGTTAGTTGCCTCATTAAAATGATAAACTGTTTCTTTGCACATGTAATTATACATGCATTTTCTAAGCACGGCTGTAGTGTGACATAACAGCGAGAAAGAAGACTCTGAAGTGCATCATGTTGCCGTACAAATGTAATACATGATCAGCTCATGGTAATAGTTACAGTATCACAGCTTGATAACTGCTCTGTCTTTGGTTTAAAGCCATTTGGATTTCATACTGCTGGTAATGGGTCCCTTCTGCGCACAACACTAAGCAGAAACACATCACAATGGCATCATAAATTATATGCAACACAGCATGGTGACTTTGGGGTTTACAGTGACACCTACTACTATCACAGATAATCTATAGTGCAAGCTGTTATATTAAACCTCACAGAAAGTAGAGCTGATTAAATTACTGGTTCTCCGGGGGGAAGATATTGGGGGAAGTATGATTCGTTGGCAAGCCGTCTCAAGATGACATTTCTACAGCTTCTGTACGGTTCCCCTGTTCTGTGGTTGCAGTTTTGGACTCTGAATTTTTCTGACCCCAAGCTTGCGCTGAGAGAGTGTTGGGCCCAGGGCTCAAGTCCTGCGGGAACGCGTGGGAACGGAGTTCCTGCACTTTTTTCATAGCAGGAACTCGGTTCCCTTTACAGGACTAGAGCAGCCGAGCGCAGCCGAGCCGCCCGAGCCAATCCTTCACTAAGCGGCGATGCCCAGCTCGAGTGACTGTCAGGGGCAGGCGAACCTTAGTGATCCTTTATGTTACTGGCCGCTTCCTGTATATGGATTCATCAGGTAGTGTGCGGGTATTCCGTCACTTCCTCGATGCCGCAATGTCTCCTGGGAGCTTTTGTCATTGTTCCCAGGAGACATTGCGGAGGTCTGCCACGAGTTATTGCAGGATTTAGAAAAAACATGCGGTTTAGTAATTATGCATATGAGCGCATCACTGTGCCCTGAGCACACCCACATGTGTGACAATAGCGAATGGATATTCGCTACGGTCTTCCTGATTCTCCTCCCAGACAAGACCCAATTGGCCAGGGAGTCAATCGTGTTTTAGGACACACTGGCCAATCATGTCTCAGGACACACTGGGCAATCGTGTTTCAGGACACTTCCTGTTCAGCCCAGAGGAGAACAGAGAGGAGAAAGGGCCAGCTCTTCATTCCCCCTGCCTCCTAAGGTTAGTTTCTGCCACCCGGGGGGGGGGGGGGGGGGAGATGGGTGCTTGAAGCGATACCTCCTTCCCTGGTCTGTCATTCGTCTCCCGCGGGGGGCTGTTCTGGCTATATACTTTGAGATATTGAACCCAAACAAGCATGCGATGCAGCAACCAGACTCAGAACTTCTTCGGCCTCGTACACACAACCGAGTTTCTCGGCAAAAAACAGCAAGAAACTTGCTGGGAGATATTTTTTTGCAGAGGAAACCGGTCGTGTGTACATTTTCGTCGAGGAAACTGTCGAGAAACTCGACGAGCCAAAAAGAGAGCAAGTTCTCTATTTCCTTGACGAGAATGGAGAAAATTGGCTTGTCGAGTTCCTCGACAGCCTAACAAGGAACTCGACGAGGAAAACGATGTGTTTCGCCCGTCGAGTTCCTCGGTCGTGTGTACGAGGCCTTCTTTGTGCCTGTGGATTGGGTATCTCAAAGTACTGAAGACACTGGGGTTGATTTACTAAAGGCAAATAGGCTGTTCATTCTGCAAAGGAAGTTGCACTTTACTTTCCATAGGAGTTTTCCTCAGAAATTTGCATATGCAGTCAAATTCAATTTTGCAAAGAATACCCAATCACGTGCCAGGAAAACAAAACAGAAAACAGCATGTTTGCTTGCAAACGATTGGATGATAGAAGTCAGCAGAATGTCACCTCATTCACTAAGCTCTGGGGCAAGTTCCCCTGGAAAGTGAACTTGCCTTTAGTAAATCACCCCCACTAGATCAGCAAGACAGCTACTAGACTAGAATTTTGCATGATGTCAGTATGTCAGCCTCTATGGGCTAGCAGTATGTTCTATGCATGCAAATGCCTAACACACTATAAAACAACTTAGCATTATAGTGGTTGTAAAGTCAAAAGTTTTTTTTTTTATCTTATTGCATTCTATGCATTAAGATAAAAAAAAAAACTTCTGCCTCCCTCAGCCTGCCTAATACTTACCTGAGCCCCATCTATATCGCGCAATGTGCATTAATGCCTCGGTCATCTGTCCCTCGTGTATGGCCATAGTTTGTAGACGCTATAACTTTTGCGCAAACCAATCAATATACGCTTATTGGAATTTTTTTCACCAAAGACCATGTAGCAGAATACATATTGGCCTAAACCAGGGGTCTCCAAACTTTTTGAACAAAGGGCCAGTTTATTGTCCTTTAGACTTTAAGAGGGCCGGATTGTGGCCAGCAAAAAATTTCAGCATCATTGAGAAAAAATATGGCCTCAGAATTGGTGGTCAATAGGAGGGGTAGTGCCCCTATTAATAGGAGGAATAGTATCCCATCATTGGTATCAGTGGAAGAAAGAGTGCCCTATTGTTGCTGTCAGTTGAAGGAATAGTGCCTCACATCAGTGGAAGGAATAGTGCCCCAAGGGTAGGGTGACCAGACATCCCCTGTTTCAGGGGACAGTCCCTGGATTGAGGACACTGTCCCCAGACCAAGTCTGTCCCCAGTTTTGTACCCAGATTGTATTTGAACAGGGGCTGGGGTAATTTCAAAGACAGTCAGTGCAGAATTAAAAAAATTATAATTCTTAATTACACCCCCCCCGCTCTGCCCCTCCTACTAGCTTGGGGGGTGTATTTTTTCCATTATCTGTGCCCCTTTCTGATGATCATGTGCTGGTCGGAGCAGAGGGAATATTTCTTCAGTTTCGGGTGCCCATCCAGTTCCGCTCAGATGTTCTTCTGCCTTGGTTCAAGTACAGGCCTGCTGCCTGCCTGCTTATCTCCTTGCCTTCCCTGGCAGAGTGATCTTCCTCCGCTCCCCACCCAGTAGTAGCCGGAGCCCGGAGAGTAAAACTTGAAAGGCCGTGAGGCGGGCGGCTGTGGCGACGGGCAGAGAGTCGCGGATTGCTGCCATTTCAAGTAAAAAAAATATGTTCCCGGATTTCATTTTAAAAATCTGGTCACCTTACCCAAGGACCGGATAGAAGCTAGCAAAGGGCCACATCTGGCCCTCGGGCCGCAGTTTGGAGACCCCCGGCCTAAACTGATGAATAAATTTAGATTTTTTACATTATTTTATTGTTTTTTTTATAGCAGAAAGTAAAAAATACATATATATATATATATTTTTTTTTAATTGTCTGCCTTTTTTTTTATAGTGCACAAAATAAAAACCCAGAGGTGATTAAATAGGAAAGCTCTATTTGTGGGGAAAATAGGACATCAATTTTATTTGGGTACAATGTCGCACAACCGCACAATTGTCAGTTAAAGTATCGCAGTGACGTATTGCAAAAAATGGCCTGGTCAGGAAGGGGGTAAAACCTTCTGGGGCTGAAGTGGTTATGGAACCTACTTGACCTGCAGCACCCAATCATAATTCAGTTCACTGAACGCGGTTCCCGATCAGTTGCAGCGAGTTGTTACAATTTATTATGTTGCTCTTTCCCTCACTGAATAACCCAGTTTAGTTCTAATCCTTCTCAAGTTTTGGCAGCTACACTGTGTACCTAGGCGATCCACATTGTAACACGTGCTAGCGCCTCTGACACTGGAAGTGTTAATCTAATAAAACAACTGCGGATTTTAAAGGAAAAAGTCTGATGAAAAAATAAATAAAAAATTATTCAGATTTACTACTTAGTGAAAAGTGTAAGAAGCCCTGTTTATAGCAGAAATGTTTTCCTAACACACAGCAGGCCACTCGCGTGTGTTATTTAACACCATCCTCAAATTAAGCAGCATATAGATAAATATAATTGCCGGCTAAATTTCCATCCCCAAAGTGGTCTTCTGGGACATATAAGCGGGGAAATGTTTTCCTAGTAGAGTTATTTGTGGGAAAGGGGCAGAATAAATCCTTTTGGATCAAGAGATGTATGAGCCAATTGTGGCTGGTGGCTTGGGATTTTATGAAGCATCTTCTCATGCCAAGTACTGGAGGACAGGGAAGTTGTAAGAGTTGGAAATTAAACTGTTCAACGAGATGCCATTAGCAACATGGGAAGCGGATTCACTGGAAGAGAAATATATATTGCAGAACTAGCATGCCCTTATTCTTCTATGTACAGTGGCTAGGATAGCAAATATGTGGGCAGTGCCACCTTCACTATGCCAGGTCCTGCATCATTGTGCCGTGATATGATGATAGCTGGGTGTGCATTTTTATTGTACAGTTAAAGCGGAACTAAACCCTCTTATCCTTTACACTTGCAGGGGTCTCAAACTGGCGGCTATCCAGCTGTTGCAAAACTACAAGTCCCATCATGCCTCTGCCTGTGGGAATCATGCTTGTAACTGTCAGCACTGCAATGTGTCATGGGACTTGTAGTTTCACAAAAGCTAAAGGGCCATCAGTTTGAGACCCCTGCTAGTACAGCCAAGTTTGATCTGCCAAGTTTGATGCTTCCTGATGACGTAATCTATTACGAAACGTACGTCAAGGCGCACACTGGTCACGCTTACGCACGCTACTTTCCCGGGTCCATGCTGGTGGAGGTGGTATGCACGCCACACACAGAGATACACGCACAGCAGCCTTAGTGCCGGGACTTTGGCACCGGATCAAGTAAGGAGCCATTTGGCTGTCCTATATTTTTTTATTGATTTTAATAAAAACGGTATTATACTATTGCGGCATTTCTTTTCTATATTCGATGGGATGTGAGATCTGATACCTGGATTAACATCGTTGATTGAATTCTCCTTATCTGCACATACCGGGCCAGATTCACAAAGCACTTACGCCGACTTATCTCGAGATGCGCGGCGTAATTGAAAAATGCGCCTGAAATCCATTTTTTTCCGTCCTACCTAAAAGAATTACACCGGTGCTTCTTCGAGCGCAAAATACGCTAGACACACCACTGTTTTGATAGGCAAAGATGCAAATGAGGGAGATAAGGCGATCCACAAAATTAAGTGTGTGCGGCGTAGATTACGCCCTGTGCGCATCTGCTAGTTTCATGGTGTAAAATTGCACTTTATAAAAGCTCCCCTCCCTAACTATTTTCCAAGTTTGATCTGCAGTTGTCATGATGCTACACATGTGATCAGCTATGACACCAGCCATTTGATGGCTTCAGCCTGGGTTCACACTTGTGCGATTTAGACACTGCATGTGATTCACAAAGGAATCGCACCACATCCCTGTGCACATCACATGCAATGTGTGTGTGGTGCGATTGGAGCCATAAATTTTGTATGGCTCAAATCGCATCGCTTCTGCACCAAAATGCTGCAGGACCCTTTTTTTTCCCCCGTACTTGAATCGCATGACATGGGTGTTCACACCCATGCCATGCAATTCTGCCAATCGCACCAAGTTTTGCAATATGTTTCGGGGTGCCGTCAATCTAACATTGACACACGCCGCAGATCGCATGGACGGCGTGCGATTGCGTTGCACTCTCCTTTATAGTGCAATCAGATGGAAACTGTCCGCTTGCCCATTTCCAATCCGATCCATTGAACAGATGAAAAATATCACCACCATCCGTCTGTTTTTGGCAGACAGGATCAGATGGCGTCGACATATATTCGCTGCTCCATAGAGGAGACTGGAGGGTCTGATCAGGTCCGCCTGAAATACTGACAGGTGGACCTGATCAGTCAGTGTGAAAGGGCCTCTTCGGCTGTGTAGCTGTGGCATGACCGGGAGAGAATGAAAAATAATAATAAATAAAAAAAAATTATGAAAAAAAATTAGAATAATAATTTTTGGGGGTGTAAATGGAACTGCAGCCGTTTCAACCAGCTTCCCAACACTCCCTGTCCTCTCACCGTTAAGGATAGTGCACCGGATCAAGCCCCAACTCCTTCAACCTCTTCTCTTGGGAAGGAGATGGACGGGCAGTGGGAACAGGCAGGGGAAACCTGCTGACTGCTTGTCACAGCTCCGGCCACCACAAGAGGGCGCCAGTTCCCCAATGGAAGCATCTCACTCCAGCAGGCTGCAAAGCCAACTACCTCAACTACCGGCCAGTGCGGCATCTTAGTCCGCGCACCAGCGGGGGCCGCATGGGGACAAGACACCTGAAGCAGTGTAGCCCAGGCACCAGGCCGATAATTCTAATCGCCAATGCGACCAGGCTCCTAGGGTTTGTAGAGCCCTAATATACACACACATACATATAAATACACAAGGGGCATTCAAGTTAAACCAGGACTTTTACATTTCATGGTATAATTAGGGATGCTAGCGCGGCGGTACTACGTGCAGTAGTAAGTGGCAAGTGTGGCCTGTTACTGATAGGCGGCACACATGTCGTGGGCCAGTCCAGAGACAGTTAATCAAGAGGGGCAGAAAACAGTGTTAGTGTGTGCATAGAACAGCTCTACCACAGACTCACCACCAAAGAAATTTTAACAAATGCGTCTGCAGATAAACTGATGGCATGTGTTTTCTGGGACAAACGTTGCATTATTCATGTGGATTTCCCTACCCCGTGGTGCCACTATTACTGTCCTGTTCTGAGTGATGTGGAAAAAATGGCCTGGTTTGATCATTAAGGGCGTCCTGTTTCTCCAGGACAATGCACAACCTTATACTACTCACTGAACTACGTGCACAATACAGCAACTCTGCTGTACAGCCCAGACCTCACTCCCAGGGATTTCCACCTGTTTGGACCCCTAAAAGAGATCCTCGGAGGTCAGCATTTTCAGCACTGATGAAGTGAAGCAAGTTATCCTGGGATGCTTCACACATCTTTCTACACCAAAGCCTTCCAGGCATTAGTTAAACGCTGGCATATGTGTATAAATGTACCAGTGGGTATTTTGAAAAATAATTGCAGTTTCAACACTTTAAAATTTGTTCTTTTATTATATAAACTCAAGTCTCTTTTTGACTTTAATGATATAATTATATATATGTATATGTGTATATATATATATATATATATATATATATATATATATATATATATATATATATATATATATATATATATATATATATATATATATATAAAAAATCATTCACCAATGATTTCCTTGAACCAAAGCATCATTTTTTTCTCCAAAATATTAATACAGAAGCAGCTCCGCTCCATTTTGACCCTCAAGGTTGACCCCGTCCTTCCCATTACTTCATATTGTAACCATTAAAATTGGCACAGCACCAGGATCTTGGCACTATATAAACTCAGCACAAGGCTCTTGGCATTTTAGGCAAAAAAAAAAAAAAAAAAAAAAAGAGTCTACTCTAATGCTAGCCTTACACCTGTCAAAAGTGTTCAAACGAGTTTTTAACAAACACATGGCCCTGAGAGCAAACGATTTTACCATCATATAATGACCGAAATTTGATCGATAAATCTTTCAACTGACATAAATCCGGTTTTCGTTAGTTTTGTCACATAAGTCCAGTGCAAACTGTTCGGGCGAGAAACACATTAAAGTGCCAATTCATGAAATTTGAGCTGGGCACATATTATCTGCAGTATTTTGTTATCTCTCTTCAAAGAGCTAAGTCCTGTAGCTCTCTTCTCAACTGTTCCTCTGTTATCAGCCTGATAACTCCTGACAAATTCTGTGGCACATCAGATAAAAGCTGCCTGACATTTCTGTTAGGGTAGATTGCTATTAATAGATTAGCAGGGAGCTGGCCCTGTTACAAAACACCTCTGAGAGTCTCTGCCTATGATGAGAGAGGGTGTGTGCCTTTCCTCCAATCAGCAATGTTAGCTATCTTGGCTGTATGCCCAGACATCACACTCTGTGTTAACCAGGAATAGAAAATCTAAGATGATCTGATCTTTCTAAACGATATATGTATGTGAAGTAGAGGTCAACCGATATATCGGCCAATTTTTGGCACTTTTTAATTAATCGGCATTGGCCGATTGTTTTTTTAAAAAAAAAAAAGCCGATTTACTTCAGCGCTATCTGCATTGACTTCTATGATACAGAAGTCATTTGCAAGTTGCCTGATGTTTCCCCGTGGAGCGACTTGTCTCTGGGCAGCCTGCCAAGTTTGAGAAAAGAATACAAAGTTTCTACTTATCAATAAACTGAACTCCATGTGTAGAAGTTCTCAGTTTAACCATTTAAAGACTAAGGCCCGGATTCAGAAAGCCCGAACGTAACTTTGTGCGGGCGTAGCGTATCCCAGATACGCTACGCCGCAACTTAGCGAGGCAGGTTCTGTATTCAGAAAGAACCTGCGCCCTAAGTTACGGCGGCGTAGCGTATGTGGTCCGGCGTAAGCCCGCGTAATACAAATTATCCAGGCAGTGGGCGTGTTGTATGTTAATGAATGGTGACCCCACGTAAATGACGTTTTTTACTATCGGCGCATGCACCGTCTGTGGACGTATCCCAGTGTGCATGCTCCAAATTACGCCGCAAAGCCTCATTGGTTTCGACGTGAACGTAACTTACGCAAAACCCTATTCGCGAACGACTTACGCAAACGACGCAAAATTCGACGCTGGCCCGACGTCCATACTTAACATTGGCTACGCCTCATACAGCAGGGGTAACTTTACGCCGGAAAAAGCCTTACGTAAACAACGTAAAAAAATGCTCTGGGCGGACGTAAGTTTCTGAATCGGTGTATCTACCTAATTTACATATTCTACGCGTAAATCTCCGGAAGCGCCACCTAGCGGCCAGCGTAAATATGCAACTAAGATACGACGGCGTAAGAGACTTACGTCAGTCGTATCTTAGCCAAATTTCGGCGTATGTTGCCTTCTGAATACAGAAAGAAGATATGCTGGCGCATCCTAGAATTTACGCGGCGTATCAATAGATACGCCAACGTAAACTCTTTCTGAATCCGGGCCTAAATCTTTTCTGACACTTGTTGTTTACAATTAAAAATCCTGTATTTTCTGCTAGAAAATCACTTAGAACCCCCAAACATTATATATATATTTTTTAGCAGAGACCCTAGGGAATAAAATAGCGGTTGTTGCAATATTTTATGTCACATGGTATTTGCGCAGCGGTCTTTAAAAAGCAATTTCTGGGGAAAAAATACACTTTAATGAATATAAAAAAAAAACAAAACAGTAAAATTGGCCCTTTTTTTTTTTCTTCGTCCAAAAGTTTGAATTACCTGTTTTTGTGCCTGCTTTCTGATTCCCTTACCAAAGATGGCCGGGGCAGCACCCGAGAGCCAAGGGAGAGATCGGCTTTGGGTGCCGACATTGCGGGCGCCCAGGACAGGTAAGTGTTCATATATTAAAAGTCAGCAGCTGCAGTATTTGTAGCTGCTGTCTTTTAATATTTTTTTTCGGCGGAACTCCGCTGCTTTCACACTGGAGCGGGCAGGCGCTATTCGGCTGCTAGCGGGGCACTTATAACCCAGCTAGCGGCCGATGAAGAGGTTAAATGCGCCTGTGTAGCACCACTGCAGAAGCGCTTTGCAGGCGCTTCAGGAGCAGTGCCCATTCGTTTCAATGGGCAGGAGTGGTGGAGGAGCGGTATACACAGCTCCA
The DNA here is from genome assembly GCF_905171775.1 of Rana temporaria. NCBI lineage: Eukaryota > Metazoa > Chordata > Amphibia > Anura > Ranidae > Rana > Rana temporaria. Next base: position 107,435,047 of record NC_053490.1, on the reverse strand, counting down.
AAGATGCTGCTTGCAGGACTTTCTTTTTAACATCCTGCCAGCTTCGGGCGTTCACACTGAGACTGCAGCGGAGCCGTGTCTCAGGCACTTTACAGCCCAAAAGCGCCTGAAAAAACACCCCAGTGTGAAAGGGGTCCAACTGTTAGATTTTATGAGATTAAGGCACTAAAAACACTCACATTGTATTAATTTAGACAAGCTTAGGCTGTAGTGGATCTCCAGAGTTTAGGATTCCAGGCTGGATCCAGGGCAAGCTGACAGTCTGTATCTGATATATCAGCGTGTGGCCGCATTGTCATAGCAACCGTTAGCATCCACTTTGTTTGAGAATCACGTGCATCTGTGTAGAGTTTCCCCGCCCTTTTAGGATCCTTGCATGCGTGCTCGCTCCTGAGCCCTGCATTGGGTGTCCATAAGACACACAGAGCACAGGACTCTGCCCCACCCTTCATTTCCTCCTCACTGACTCTCATTGACAGCGGCTCCTGCTGCTGTATTTGAGCCAATGTGGAGAAAGACACTTGAGAGAGCCTCGCCTCTCGTACACATCGTTGGATCAAGATTAGACACAGACAAGTATTATTTAGGGGGGGCTGTGGGGGAAGATGCATGCAGAAGGTTTTTTACCCAACTGCGTAAAAAACCTTCTGACTTTAGGACCACTTTACGTATAGGAGGTTGCATACTTCTTACCAGACTCCCTGCTCCAGCAGGTTTCCTCGATCCATTTCCATCACATAGAATAAAGCAGTGTTTTGTTTGTTTTGTTTGTGCCTGGAGTTGGGTTTTAAGTGATTTTGAAACTTTTTAAAGCATAACTAAAGGAAAAACTCTTTTTTTAGTTTTGGACAGAGACTGGGATGGGATTAGAACACGCCTTTGTTTTTTTTGCTGTCTGTGCCTCCGTTGAGAAGATTCACCCTCTCTATTTGTCCCGTTTACTATTATCATTTAAAGTGAAAGTGAAATAAAATCCCACATTTTGGGTTGTCCTCAGAAATGTAACAGAGGGGAAATCTTCCAGTGAGGACACTAGTTCTTGTGACCTGGGGGTTCCCAAGAAACTCCCCTAATTTGCAGGGATTTCCACTCACTTCCTACTTAGCTATGGGACAGGAAGTGAAGGGAAATCTCCCAAATGAGACACGGATGGCATTGGCAGCAAAAATAAAAAATCTGACGGGTTAAAACCCTCCCCTACTTAATCCAAAATGAGAACAAAAGTTTTGCTCATAGTTCTACTTTAACTAACAGCGTGACTTAAAGCCACAAATGTGAGAAGAACTCTTCTAACATCACTTTACCTGTCAGATTTGAGTGGATTTTTCTGAGAGGTTTATTTATCAATGTTTTCACCCAAGATTCACACATAGCTGACCTAATTTTGAAAATACTACTTGCTTGGCTGTTGTGTTGTCCCACTGCTTGCACCAATTTCACGGATCTGTAACACAACAGCTCAGTGGTTCTCATCTACATATACCGGTATGTTCTGGGTAAGTGACTTTTAGTACTGGAGCAAGAGGGTACACATGGCAGCCATGCCCAAGCATTTTAAGGAAGTCAACTATAGCAGTCTAACGATTTTTTACTTGACAGGCGTCCTTTAACAAAATTGTCCCTTTAAGGGGAGTAGACGATCTTCTCTTTCAAAAAGTTATCCCTGCAGTAATGAATGAGTAGCGAAATGGCACATTGACGGATATCCATTATCTCCATAATACAAGTAATAATGATGGTGTGTTATCTTCTCTTATATGATTCAATCAGTGTAAAAAATACAATTGATTCTAACTCAGGCTGTGTACTTTTAATCAAATATGGAAATCATTATTTGTCTCCAAAGAAACATAATTCATTTTTTAAAAAGTCTGAATTATATTGTTTGGAATGCTACAATATGACTATGCTGCCAAAGCAGACAGTAATTGTATGAGACACGCCATGATAATGATTCCAATTAAAGCGGATGTGCCATGGGAAAAAAATATTAAAAGCCAGCAGCTACAAATACTGCAGCTGCTGACTTTTAATATTAGGACACTTACCTGTCCTGGAGTCCAGCGCCGATCGCAGCAGAGGATGAGCGATTGCTCGTCTCTCTGCTGCTCCCCCCGCCAGCCACGCTGAGGGAACCAGGAAGTTAAGCGCTGTGGCTTCACTGCCCGGTTCCCTACGGCGCATGCGCGAGTCGCGCCGCGCCCGCCGATTGGCTCCCACTGTGTGCTGGGAGCCGAGTGTTCCCAGCACACAACGGGGGGGGCGGGGGGGGGGCGACACGATGTGACGGAATGCCCGTCTTTTGCCTGTGAATGCCGGGCCGGAAGTGGGTGCAAATACCTGTCTTTAGACAGGTATCTGCACCCCCCTGAAAGGTGTCAAATGTGACACCGGAGGGGGGGAGGGTTCCGATCAGTGGGACTCCACTTTAGGGTGGGGAACCACTTTAAGTATTGTATCTGCAAGAAGTTATTACGCTCAACTTGTTTTTTGTGTGGGTTCTATGGCCTCCTGTCACAACCCAAAAACATACGAGTACGATAACTGTATCCCACCAAGATAAACCCCAGAGCAATTATGGGGTATGTAAAGTACAGTCAGGGGTGGACTGACAACCCATGGGGCCCCCGGGCAATAGAAGATTATGGGGCCCCTGGGCTTACAGATGGCCACCACGCCAGGAGGCAGTGCAGAGGCGGGGCAGCTAAAATTTCAGGATTTTCACATCAAAAGCATGTCGGTTTAAGACATAGCAGGGACATATGTAATAAAAACAGATTTGTACATACTGTCCCTGGTTTTATTGAGCCTGGCGACCCTGATGGTGCCCCCTAGAGGCATGGGGCCCTCGGGCAGTGCCTGAAAGTCCCAATGGTCAGTCCGCCCCTGAGTACAGTAATACCTTGGATTGCAAGCATAATTCCTTCCAGAAACATGCTTGCAATCCAAAGCACTTGTATATCAAAGCAAATTTCCCTATAAGAAATAATGGAAACTCAAATGATTCGTTCCACAACCATTTATTCATAGGTCCTTCAGTTTATAGTCCATATAAAAAGATTATAGTAATGTGACAGGTTGTGCAACCATAAAATGTCCATCCACAAATAGAAGCCTCCACAAGGGGATTAGAAGAAAAATCCAGCAGGAGCTACAGAGTATAAAAGAGAAGAGAGGCGCCTCTAAGAGCCCATTCACATTGCCAGCGCCCGGGTGTCGGAGGTAAAGCACTTTACTGTTTTTTTTGCAGCGCTTTCCGGGCGCTAGTGGGGTGCTTTTTTTAACCCCCGTTAGCGGCCGAATAAAGGGTTAAAAGCGCCCGCAAAACGCTGCTGCTGAGGCGCTTCCTATTGATTTCAATGGGCAGGGGCATTTTAGGAGAGGTGTATACGCTCCTAAAGTTCCTCAAAGAAGCTGCTTGCAGGACTTTTTTTGGACGTCCTGCCAGCGCAGCGGGCCAGTGTGAAAGCACTCAAGCTTTCACACTGGGATTGCAGATGATGCTTTTTTCAGGCGCTATTTTTAGTGCTAAAGCACCTGAAAAACGCCACTTAGAGGCTCCTCTCTCTTCTTTTATAGTCAGTTGTGACATGACGCTACTTGTATATAAAGACATCGCTTGTATATCAAGTCAAAATTAATGTCTTGCAAAATGCTCTCAAACCAAGGTTTTACTGTATATCTGTATGGCGCCTTTACATACATTGGACCTTTTATTTATCAGCAGGGACCTATTTATGGCTGATCTAGGTATTCTGTTATGTGGAATTTATCATCACTATATAAATGAATTAAATAAATTAAAAAAACATTACATAATATCTGAGGAAAATGGAATCTCATATATTAGGGGCTATTACGATATATAATGCCAGATCATATAAAAGCACAGTATGCCTTTTATTTCAACAATTAGACCTGTTATGAACAATGTAAATCTATGTGTACGAATAGTCTTAGGCTGCATTCACACCTGAACGTAGCGTTTTGTCCCGCGATTTGCCGCGACAAAACACATCGTTTTTTAGCCTACAATACGCCGGAGGGGTGATTTAACATTGTCGGCTATGCCGAACGCCGAAGCCGCCTGAAAAAAAAGGGTCCGGGACTTGTTTTGAGCTTCAGGCGTACAGCGTTTTGGCGTTCGGCGTGGAGATGTGAACCATCTCCATAGCCGACAATGTTAAATCACCCATCCAGCGTATTTCAGGCTGCAATAGCGTCGGGCGTATAAAACGCCTAGGTGTGAATGGAGCCCCATTTGTAATAAAAAAAAAAACACATAAACATAAATGGACGCTGCTGCTATGTAAACAAGGCAGACCGCCGTTCTGTAAGGGAGGAAAATGGAGAGATCTTATGTTTCTCTGTTTTCCTCCAGTGTCAGCATCCCCCCACCACAGTTAGAAAGCAGTCCCAAGAAACACACTTAACCCTTTAATTGCCCCTGATGTTAACCCCTTCCCTGCCAGTGTCACTTATACAGTGACAATGCATTTTTTTAGCACTGATCGCTCTATTGGTGTCACTGGTCCCTAAAAAGTGTCACTTAGTGTCAGATTTGTGAGCCGCAATGTCGCGGCCCTGCTAAAAATCGCCGATCGCTGCCATTACTAGTAAAAACAATAAAAAAGTCCATAAATCTATCCCATAGTTTGTAGACGCTACAACTTTTGTACAAACCAATCAATATGCGCTTATTGAGATTTTCTGTTACTAAAAATATGTAGCAGAATACATATTGGCCTAAAGTGATGAAGAAATTGAATTTTTAAATTTTTTTTTACTGGATGTGTTTTATAGCAGAAAGTAAATACTAAATGTTTGTTTTTCGGTAGATTGTCGGCCGTTTTTTTGTTCATAGCACAAAATATAAAAACCGCAAAGGTAATCAAATACCACCAAAAGAAAGCTCTATTTGTGGGGGAAAAAAAAGACATTTATATTTGGGTTATTGTTTTAGCGTGCTGCTCGCAGTCCCGTGTGCTAGACATTTGTATTTTTTTATCACCTATATTGGTCATAACAAACAGAACTGCAACACCTGAAAACGACAGAGTCCTGAATTTGGCGATCTATAATCAAAGTGCATGTGTCATTGCAGCTAAGATATTGCACTATGCATTAGAATGCAATGTAATCCATTTCTCCAGGAGCCTTCAGCCATAAGATCCAATTTCTGGAAGCATATTGCCAGAGGATAGCACAAACAGCTGACCACACTACTGGGATGCCATTGCGGAGTTGGAAGGGACACATGGTAGTAAATCACTTTATGGTATAATGTATTTATGTTTTATTAATAACACACAGCCTGCAGGCATTTGTATAACTAATCTTCCTGTTATCTGCCCCTTCATTCACTTTCTAATCCCAAGAACTAATTAGCAAAATCACTTAATTCTTCCTATTTATAGATTGGCAGGGGGTTAATCCTCAACACTCACAGTCCCACTGACATTTGGAATCCACTATATCTCTTCTTACATAGTTCAACTTATCTGATCTACAGTATGTATCTATTTATATATTATTCATTGTACATGAATTATTATACTATTATGGAAAAGCAGTTTGTTTATTCCTTTATTATTAGTCCCTGAGCTGCTGAAGATTGATGATCTTTACGTTTACATTGTTACTACACTATATACTACCAACCCTGTCACTGTTCATGTGTAATACAGAAACAATGCCATGATACGACCGCCAATAAAGCAGTGCTGCAGTCAACATTGATGAGGTAACCCATAGCAACTAATTAGCAAAAATAATTTCTGAGTGGTTGCTACAGAACACAATGGGCTAGATTCACGTAGATCGGCGCATCTTTAGAGCGGCGTAGCGCATCTCATATGCGCTACGCCGACGTAACATAGAGAGGCAAGAACAGTGGCCCAGATTCAAGTAGCAATTGCGCCTGTGTAACCATAGGTTACAAATCGCAATTGCTTACTTGCCCCGGCGTTACAAATGCTCCTGATTCAGGAACATCGTAACGCCGACTGCAGCCTAAAATCTGCTTGGCATAAGGCTCTTATGCCACGCATATCTTAGGCTGCATTCTAGGGATGACCGCTAGGGGACGCTCCCATTGTGCTCAGTGTATAGTATGCAAATTGCATAGCAACACCGATTCACAATGTTGCGCGAGCCCTGCGTACGCAATTTACGTAGTTTCCGTACGGCGTGTTTAGCGTAAGGCTGCCCCTTCTAATAGCAGGGGCAGCCAATGCTAAAGTATACCCGTCGTTCCCGCGTCGCGACGTTCGAATTTTACGTAATTTGCGCAAGTGATTCGTGAATGGCGCTGGACGCCATTCACGTTCACTTTGAAGCAAATTTGAAGCACTTTGAAGCAAATTTGCCGCAATGCACGTCGGGAAAGTTTCCGGACGGAGCATGCGCTCTACACTCGGCGCAGGAGCGCGCCTAATTTAAATGATTCCCGCCCCCTACGGGATCATTTAGATTAGGCGCCCTTACGCAGGGCAAGTTTACACAGTGCACACGCAATTTACGGAGCTACTGCTCCGTGAATCACGGGTAGCGCAGTAAATTTGCGGGGGCGCAGGGCAAAAACGCCCTGCGCCTCCGCAAATAAGGGGCAAATCTACCTGAATCCGGGCCAGTATTCACATAGCACTTGCTCCCTTTGTTGCGCCGGCGCAACGTAAATCGCCTAATTTAAAGTAGGAAGGAAGTGGGCGTGATCTATTAAAATGAAGTGTGACCCCATGCAAATGAAAGGCCGAACGAACGGCGCATGCGTGCGCATGCTCAGAATCACGTTGCATATACTCCCGAAGATACGACGGCTCAATGCCTACGACGTGAACGTAACCTACGCCCAGCCCCATTCACGTACGACTTACGTAAAATACGACGGCTGTTTCCTGGTCTATACCCTAACATGACTTACACCTGCTTTATGTGGAATAACTTTACGCCGGACGTACTCCTTACATAAACGGCATAGATTACAGCGACGGGCGCAAGTACGTTCGTGAATCAGCGTATCTCGGTAATTTGCATATTTGACGCGTAAATCAATGGAAGCACCCCTTGCGGCCAGCGTAAATATGCGCCCAGGCTCCGACGGCGTAGGAGACTTACGTCAGTCGGATGAAGCCACAATTCAGGCATATCTAGCTTTAAGAATCAGACGCATAGATACGACGGCGCATCAGTGCACTTACGCGGCATATATAAAGATACGTCGGCGTAAGTGCTTTAAGAATCAGGGCCAATATCTAGATTTTTGTCCTAAGGCTAAAATCCACATTTAATCTTTTATTGCACATTTATTATGGTCTAGCTTGGACCCATGCAAGTTTGCAAACCTGATGGGCTTTTGGGAAAGCCTACAATAACTGTAGTAGTCGGCCCTACTACAGTGACAGTGGTCTTCCAGGCCTGGAGCCCATTGGCTGCCCCACTGTACATTGATCACAAGGGGCTGTTTGCTCGGGACGGATGCCATTCACCTAATGTCTTGAATTTTTTTCAATGTATACAAAAAGTTCTCAAGATATAGATTGTAATGTCACAACCCCTTCACTCCACCTTGTCTAATCAGGGAAAAATCCAATACGCTTTGTAAATGCCAGCAGTGCGGAGAGAGTGACCACCTATGGTCAGTGTGTAGAGGGGAACCTAGAAGATTGTAGTTATAGTTGTAGTGGTGTCAACTACTACAGTGATTGTTAACTTCCCCAGTGGTCCCTTGGGTACAAGATATGCATACTTTCATAGGTCCAAGCTGGAGCAATGTAAATACGCAATAAAGATCATACCTGGAGTTCAGTTTTTAAGGATAAATACGTTTTCCTATGCTTATTTTTTCCTCCTTGCCCTCCTTACCCCTAGCAGTGTGGTCATAGTCAACACTTGCCTGCAATGGTGGCTGGTGCTCCAAATTTTTTGGGGGGGCGCAAACAAATGAAAAGAAAAACAAAAAAAAAACAGCAATTGCAGCCTCACTGTGCCCATCAATTGTTACCACTGTGCCATCAAACACAACCACTGTGCCATCAATTGTCGCCACTGTGCCATCAAACGCAGCCACTGTGCCCACCAATTGTCACCACTGTGCCCATCAATTGTCACCACTGTGCCCATCAATTGTCACCACTGTGCCCCTTAAAATGCCGCCAGATTGCCCCTTAAAATGCTGCCAGATTGCCCCCCCACCCGGCACTTACCTTTCTCGGGTCAGCCATCCTCCCTCCACAATCCCTCGATGTCTTCTCCCGCCCTCGATGTCGCTTCAGCCAATCAGGTGACTGGTAACCAGACCCAGTGAACCTGATTGGCTGAGACGCGTGTCAGTGTTAACCAGGGAACGTACACCCTGTGCGCCCTCTGGTTAACCATTTGGAAGACGATTAGAGCCCACAGGCTGGCTCTGATAGACACTTCCAAAACACACCCAACGTTGTTATTCAGATGGCCGGCGCTCAACAGGAGGCTGGCCACCTGAATAGTGGGCAGCAGCGGTGACAATACATATTTTCATGCAATGCATGAATCTATGTATTGTTGAGTGACGGTGCAGGAGAGAGGGGGCGGCGCTCCTGCGCCCACTATGGATGCACCGCCACTGCCTGTAACCCCCAACTTTGAGATAATCACTGTGCAGTTGTTATCTACCACCACGCCACCTTTTCCTAAACACTGCACACCACGTAATGCAGACTTCTTGTACCTCAATGGAAGTCCAACCACCCTGCTCCTATCCATATTTCTTTAGCATTAATAGGACACTTGATTTTGGTTTATAAGAGGCAAATGGATCAAACAGAGGAACCTCCAACAAACATGGTTAGAACATGCATACAGTGCCCCTTCTGCAAATAATACCAAGTGTCATTGTATGTAGAACTATTTCCACCGCAAGGGCAGGAATGCCACACACTGGTAATTCAGCCATCTTTAAAGGGGAGTTCCAGCCATTTGTATGTTTATTAAAAGTCAGCAGCAACAAAAAGTGTTGCTGCTGGCTTTTAATAAACAGGCACTTACCTGCTCCAGCGCTCCAGCGACGCGCCGGCCGGGGCTCCGCTCCTCTCCCCCCCTCCCCGGCCGGCGTCTTCATCTTCAGTGTGGGCACCCGGCCGTGACAGCTTTCGGCTTCACGGCCGGGCACCCACTGCGCATGCGCGAGCGCGAGCGGCGCGGCACTGCGCATGCGCGAGCGGCGCGGCCCGGCGCCGCGCCGTGTAATTGGCCAGGAGATCGCCTAGGACCTGTGACGTGTCCTAGGCGATCGCCTACAGCAGCCACTTCCTGAAGGCGACTAAGCTTAGTCGCCTACAGGAAGGAGGAAGTGGGACAGGAAGTCCCACTCGTGCTGAAGCCCCCACTCCCCCCCCAAAAAAATTACATGCCAAATGTGGCATGTAAGGGGGAGAGGAGTGGATTGAGAGGAAGTTCCAAATTTGGGTGGAACTCCTCTTTAATGTCAACTGCATGCATCTCCATATTCTGCAACCATGCTGCTCATAATGACTTGTCCAATTATTATTTTTTTGGCACAGTGAAGGAACGGCTCAGTTTTCTTATTAAACACTTGCTGAACAAGATTTCAAAGGATGCTGGGAAATCTGACTATGCACATGCTCAGGGTTGGTTGCAACCTCAAATTGATTATAATTCGCAAGATCATACAATATACCAGCTTTTAACTAACCCAACTACCTAAATCATACGATCGTGCAGTAAACATTGCCTTCCTTCTAGAACACAGCAATTATGAATACTCTATACCCCAGGAGCATACATTTCTCTCCATGGTCGTTGGGGCCTACTGTGAGCCGTGTCTCCCCAAACTGGAAATACTCAAGAAATGGAACCATTCAACACAACATATGTTGGATAGCATGCTTTAACATTTTCCGCCAACAAATTGTGTGTTGTCGGATTTTCCAATCGCGTATACAAAAGTCCAAAGTACAAACACGCATGCTCGGAAGCAATGCTCAACAAACACAACATTAGCAGAAGGTGCCCAAAGGGTGATGCTAAAGAGCTGAAAAAACAAGTTGTTTCATGTTTGTTGGCTGACAATTGTGTGTCAAAGTAATGCCTATGGGGCACCATAAGACATTGCCCAGCAAAGACCTGGGGGAAAAAGAAAAGACGATGGAAAAGCAATCTGCAACTTCTAGTTCAAGAACCAATGGTTTGAACTAATGCTTTAAAGAGGAAGTAAACCCTCTCTTAAAAAAAAATAAACCCTGCAAGACAAAGGCATAATGAGCAAGTGTGCATAGCGCCCTCCGCCGCCGCCATGATACCTGACGTGACTTCCAGGTATCGCTGCTCCGGCGCTGTGACTGGCCAGAGCAGCGAGGACGTCACTCTCACGCATACACATGGGAGCCGCCACTAACGGCATGATGCCGTTAGTAGCGGCACGCTGAGTGCGAATGCGCCGTAGACATTGGTGGTGTCTTTCTTGGAAATATCTCCTTAACCGTGTAGGTTAAAGCGGAGCTCCACCCTAAAGTGGAACTCGCGCTGATCGGAACCCGCCCCCCCTCCGGTGTCACATTTGACACCTTTCAGGGGGGAGGGGGGTGCAGATACCTGTCTAAAGACAGATATTTGCACCCACTTCCGGCCACACGTCTCGGGCAAAAGACGGGTTTTTCCCGACTTCCCGTCTGTCCCCCGTTGTGTGCTGGGAACCCTCGGCTCCCAGCACACAGCGTGTGAGCCAACCGGGTAGTAAAGCGGGAGCGCTTCACTTCCTGGTTCCCTCACTGAGGATGGCGGGGGGAGCAGCAGAGAGACGAGCGATCGCTCATCCTCTGCTGCGGACAGCGCTGGACTCCAGGACAGGTAAGTGTCCTTATATTAAAAGTCAGCAGCTGCAGTATTTGTAGCTGCTGGCTTTTAATATTTTTTTTTAATGGCACATCCGCTTTAAGAAGATAGTTCTTGGACATACAGTCAGGCCCCGTACACACGGCCGAGAAACTCGACGGTCAAAACACATCGTTTTGCTCGTCGAGTTCTTTGTGAAGCCGCCGAGGATCTCGGCGAGACAAATTTTCCCATTGCCGTCAAGGAAATAGAGAACATGTTCTCTTTTTGGCCCGACGAGATCCTCGTCGGTTTCCTCGTCGAAAAGTGTACTCACGACTGGTTTCCTCGGCAAAAAAAAAAAACCCAGCAAGCTTCTTGCTGGTTTTTGCCGAGAAACTCGGCCGTGTGTACAAGGCCTAAGGCCTTAATCTAGGCTTACATGTAGGTCAAAGTGGTCCGTAATGCTGCTTACACAATCATTTTTCGGGTTGTAAAAAGTTTTTCAGACTCTAGAAAAAACAACGTTTTTTTTCAACTTGATCATTAAAACGGCCTTGCCTACACACGATCGTGAAAACAAAAATGCTCTAGCAAAGCGCGGTGACGTACAACACATACGACGGCACTATAAAGGGGAAGTTCCATGCGGATGACGCCACCCTTTGGGCTGCTTTTAGCTGATTTTGTGTTAGTAAAAGACGATTTGCGCTTTTCTGTCTGTTACAGCGTGATGAATGTGCATACTCCATTACGAACGGTAGTTTTACCAGAACGCGCGCTCCCGTCTCATAACTTGCTTCTGAGCATGCGCTGATTTTTCACGTCGTTAGCACACAACCATTTTTTACAACCTGAAAAACGGCAACGTTAAAAACGTCGTTAAAAAAATAGAGCATGTTCGAAAAAAAAAATTGCCCGTTTTTCAGACCCCGAAAAATGCTCTGGAGCCCACACACGGTCGTTTTTAATGACATTAAAAAAACATAATTTTTTACAACCCGAAAAATGATCGTGTGTACGCGGCATTAGGGTTTACATCCACTTTAATCTGGTAAAGAACTCAAAGTGGAAGTCCATGCAAAAACTAACACCCCTGCATCTATAGACACCGCCGATCTAATGCCGCGTACAGACGGTCGTTTTTTGTGATGAAAAAAAAAACGACGTTTAAAATCATGAAATAAAACGACGTTTTTGAAACTTCATTTTCAAAAACGACGTTGCCTACACACCATCGTTTTTCCAAAATGCTCTAGCAAAGCGAGGTTACGTTCACCACTCTTTTCCATTGAAGCTCCCTTCATAACTAGCTTCTGAGCATGCGCGGGTTTAAAAACGTCGTTTTGCCCTCACACTGTAATTTTTTGGGAAACAAAAAACGACGTTTTGAAAAACGACACAAAAAATTTGAGCATGTTCGAATTTTTTTTTTGTCGTTTTTCAGAAGACATAAAACAACGTTTTCCCCACACACGGTCATTTTAAATGACGTTTTCAATAACGTTGTTTTTTTTCATCACACTAACCTATCTAGCCCTGTAAAGAAAAAATAAATATACAAACTTTTTTAAATCCGATCTGACTCGATCTCCAGCGGCGGAAGCTCTGCAAAGGACGTGGCCGACAACGGCTAAGAAAGGAATGGGAAGTGATGTCACCCATAGACTTACTATGAGGATTCCATTGTCATCTGTGTTCTCTGCACCCGCCCACACAGGGAATCCGCCACTGACAGCGAAGCGTGGGATCCGGTCGGATCAGCTCGAAAAAAGTATGTATAGTAATTTTTTTTACAGGGATAGAGGTTGTTAGATCGCTGGTGTCTATAGATGCAGGAATATTCGTTTTTGCATGGACTTCCACTTCTTGAAAATTCACAAATAGTAAATATACTGTAGATCGGGGGTCTTCAAACTACGGCCCTCCAGTTGTTCAGGAACTACAATTCCCATCATGCCTACTCATATCTGTGAATGTCAGTTTTACAATGCCTCATGGGATGTGTAGTTCCGCAACAGCTGGAGGGCTGTAGTTTGAGGATCCCTGCTGTAGATATTATACAGTATATAATTATAGAACATGATACAGTTTATATAGAGAGAACAGAAGTGACTCTTCTCAAAAGTACTTAGCATCAATTAACAGAAGTGGCTACTGATCACAGCAACACTTATCCCTCTCCCATTGTGTGGACCAGACCAGCCGGGAGAATTAGCATGTGAAATGCAGCTAATGATATCTTGTAATCCTCTGCTTTAACTAACAGCTCCAGAGTTTACAAAGAGCATCTTTACAAACGATTACATGGGATTAGCAAAGTACACCCTGCTGGGGAGGATTATCAGCATACAAACAAACTTTCCCCAACCCAAACACTCTACAGACCCCTCTTGATGTCTAGTGTCCAGAGGCTGACACTCTGACAATGTCACTGACATGCATTAAAGCGGGAGTTTACCCTAAAAAAAAAAATGTTAACATTAGATTCATGCTCATTTTGTCAAGGGGAATCGGGTGTTTTTTTTTAACCACTTAAGGACCGCCTCATGTAAATATACGTCAGCAGAATGGCACGGACAGGCACATGCACGTACCTGTACGTCCTCTGCTTGACGTGGGTCGGGGGCCCGATCGGGACCCCCCCCCCCGTACATGCGGCGGTCGGTAAGCCTCGGGGAGCGATCCGGGACGACGGCGCGGCTATTCGTTTATAGCCGCCCCGTCGCGATCGCTCCCTGGAGCTGAAGAACGGGGAGAGCCATATGTAAACACGGCTTCCCCGTGCTTCACTATGGCGGCGCATCGATTGAGTGATCCCTTTTATTAGGGAGACTCGATCGATGATGTCAGTCCTACAGCCACACCCCCTACAGTTGTAAACACACACAAAGTGAACCCTAAATTTTACAGCGCCCCCTGTGGTTAACTCCCAAACTGCAACTGTCATTTTCACAATAAAGAATGCAATTTAAATGCATTTTTTGCTGTGAAAATGACAATGGTCCCAAAAATGTGTCAAAATTGTCCGAAGTGTCCGCCATAATGTTGCAGTCATGAAAAAAAAATCGCTGATCGCCGCCATTAGTAGTAAAAAAAATTAAAAAAATAAAAATGCATTAAAACTATCCCCTATTTTGTAAACGCTATAAATTTTGCGCAAACTAACCGATAAACGATTATTGCGATTTTTTTTTACCAAAAATAGTTAGAAGAATACGTATCGGCCTAAACTGAGGAACATTTTTTTTTTTATATATGTTTTTGGGGGATATTTATTATAGCAAAAAGTAAAAAATATTGAATTTTTTTCAAAATTGTCGCTCTATTTTTGTTTATAGCGCAAAAAATAAAAACCGCAGAGGTGATCAAATACCACCAAAAGAAAGCTCTATTTGTGGGGAAAAAAGGACGCCAATTTTGTTTGGTACCAAGTCGCACGACCGCGCAATTGTCTGTTAAAGTGACGCAGTCCCGAACTGTAAAAAACCCTTGGGTCTTTAGGCAGCATATTGGTCCGGGGCTTAAACGGTTAAAATCGAAGCAGAACTTACCGTTTTAGAGAGCGATCTTCTCCGCCGCTTCCGGGTATGGTCTTCGGGACTGGGCGTTCCTATTTGATTGACAGTCTTCCGACGGTCGCATCCATCGCGTCACGAGTAGCCGAAAGAAGCCTAACGTCGGTGCGGCTCTATACGGCGCCTGCGCACCGACAATCAAATAGGAACGCCCAGTCCCGCAGCCCATACCCGGAAGCGGCGGAGAAGATCTATCTCTAAAACAGTAAGTACTGCTTCGTTTTTAAAAAAACACCCGATTCCCCTTGACAAAATGAGCCTCAATCTAATGTTAAAAATGTACATTTCCGGGTGAACCTCCACTGTAATACCATGCAGCAGTCCTAGCAGTGCAGCTCATCTCCTGACACTCAGAGAGTTAAACCTCCATATGCTTTCTAGGCTTTCATTTAAAGCTGTTGTCTACAAAGAAATCTAACACATGGAGCTGAACATCATTACTGCCATAAAGGGAGAAGGAAATGCCATTATCACACTAATCTAATTTTTCCATTCCCAATGTAATCGTATCTGGAACAAGGTTAGCTTTTATCAGAGACACACGGTAAAGCGGGCAAAGTGTGTATAATCTTTAATAGTGGAACTGCTGCGCTCACCGCCTAGACTTTATTTACACTTGTGCTCACAGTATGCGCCTAATACATCAATAGATGCATTTAGATTGTAAGCTTTCAGAAGCAGAGCCTGGTATTATAACTGTACTCTCTTTATTTTGTAAACGATGTGCAAACTGTTGGCACCATATAAATATTGGATAGCAATATTAGTTGCTCCTGTATCATCTTCATAATGGGTACATAAAGCGTGTCTAAAAATAAAAGATAGCATGCATCAACGATAGGGTGCGTAGCAACCAACCACTGCTCATATTTCATCCATTCAAAGCTATCAGGACTTGTTCAAACCAGAGTGGTTTTCCGGAGCAAGTGGAAGCATGCTGACGTTGTTTGTAAAAGCATTGATGGGTCTATTCTGATCATTTACATGCTTTACGTGCCTAGTGTGGTCGTGTTAAAGCATTTCCGTTTATTTTAGTGTAGTGAGATGCAAAAATACACGCTTTTCCTTAAAATAACCAGGCCACAAATGTGCGTCTGTGTAAAAACGTAGCGCGCATGCTCAGTACCATTCCAAGCACTAGAACTGCACACACAATAGTGCAAGTAAAATTATGCCGGCCCTATATGACTTGAATTTAGGCCAGTTCCTGCTGAATTGGCTGAAAGTCGAAAAGTGAGTGACCTTGATGGCACCACCCGGCACGACAAACTTCAATTTAAAAATCAGCTCGCCCTACCAGTGATCGCAACCAATCAGATGCAGTCGCTATTAAAATAGCCGAAAAGGGGGGATTCCCCTAAACATCATGGATGAGGGAAACTACTGATTGATCAGTAGATTCCCCTAGCACAGGGGTTTCCATAATTTCCAAGCAAAGGGCCAGTTTACTGTCCTTCAGGCTTTTGGGGGGCTGGATTGGGGCCAGTGAGAGTAGAAAATGCCACGGCATCAGTGCCCCATCATTGGTTTCAATGGTGAGAAATAGTTCCCCATTGTTGATGTAAACGATATGAATAGTGCCCCATTGATGGTGTCTATAGAGGGAATGGCGCTCTATTATTGGTGTCAGTTTGTGGAATAGTGCCCCATAGATAGTGTCTATAGAGGGAATGGTGCCAGTTTGTGGAATAGTGCCCCATAGATGGTGTCTATAGAGGGAATGGTGCTCCATTATTGGTGTCAGTTTGTGGAATAGTGCCCCATAGATGGTGTCTATAGAGGGAATGGTGCTCCATTACTGGTGTCAGTTTGTGTAATAGTGCCCCATAGATGGTGTCTATAGAGGGAATGGTACTCCATTATTGGTGTCATTTTGTGGAATAGTGCCCCATTGGTGGTGTCTTTAGAGGGAATGGTGCTCCATTATTGGTGTCGGTTTGTGGAATAGTGCCCCATAGATGGTGTCTATAGAGAGAATGGTACTCCATTATTGGTGTCATTTTGTGGAATAGTGCCCCATTGGTGGTGTCTTTAGAGGGAATGGTGCTCCATTATTGGTGTCGGTTTGTGGAATAGTGCCCCATAGATGGTGTCTATAGAGGGAATGGTACTCCATTATTGGTGTCAGTTTGTGGAATAGTGCCCCATAGATGGTGTCTATACAGGGATTGGTGCTCCATTATTGGTGTCAGTTTGTGGAATAGTGCCCCATTGATGGTGTCTATAGAGGGAATGGTGCCAGTTTGTGGAATAGTGCCCCATAGATGGTGTCTTTAGAGGGAATGGCGCTCTATTATTGGTGTCAGTTTGTGGAATAGAGCTCTATGGGTCAGATAAGGGTAAGCAAAGGGCCATATCTGGCCCCCAAACCACACTTTGGAGTCCACTGCCTTAGCATTTGATGACTAGCCTTAAAGTCACCCTTCGTGCCACTTTCGGCAGGAGTGTCCCCAGTTTTGCGCCCCATCATTTCAAAAGAAACACTTATTAGGTAGCATACAAGTTGTAGTAGGCAGAACACAAAATGCACCACCATTCTTTTTGCGATTTCAATGGGAATGTTGGCAGTTATGAGCAGCGCAAAATGCACTATTTCTCTAAATGACCTCTTATAAAAGAGCATTGCTGAAGGCAACGTCACATATAGCTCTTTAATCAAACCCACTGGGGTTTAGTTTATTAAGACATAAGTGTCATTATTTGTGCTGAGCCATGGAACCAATCACAATTCTGCTTCAAAAGTTCACCATAGTCAGAATAAAAGCTGGCTGGTCGCTACATTGTATCATTGATCTGTACACGATAAATGTCATAGTATTTCATCAATACCTGCCTGAAACTGTACTTTCTCCATTTAGTTATTACCTTTTGTATAACTTGCCCCTCCCTTTTAGATTGTAAACTCCAGCGGGCAGGGCCCTCCTAACCCAATCCTCTTGAATTGTATTGTAAAGCTGGCCCATACATAGACTGCATTGTAGCAAATTCATAGTTACATTACGTTAGTCAGGTTGAAAAACGACACAAGTCCATCTAGTTCAACCCTAAAAATGAATAAAATAAAAAATATCGTACAATCCCATATATACCCAATTCTATACCCAGGGCTGTCTTAATAGCATAATGGGCCCCTGGAAAAGTAATGCTCTGGGGCCCCTAAAATGATGACAGTGCAGGTAAACAGACATCAAGTAGGTAGGAGGCAGACTGCCTCCCCTTTGTATCTATCACTCTCAGTGTCATCATGGGGCCCCCAATTTCGGGGAAGCGTGGGCTCAAGGACCAGCTGCTTTGGGGAAAGTGCAGGGGGCCCCCATGCAGTTGGGGCCCCTGGGCAGTGCCCAGGTGTGCCCTCTCATTAAGACGTCCCTGTCTATACCCACAGTTGATCCAGAGGAAGGCAAAAAACCCTTCAGCCAACATTTGTCATATGGTTGGCCCTGTTGGCATCACCCGGCTTCACAAAAGTTGATTTTTCTTATCGCCAAAGTAGCTGGGCAGGAAATTCTCATGCACTCAGCACCTGCATTGCATCGTATACAGCCAGTATTTGGGTATTCTGACAGCCGTAGGTGGCCAAGTGATTGGCCAAATCACTCAAGTGATTGGATTTATGTGAAAATGTAATGTGTATGGCCAGCCCAACTGTACTGTCCCTTTATATTGTAAAGCTCTGTGCAAACTGTTATAGGAATCCTATATAATAATATTATATCATTATCATAAATATTATTATTATTATTATTATTATTATAACTACTGTTATTTCTATGTAAATCCTGTATAATAATAATATTATTAGTATATAATCATAATAAATACTAATTGTATTATTATTATTAGTAGTAGTATTACTATTATTATTATTATTAATAGTGATGATAATAATAACAATGATGATGATGATGATACATCTCAGTGATGATTAGATCAATCTATAAGAAGAAGTCATGTTTACCTGATTTTCTGTTTCCTCCAATAAACTTTGGTGCCCTCCCTGGATGGGCACACTCCTAAGTACCAGACGGAACTTCCCTTCCAAGTTTTGCTCTCAGCCCCCATCAGCCTGATATTGCTGCGTCCTAAATGTGAAGTCCAAGTCGCAGATCGCCCAGGAAGGTGTCCTCACCCCATACATGGAGGCGATGTAGATCTTGTGCTGGGAATCCGATGTATAAAGGTCATTGATCGGATGCAGTAAGTTCTGTATTCCTCCAATATATGAGATCCCTGTGCGCCCCCATCCGCAGAGTTGTCCCGATTCTCCTGCTGCCCACCCCGGTCATCACACACAGCGATATGGCACAAGTCCGCCCCGGAGCCGCCGGGCAGCCAGACCACAGCACTGCTGAAACCCGAGCTACTGCCAGCCACACACGTGACCCGGAGCTGGCCAATAGCCAGGGGGGATGGAGGGAGAACACGCGCACTCTGGAAGTCTATTATAAGCGATAAGTAGAGGAAACACCGCTGGCTTCTATTTATAGAACGTCAACAATGGGGAGCCCGGGCTGCTGTCATCAATAATATTCCTTACATGAGAGATCCCAAATATCACCAATAAATACAATGATGGGAGTAACAGGACCCCCTCAATAATATTCTTACATGAGAGATCTCAAATATCACCAATAAATACAATGATAACAGGACCCCCTCCCCAATATTCCTTATATAATCATAATAATATTCCTTACATGAGAGATCCCAAATATCACCAATAAATACAATGATGGGAGCAACAGGACCCCTTCAATAATATTCCTAATACAATCATAATAATATTCCTTACATGAGAGATCCCAAATATCACCAATAAATACAATGATAGGAGCCCAGGACCCCTTCAATAATATACCTAATATAATCATAATAATAATCCTTACATGATAAACTCCAACCATCCCCAATAAATACAATGATGGGAGCACAGGACCCCTTCAATAATATTCCTTACATGAGAGATCCCTAATATCACCAATAAATACAATGATAACAGGACCCCCTCAATAATATTCTTAATATAATCATAATATTAAATCCTTACATGACAAATCAAAACCATCACCAATAAATACAAAAATTGGAGCCCAGGACCCCCTCACCAATATTCCTATTATAATCATAATAATATTCCTTATATGACACATCCCAACCATCCCCAATAAATACAATGATGGGAGTGCAGGACCCCCTTCAATAATATTCCCAATATAATCATAATAATATTCCTTACATGACAAATCCCAAACATCCCCAATAAATACAATGATGGGAGTGCAGGACCCCCTTCAATAATATTCCCAATATAATCATAATAATATTCTTTATGTGATAAATCCCAACCATCCCCAATAAATACAATGATGGGAGTCCAGGATCCCTTCAATAATATCCCTATATAATCATCAATAGTATTCCTTATATGACAAACCCCAACCATCCCCAATAAATACAATGATGGGAGTCCAGGATCCCTTCAATAATATTCCCAATATAATCATAATAATATTCTTTATATGATAAATCCCAACCATCCCCAATAAATACAATTATAGTAGCCCAGGACCCCCCTCAATAATATTCCTTACATGACAAATCCCAACCATCACCAATAAATACAATGATGGGAGCCCAGGGATTGTCTTAGGACAATTCATCAGTGTTTCCATTTTAAAAAAAAAAGAGGAAGAAAAATGCATGAAAAATGCATCCCTTTAAATCCTGTGAAATGCCTCACATCGGTCAGTTGTGTTTTTTAAAGTCCTGATTGCTGCATTTTTTTTATGCGTTTTTCAAAACCACGCCAAAAGCGCAGCTCTCGATCTAAATGAATAGAAAATAGGTGAAAAACGTGAAGCAGCTGCGTTTTCAGGGATGGTTCACACCAGATGCAGCCAAGTTCATTTTCCCTGCATGAAAAACACATGGACAATGTGTTCCACCACAGTTATGTGCAAAAAAAAATGCTGCATGTTCTACTTTTTTTTTTCATATGAGTTTCAGTGCAAATTTTTTTTATAAAAAAGTATAACATGCAGCATTATTTTTTTTGCACAGAACTGTGCTGGGACACAGCATACGTGAAATGCACTGGAATGTACTGGAATACATCAAAACCGCACTGGAACGCATCACATGAAAGAAAAAAATCCAAGATATCTTAGGAAAAAAAGAAAAAAAACAAGAGGGGGAAAAAACATGTTGGAACGCAGTGAAAAAAAAAAACATCGATAAAGTAGTGCGTTTTTGTGGTGTGATCTGTAAGCAAAAATGCACCAAAAGTGAGTTTTTGGGGTGTGAACTGGCCCTCTATCCATTTTTTTGAGTCACATGTCCATGTTTTAGAGGTGCATGCTGGGAGTCAGGCAACCAGAAGATGCACCAAAAACAAATATGTGTGTTTGATGCATTTTTTCAATGGAGTAGTGCCAAAGCAGTCTTCTGGTCTAATCAAACAGTGCTGTCCCTTTTAATAAACTATGAAATCATCTAGGCATGTAGATTTACCATTCAAAGTATATAATTTGTTATACAATTATGTGGCTTAAAAAAATGGCAGTGATTTAAATGGTAATTCCAGTTTTGAAGTCAAAATTGATTCGGATGCGTTTTTGACGCGTTTGGTGCATTTATGATGCATTTTTGGATGCATTCCACATACTTTTTTTCTTAATTTTTCCAATTTTCTTTCACCACTGTACTGGGGTCTGGTGTGTTTTAAATGCATTTCAGTGCATTCCAGTGCGTTTTTGATGCGTTTTACCGCATTTCAGTCCAGTCCAGTGCAGAAAAAATGCAGCATATTCTACTTTTTTTCCGGAACTGGAACGTTCTGGAACTTACTGCACTGGTGTGAACTGTGCCATTGGAAACCATATAAACCTATTTTCCACACTGGGCTGCATGTGGTGTGAACTGACCCTTAAGGTACGGGGTTATTGTAGGTTACAACACTTTACAAAAAAACTGTCCCTCAGTCTGTCCCCCTAAGGCTGGGTTTGGCCACAGCACAGCCTGTGTGTGTGTTTTATGTGTGTTTTCCCCGCAGTTTTAGCCATGGTCCCATTGACTTTAATTAAGCCGTGTATTTTAGTTACGTTATCTGAACGCGCACCAAAGATGCAGCATGAGGGACTTTTGGTACGCTAACATAAAACATTGCAAAAACAGGCAACCTGTCAATGGGACCATGGCTAAAACCACACACACATCTGCGCTGCGAGTCTGCGACTAACCACAGCATGTCAGTGTAAAGCCTGCCTTATGCCCTGTACACACGATCAGGCTTTAACCCGACCAAACACACGTCGGAATTTCTAAGGAATTCCATCGGAGGAAAAGAGAACATGTTCTCTATGTAAACTCTGACGGAATTCCTCAGAATATCCGATGGGAAAAGTCAGATGGGCATACACACGGTCAGAAATTCCAATGGAAAAAGTCTGTCTGACTTTTTCTATCAGAAATTCTGATCGTGTGTACGAGGCATTAGTGACAGACTGAGGGAGAATTTTGTAAAGTGCTGTAATATACAATTTACCGTATTTATCGCGGTATAGCGCGCTCCCGCGTATACCGCGCACCCCTAAAGTTGCCCCCGAAATTCCTGTAAAAAAAAATGTTATATGATTTTATTACTTACAGTTGTGGTGTCTTCCCAGCGTCCATCGTCCGGTCCGGCATCCGTCTGCGGCCTCGGTGGTGTCCTCCTGGCTTCTCCAGCGTGCGCCTTAAGTCGAATCCCCGCTTCCCGCGCTCAGTTCGAACGCCTCCGCCGACATATACCGAGTGCAGTACACTCGGGTACATTCGGCAAGGCTCGGCTTCGCTCGCGCTCACGCTCTGTGACGTTTATGCGTGAGCACGAGCGAAGCCGAGCCTAGCCGAATATACCCGAGTGTACTGCACTCGGTATATGTCGGCGCAGTATTTCAA
The DNA here is from genome assembly GCF_905171775.1 of Rana temporaria. Lineage (NCBI taxonomy): Eukaryota > Metazoa > Chordata > Amphibia > Anura > Ranidae > Rana > Rana temporaria. Next base: position 107,412,722 of record NC_053490.1, on the reverse strand, counting down.
ACTGAGCGCGGGAAGCGGCTATCGGCGTATATCGCGCACCCCCACGATTTTCCCCTTATTTTAAGGGGAAAAAGTGTGCGATATACGCCGATAAATACGGTACCTTCCAAGCCATTAAAACACAAGTTTACATACAAAATAAATGACAAAATAAGCACAAGGGACATTACTTACCTTCAGTGAGATGTGTCCCCTGTGCTTCTGTCTTCTAGTTTGGTAGAAAGTTTCCGTCCTTCAATGCCCCCCCACCCCACCCCTGCTGCTGTAATCTTCAATCTTTTGGTGCAGCTTAAAGTGGATGTAAACCCAAAACATTTTTTTTTATGTCACAATGTAGAGAATAAGATTTCCTATCATCTGTGCCCAGTCTTGCCACACAGAGTTAATCCAGCTCAGAGCAATCCTCTTTTATTGTTCAGTGAAAATTAACAGACTTCCAGATAAAAACCTGTCTAAATAAAAAGTCCTTTCCGTCCCCTTGCTTCGAGTGACAGGATTTTTACATATCTCGTGCACTAGCTTGGACACATGCACATTCCTGGATGTTTATCATAATATGGGGGTGATCCACAGTTCATTGTGAGAGGTAATGTATGTCAGTCGAAGCAAGGGGATGGAAAGGACTTTTTATTTAGACAGGTTTTTATCTGGAAGTCTGGTCATTTTTACTGAACAATAAAAGAGGATTGCTCAGAGCTGGATTAACTCTGTGTGGCAAGACTGGGCACAGATGATAGGAAATCTTATTCTCTACCATGTGACATAAAAAAAAAGAGTGCCCAACTATGCCCCGCCTTTCCGCAAAGCTGCTTCATTTTATAGAAGCCATACTACAGCCTGATCTATGAATAGAGTGGGCTTGTCTACAGATCCTCCATTCATAGGTCATAGTGCTTCCCCCAAATTCATGTGTCCACCAGATTCCTGAATCACCAACATGTGGAGGCACAATGGAATTCTAAACGTTGTGTCATAACCACTCTATGAATTCTCTGCTTTTCCTCTTCTATATTCTGTAGGTTCTTCTCTAAATTCTCTATTAAGTTTATCAAATCTTCCAACTTCACTTCTCAGATTTTGTGATCAGCTTCTTAGCTTTGCAGGTCTAATTTTCTACGCTTCATAAATACCTGAAAAAGCAGAGCTGAGACATCCGTCAGAAAATGGCCAAGTAAGAAGTCTCTGAAATGCACTTTGAGTCGCTGTGCTGGTGTTACTATAATCAGGGAAGGGAGCGCTGTCAGTACTTTGATTGATCATGGAGTAGGTGTATAAATACAGACGAAGTTAGATAGGTGGATTCAGAGAGAGTTAGGCCTGCGTATCAGTAGATACGCCGATCTAACTCGGAATCTGCGCCGACCTAAGTTTAAGTGTATTCTCAAACTGAGATACACTTAAACCTATCTAAGATACCTTAGGGTGCAATATTTAGGCTGGCCGCTAATTGGCGCTTCCATTGCGTTCCGCGTAGAATATGTAAATCACTAGATAAGCCTATTCACAAACGTACGTGCGCCCGTCGCAGTAAAGATACGCCGTTTACGTAAGGCATTTTCAGGAGTAAAGTTATTCCATCAAATAGCTGGACTAGTAATGTTAAGTATGGCCGTCGTTCCCCTGTCGAAATTTGAAAATTTTACGTTGTTTGCGCAAGTCGTCCGTGAATAGGGCTGGACGTAATTTACGTTCACGTCGAAACCAATACGTCCTTGCGGCGTACTTTGCCGCAATTCACACTGGGATATGTACACGGACGGCGCATGCGCCGTTCGTAAAAAACGTCAATCACGTCAGGTCACCCCTCATTAACATAAAACACGCCCCCTCAGCCTAATTTGAATTAGGCGCGCTTACGCCGGCCCCATTTACGCTACGCCGCTGTAACTTAGCAGGCAAGTACTTTGTGAATACAGTACTTGCCTAGCTAACTTACGGCGTGTAAATACGATACGCTACGCCACCGCAAAGATGCGGCAATGTACCTGAATCCAGCTATTACAGTTTACAAAATTTGTGTTTATATTTTATTGTGGCTATAATTTAACCACTTCAATACTGGGCACTTTCACCCCCTTTCTGCCAAGGCCAGTTGTCAGCATTCAGCATTGTCGCACTTTGAATCACAATTGCGCAGTCATGCATAATTTTACCCAAATTACACTTTTTTATTTTTTGCTAAACTAATGAAAAAAGACAGAAAATGTTGAAAAATAAAATGTTTTCTTAGTTTCTGTCATAAAATTTTGCAAATAAGTAATTTTTCTTCTTCACTGATGTGTGCTGATGAGGTTGCACTAATGGGCACTGATAGGCGGCACTGACGTGCATGGATGAGGCTGCACTGATGGGCACTGATGAGCCTGCACTGATGTACACTGGTGAGGCTGAGCTGATGGGCACTGATAAGTTACACTGATGGGCACTGATAGGCTGCACTGACGTGCATGGATGAGGCTGCACTGATGGGCATTGATAAGCCTGCACTGATAAGTTACACTGATGGGCACTGATAGGCGGCACTGACGTGCATGGATGAGGCTGCACTGATGAGCCCTCACTGATGGACACTGGTGAGGCTGAGCTGATGGGCACTGATAAGTTGCACTGATGGGCGACACTGATCTGCACTGATGGGCTTGGGAGGCTGCACTGATGGGCACTGGTGAGTCTGCACTGAAGGGCACTGATAATATAAAATTTTATATATCTGGATTAAACTGTATTGTAACTGTACTGTCTGCCCGTCGAGTTCCTTCGGTCGTGTGTACGAGGCCTGATGTAAACTTGTGTCTCTGCAAGTGAAATCTGTACAGTTTTCATGCATGGTGTGAAAGAACCCTTAGGCCGCGTACACACGATTGGTTAAACCGATGAGTATGGTCTGATGGACCGTTTTCATCGGTCCAAACCGATCGTGTGTAGGCGCCATCGGTTAGTTAACCATCGAAAAAAAAAAAAAAAGACAACTTGTTTTAAATTTAACCGATGGATTCCTAACCGATAGAAAAAAAAGGATCGTTAGTAGGCACGACCATTGGTTAAAAATCCACGCATGTTTAGACTAAATTAGGGGACGGGAGCGCTCGTTCTTGTAAAACTAGTGTTCGTTATGGAGATGGCACAATCATCACGCTGTAACAGACAGAAAAGCGCGAATCGTCTTTTACTAACACAAAATCAGCTAAAGCAGCCCCAAGGATGGCGCCATTGGATTTGAACTTCCCCTTTATAGTGCCGTCGTACGTGATTTACGTGACCGCGTTCTGACGCGATCGTTTTTTTAACCGATGGTGTGTAGGCGTGACGGACCATCAGTCAGCTTCATCGGTTAACCTATGAAAACGGTCCATCGGTCCGTTCTCATCGGATGGACCGATCGTGTGTACGAGGCTTTAGTTATTTCTCAGTTAGAAGTTGTTGGAGAAAGAAAATTGCGACTCATAAAATACTCTATGAACACAGAACAAAGTCACTGAGTGAGAAGACCTTCCCCATGAAAAAGCCATCACAATCCATTGCTGGATTTTTCAGATTCCCCCAAGCATACATATCACAGGGACACTAGTGGGGTTATTTACAAAAGGCAAATACACTAAAAGTGGACTTGGAAGTTCAGTCGCTGTAGATCCGAGGGGGACATGCAAGGAAAATAAACAGCAGTTTAGCTTGCACATGATTGGATGATAAAATCAGCAGAGCTTCCCCTCATTTCAGATCTTCCCCTCAGATTTACACGAACTTCCAAGTGCACTTTCAGTGAAATTTCAAGTGCAATTTACACTTGTAGTTTGCACTTGTAGTCAGTGGCGGTTCGTCCATAGAGGGCGCTGGAGCACCGCCCCCTCTGGCTCTCACCGCCACTGAGTCTAATAACATAGATTCATGCATTGCACGAATCTATGTTATTATCGCCGCTGCTGCTGTTCTATTCAGATGGTCGGCGCTCATGTTCGGCCATCTGAATAACGGCAGCTGGTTGGCTCTGATAGGCTTTTCCGAGTACAGCCCTCGGGTCCCGGAAGCTTATACAAGAAACGCACTAGGGATGCGCTCCTTGGATAAGACTGACAGGCGTCTCAGCCAATCAAATTGGCCTATTCTGGCTACCGGTAACCTGATTGGCTGAGACGCCTGTCAGTCATCGAGGGCGGCACTGATGGGGTGGCACTGATGGACACTGTGGGGTGGCACTGATTGACACTGAGGGGTAGCACTGATGATCACTGAGGGGTCCATGTTGCCAGTCAGTGCCCATTTGTGGGCACTGATTGGCATCTATTCTATATTTTTTTGACTGCCCTTTTTTTTATTTTTATTACTGCCCTTTTTTTATTTTTTTTATTGCCCTTTTTTTTCTGCCCTTCCCTGGTGGTCCAGTGTGGGCATGCGAGGGGGGGCTGCGATGATAAACAATCAGCGCGAACCCCCCCTGTCAGGAGAGCCGCCGATCGGCTCTCCTCTACTTGCGTCTGTCAGACGCGAGTGAGGAAGAGCCATCAACGGCTCTTCCTGTTTACATCGTGATCAGCCGTGATTGGACACGGCTGATCACGTGGTAAAGAGCTTCCGCTGGAGGCTCTTTACCGAGATCGGAGATGCAGGGTGTCAGACTGACACCCTGCATAACCGATCGCCGCGCTGCGCGCCCCCACGTCCTGTCAGAATTTCAGAACCACTTCCTGGACGTCAATCTGTTATTGACCGGGCGGGAAGTGGTTAAAGTGGATGTAAAGCCACTCTCATCCTTTCCAAACTACTGCCATAGTGCTGATCTATAAGGATATAAATGCCTCCTGCATGTATCCTTACCTGTCAATTGTCTCCCCTCTGTCTGTTATAAGAACTGAAAAACTGCAGATTCTGTGGGTGGGTCTGTTGTCTGGAGCTCTGTGGGTGGAGTCGTGATGTCAGTAGACTCCCCGCCCACCTCTACACTTCAATTGTCATCATGCATTTTCTACTGTTTTTTTTTTACAATGAATTCTGCTATGATCACTAACATCCAGTCAAAATCCAGAAATGACTTCAGAAAAGGAGTGGGGGTGGGAATTAAAAACAAATGCCTGTCTCAGGTTAGAGCATGAGATATGTTAATAACCTGTCACTCACAGCAAGGGGGAAGAACGGACAAAAGTTTTCTCCTGTTTGTTCGTTTATCTTACTGAAAAAATAAAAGAATATTGCTCAGAGCTGGATTAACTGTTTGTGGCAAGATTGGGCACAGATGATAGAAAATCTTATACTCTGCATTATGACAGCATAAAAAAATATATATATTGGGGTTTACATCCACTTTAAGCTCAGGCATGCAGGGTGTGCTTAGCTTAGAAAGCTTTTTCTTCCCTCCTCTAAATGAAAGAGACAAAAAATGCCCATGAACACTCCAGAGATGTATGACATCATTTGGCCTAGGCTAGAAACAAGGAAGCAACTGAAGCAGTACAACAAAAAAAGTTTAAAATGTGTAAATAGACTATACCTAGGCAATGTTGATAAAGGGAGTCTATTTCCTCTTTAAAGCGGAGTTTCACCCAAAAGTGGAACTTCCGCTTAATCCACTCCTCGCCCCCTTACATGCCACATTTGGCATGTAATTTTTTTGGGCGGGGAGTGGGGGCTTCAGGAGGAGTGGGACTTCCTGTCGCACTCCCTCCTTCCGGCGAAGGGGCTGCTAAGGCGAATAGTCTAATCGCCTTTCTGCAGCCCCTCCCTGTAGGCGATCGCCTGGAACACGTGACAGGTCCCAGGCGATCGTCTGTCCAATTGAATGGCGCAGTGACGCTCGCGCATGCGCAGTGGGTGCCCGGCCGTGAAGCCGAAAGCTGTCACGGCCGGGTGCCCACACTTGGAATGAAGACGCTGGCTGGAGAGGGGGGTAGAGGAGCGGAGCCCCGGCCGGCGCGTCGCTGGAACGTGGAGCAGGTGAGTGTATGTTTATTAAGAGCCAGCAGCTACACTTTTTGTAGCTGCTGACTTTTAATAAACATTAAAAATGACTGGAACACCCCTTTAAAAAAGAAAATGACTTTTAAAATTCCAGTAAGATATTAAAGCTTATGTGAGAGTTTAATAAGTAGGTTGTCATACTGTATACTGTATGTATTAGTAAAACTGCCGGACATTTCCCCATGTTCTCACACTAGGCCTACTAAGGGAACCTAAGGCATGGACAGAAGAAAACGATTTTACTTTGTTAGAACAGTACAGCGGAATTAAAGTACAAATCAGGGCTTCAGCACTTTGAAATGCCAGCTTTCACTCCAGGATCAAAATGTCATCCAGCTCCTGTCTCCCTCGATGGGAGATTAAATGACAAAGCGCTGTGTGCGAGGCGTTCATGTTATCTGCAGAGTAACAACTTTCTAAGGCTGGGAGGCAGCTCTAGCGGGAAAGTGTCAATGTTACGAGCCTGAAAAATATTTATCCTCATAGCTCAGAGTGCTCCAGAGGCTTTTTGATCCTTTGCAATTAAAAATAAATAGGAATTACTAATGAATATATATATAACCTATGACCATACCAGCACTGTAATTAAGTAGAAGAATGTTCAATAAAATGTTGGGTAACATGTGAGGATGTGATATTGTTTTTCCATTGTGTGATTTGCTGCCAGCTAAGGGTAACACAGAGCTTTTTAGTCAGCATTAAGTGATTTGGGATGTTGACTGATCAGCATTGCCCTTAAACAAGTATACAAGAGTTCAGAAAGTGTATGTCTAGGCAAAAATAAAAAAAAGGAATATATTTAGTACATATCTGCATTACATTCATATTTCTCCATGTTGTATCTCTTTACAAATGCTCCAAATACCAAAAAAAATAAAATACTTGCTGATCCGCCAGAAATCCGGTGTTCTCCTAACTTCTGTTAAAGCGGTAGTAAAGCCGCTGCTGTTTTTTTTTCTCATACCTGTAAAGCAAACGCCATAATTATTAGTATTATTATTATACAGGATTTATATAGCGCCAACAGTTTACACAGCGCTTTACAACATCAGGGAAGACATTACAGTTACAATACAATTTAATACAGGAAGGATCAGAGGGCCCTGCTCGTTAGAGCTTACAATCTAGAGGGGAGGGTCAAGTGGAGGAGATATTCTTTATACTAAGGCTCCATGCACACTGAAGCTGATAAAAGCGATAAAAAAACGCCAGTAGCTTTGCAGGGAGCCTTTCAACGTTTTTAAGCGTTTTTGCAATAGCTTTAACCTCCCTGGCGGTATGATTCTTTCAGAAAAAAGGTGCTGAAAGCGGTACCATTATTTGCAAGGAAATTTGGCGTTTTATACTGTAGGCCTGTAATTCTTAGGAATAACTTACTTAAATCTGACCAAACAAGAGTCTAGTAGGCATCCCGGGTATGACATTTTTTTAAAAACAAAATTATAATATAATAAATAATTATAAATAATTATAAGAAAAAATAATATAATTATAATAAAAATGATTCAATAATGTAATCAACTCAAAATCACTGAAATTTGCTCAGTTGCAGAATTGTCGCTGTCATTACTTTTATTTGTTTATGACGAATTTCCCCACAAATCGCTATCGCACAATTCTGTAAGTGATTATAATTTATTATCGCTGTTTTCTAGCTGCTCTAAAACCATTTTTGACATAAAGGGACACTTTTGGTTGCTATGGACAATCTACAGTTTGCAGGGAGAAAGAAAGGTTTTTATTATATAAAAGTACATGTAGGGCACTGGGCAGACCACTAGGGACAAGGGGGGGTGTGTATTTTTTACATACAGTACTGTAATCTATAAGATTACAGTATACTGTATGTAATGTGTTTGTTTACGTTTTTGAATTTGGCACCGTTCTCCGCTCCCGTGCGTCGTAACGTCACAGGGAACAGAGATCGGCGACACAGGAGGACACTGTGTGAATCGAACGAGGTCCCGCTCGCTCACACAGCGCGGTGACATCGCTGGATCCAGGGACAAGGTAAGAAAACACAGTCTGTGGATCCAGCGAGGCGAGCCCGAGTCTGACTCGGGGTTACCGATCCTAGCACAAAAATCTAACCCCGAGTCAGACTCAGGAATACCGCCAGGGTGGTTAATCAGCGTTTTTCAGAGTAGCTTTTTTTTTTTTTACTTTTTTTTTTCAATGGATTAAAAAACGCAAAAAAAGCTGGCACGGGCGTTTTTGAGCGTTTTTGAGCGTTTTTTTCCGCAAAAAAACGGCACTTTGAACGCAAATTTCGGGCGTTCAGAAAAAAGCCAATAAACTCCAAAGCTCATTAACACTAAAAAACGCCCAGGTGTGCATGGGCACATAGGCTAACATAGAGTTCAGTTTATGGGCTTTAAAAAAAAAAAAGCCAAAAACGCCAATAAACTGCAGTTTATCAGCTTCAGTGTGCATGGAGCCTTAAGCCCCATACACACTATCAGTTTTCCTGCTGGTTTTCTCTTCAGGTTTACCAAAACCATGTAGTACAAGGACCTGCCTGATTGCATTCAAATTGAAACGCTTAAGGTTTGACCTCATATTAGATGGTTTTGGTAAACCTGAAGAGAAAACCATCAGGAAAACTGATAGTGTGTATGGGGCATTACAGGTAAGCCTTATTATAGGCTTACCTGTAAGTGAAAGTGGTAGTACAGAGTATACTACCACTTTAAGCCTCTTACACACGATCGGATTATCCGACGGGAATTGTGTGATGACAGGCTGTTGTCGGAAAATCCGACCGTTTGAATGCTCCATCAGACAATTGTTGTCGGATTTTCCGCCAACAAATGTGGGATAGGACGCTTTAAAATTGTCTGCCGACAAATGTGTGTTGTCGGATTATCCAATCATGTGTACACAAGTCTGTTGGGCAAAACTCCAAAGTACAAACATGCCTGCCCAGAAGCAATGCTCACCATAACACAACATTATCAGAAGTTGCCCAAAGGGTGGTGCTAAAGAGCTGAAAAACCACAAAGTTTTGTGTTTGCTGCCCGACAATTCTTTGCTGTTTGTATGCAATACAAGTTCCTGGGCAACGCCCTTTGAACAAAAGTCCTACGCTTTGTCCGCAGAAAATCCGATCGTGTGTATGAGGCTTTAGTGAGCCAACCAAGGCCGGTGCTACAACTAGGCAAGCCAGGCAGCCGTCTAGGGTGCACTGCTGCCTAGGGGTGCCTGGCCGCGGGTTTCCCTCCGCGTCTGCAGGCTGCAGTATGTAACTAACTCAGTCTCAGGCAGCTGCTCTGTCCGACCGGTAAGTGTAATTAGAGGTGCAGCGTAGCACTGGAGCCAGCACCAGAGGAAGCAGAGCCAATACCAACTCCTCTCACATGGGCAGGGCAAAGGTGATGGAGTCAGGGGTGAAGCCAATGGGGGGGTGGCAAAATGAGGTTTTGCCTAGGGCAGTGATGGCAAACCTTGGCACTCCAGATGTTTTGAAACTACCAATGATGCTCATGAACTCTGCAGTTGGACACTCAGCTTTAGGTGCACACTGCAGAGGACACGGGCAGTGCACACACCACGTAGCTTTAGGTGCACACTGCAGAGGACACGGGCAGTACACACACCACGTAGCTTTAGGTGCACACTGCAGAGGACACAGGAAGTACACACACCACGTAGCTTTAGGTGCACACTGCAGAGGACACAGGCAGTACACAACACGTAGCTTTAGGTGCACACGGCAGAGGACACAGGCAGTACACACCACGTAGCTTTAGGTGCACACTGCAGAGGACACAGGCAGTACACACACCACGTAGCTTTAGGTGCACACTGCAGAGGACACAGGCAGTACACACCACATAGCTTTAGGTGCACACTGCAGAGGACACAGGCAGTACACACCACGTAGTTTTAGGTGCACACTGCAGAGGACACAGGCAGTACACACCACGTAGCTTTAGGTGCACACTGCAGAGGACACAGGCAGTACACACACCACGTAGCTTTAGGTGCACACTGCAGAGGACACAGGAAGTACACACACCACGTAGCTTTAGGTGCACACTGCAGAGGACACAGGCAGTACACAACACGTAGCTTTAGGTGCACACGGCAGAGGACACAGGCAGTACACACCACGTAGCTTTAGGTGCACACTGCAGAGGACACAGGCAGTACACACACCACGTAGCTTTAGGTGCACACTGCAGAGGACACAGGCAGTACACACCACATAGCTTTAGGTGCACACTGCAGAGGACACAGGCAGTACACACCACGTAGTTTTAGGTGCACACTGCAGAGGACACAGGCAGTACACACCACGTAGCTTTAGGTGCACACTGCAGAGGACACAGGCAGTACACACCACGTAGCTTTAGGTGCACACTGCAGAGGACACAGGCAGTACACACCACGTAGCTTTAGGTGCACACTGCAGAGGACACAGGCAGTAAACAACGTGAGAATACTGCAGCTAGCACAATCACCTGCCTGCCTGTCAGTAAATTAGGAAGAGCGGATCTAGCTAAACTATACAGTGTATAAATATATATACAACACCTGGGATGCATATATATCCTCTACACACTGTAACTTTAACTGACTAGCCTGCCTGCCTGCTCTATCTACCTACAAAAAATGGCATTCTCTCTTTCTGTCTCTACCTTTAACCACCGCCGCAACACACTACACAAGGCAGACCTGCAGGCGGCCTTTTATAGTGTGGGGCGTGTACTAAACCCCCTGAGCCATAATTGGCCAAAGCCACCCTGGCTTTGGCCAATTATGGCTCTTTGTTTTTTGCAAGCTGTGATTGGCCAAGCATGTGGGTCATAGTGCATGCTTGGCCAATCATCAGCCAGCAATGCACTGCGATGCCGCAGTGAATTATGGGCCGTGACACCCCAGAACTTTCTTAATACGACGAACAGGCGAACATGAGTTTGACTCGAACACGAAGCTCATCCCTAATCCTTACATGATCTCTTAACAATAAACAAAATACAGGAAGAGAAGCAGAGAACTTTATTGGGACCTAGAGGGGGCCTCTCTGATGGACACAGAAAGGGCTTCTGTTAGAGAGTCTGTTAGAAAGAGCCGCCAGACATACTACAGACATGATACAGGAGATGGTCAGAGACTGCAGACATAGTACTAGAGACGGTCAGAGACTACAGACATGGTAAAGGAGATGGTCAGAGACTACAGACATAGTACAGGAGACGGTCAGAGACTACAGACATGGTAAAGTAGATGGTCAGAGACTGCAGACATAGTACAAGAGATGGTCAGAGACACATCAGTTCTGGACGGACACACACCTATGCTCAGAACACTAGTTCTGGACAAACACAAACAAGGAGAGAAGGAGGGAGGCGAGCACTCTGCCACTTTGGCACCCCCACCTGTGCAGGCACCTGGGTGCAAAGCACCCTGTGCACCCTGCCTAGGATCGGCCCTGCAGGTCGGCAAGTGGTTAAATAAGGACATGTGCGTTCCAGTGCGTTAAGCTGCGTTCCAGTGTGTTTTTAATGCGTTTTAAACCGTTTCAGTACAGTCCAGTGTAGGAAAAATACAGCATGTTCTACTTTTTTCCTGGAACGCACTGGAACTACAAGCAATGGTGTGAACTATGCCATTGGAAACCATATAACCTACTTTGATGCAGAAAAAAAAGCGCACTGGACTGCTTGTGGTGTGAACTGGCCCTTAATCTTGCATTTTTATATAGACTGTATTGAAGAAGACTACAATTCCTTCTACAGGATAAAAACATGGAACAGATTTGTACATATATCGCATCCAAAGCCAAAAAGACAAAACAGAGAACTATGTATTTACTTTTCATGTGACATTTTGTGTGTTTGCCTTGAGATCTTATTTGTCATATTGCCTATTTTACCCTCAGGCCTCGTACACACGGACGGATTATCCGATGAAAACGGTCCGCCGGACCGTTTCCATCGGACATGTCCGCTGCCGGATTTTGGTCTGATGGCTGTACACACCATCAGACCAAAATCCCCGCGGAAAACAAACGCGGCGACGCGACGTGGCCGCGGCGACGTGCGTGGCCCTGGAAGTTCAATGCTTCCACGCATGCGTCGAATCAGTACGACGCATGCGAGGGATGGCGGTCGGTCGGACGTGTCCGGTGAGTCTGTACAGACGACCGAACATGTCCGACGGACAGATTTCCAGCGGACAGATTTCTTAGCATGCTAAGAAATTTTTGTCCGCTGGAAACTGTCCGATCCGCAGGACAATTGTCCGGTCGGGCCTACACACGACCGGATCTGTCCGCTGAAACTGGTCCGTCGGACCAGTTTCAGCGGATAGATCCGGTCGTGTGTAAGGGGCCTCAGACGTCATATCCTCCTGGCATGCCCTGATTGGCCCTTTTTTTATGTCATCGTCCTGTTCTTTGTGGGAGTTTATTATATGACCCCAGGCTATATTTTCACATCTGTTCTAAACTATCTTTTCTGCTCCCCATCTTTGAATGTACTTTGTTGCTTTTCAATTCTAGCTGATTGTAAATCAAAATATATATTGTTTGCAGATTCCAAATAAACTGATTTAATATTATTATTCTTATCTATTAGCTACTGTTATACTTTTTATAGCCTTGGCTATGGAAGTACTAAATTATTGCCATTGTGACATTATAATGTAAGGCTTTATTGAGCAATATAATTTTTAAAACTGTTGGCCACATATGTTATCTGATGTAAGCGTATTTAAACTCAAACAGAGTCTGACCGCGAACCCTGAAGAAAGACTGGGTGAAGATGGATTCTCTGTCAGCGATGACAGCGCGCTGCTGGAGGGCTTTGTTTTTCAGGTAAGTCTTTCATAATGTGCTAGTATGCAATGCATTATGACATTAATGTGCAGGAATTTTTTTTTGCAGTTTACTACCACTTTAACAGGCCAAGCTGTCCAGACAAAGTGGCAGTTAGAGGGTTGAGACAAGCCATTTAACACTGACAAAGGTGCTTACAATGGTCATCTTTTATTCAATATGTAATATCTTTATCCCAAAAGAAAATATATATATATATATATATATTGATGTAACTGCTTAGGAGGTAGTAGCTGGAGTTAAATTTGTTATTCCAGTGCATCTAAATCTGCTAGTGCATTTACACTAGTAAAACAAAAGGTAAGGTAATGGACACCCAATTCACAACATCATTGCATAGGGGTTAATTACATAAATAAAGGTTCTGAAACCATAGATTGGGTTTCCCTAAGAAACACCCAAGAATAATAAATAATAGGCAGCACCCCTGATATTTCGTCAAAGCCCCCCAGTGTCATAAAGTCGGCGTCCATAGCCGCCGAGTGTAAGACTCGGCCCCGCCCCCGGTGCCCGTGTCATTGGATTTGATTGACAGCAGCGTGAGCCAATGGCTGTGCTGCTTTCAATCTATTCAATCAACGCCGAGACTCTGTGGATCAGAGGACGGCATGGATACACAAAGCAGGTGAACTGGCTCAGGTAAGTAAAACGGGGGGTCCCCCCACTTACCTGTCCTAGGCGCCCACGATGATGGGCCCCCGACTGCGATCGCTCGGTCCGGCGCATCCATCCAGACTAGGGCAGTGAAGCCTGCCCGTTTCCTACTGCGTTTCCTACTGCGCATGCGCGACTCCCAGAAGGCAGCGCGCCCCATTTACCAGAAGACACCGCAACGGAGGACGAAGGAGAAGAGGACCGCGGTGGAGGAAGAGGCAGAACAGCTACTTCCGCATAGCAACTGCCCTTTCTGGTGAGTATATAAAAAAACAAAACAATTTTTTCAGATTGTAGGTAAAACAAAAAACAAAAAAACAGGTGGAACTCCACTTTAATGAGGAACACTGAGAACTCTGATGTACGGTGAGGACTCTGATGTAAGGGGGAACACGGTGGCCTCTGGTGTAAAGGGGAACTCTGATGTAAGGGGTGCTCTGAGAACCCTGATTTACCTTAGTGTACTCACTCAGAGGCAGGAGACAGTCACAGACTGGGATGGATGGTGAGCTCACTCACCCCTTGGCAGTCAGCACCTCTCATCCAAATGTATCTGCGTCTGCTGGGCTTTAAATGTCCCTCCCCCACTTCCCTTTTCTTATTGGATTTTAATGTGAGCAGACACAGAGGGATAGGGACGGGAGGAAGAGGAGCAGATCAAGCCCTCTCTCCTCTCCCATCTGTATGTGTTTGTGGGGGGGGGGGGAGATTAGTGCTGGCATTGGGCAGTGTAAAAGAGAGTGTAAGGCCCCGTACACACGTCCGAGGAACTCGACGTGCCAAACACATCGAGTTCCTCGTCGAGTTCAGTGTTGAAGCCGCCGAGGATCTCGGCGGGCCAACTTTCCTCATTGAACAACGAGGAAATAGAGAACGAATTCCTCGTCGGCTTCCTCGCTGAAAAGTGTACACACGACCGAGTTTCTCAGCAGAATCCAGCTCCGATCGAGTTTCTGGCTGAGTTCTGCCGAGAAACTCGGTCGTGTGTACGGGGCCTAACAGACACTCTCGACTTAGACAACTGCAGCCAGAAATCCTGCTGGAAAGCCATGGTCCAGTCTGAATAATGTCTCCGGGTTTCAGGTGATCTGAAACCCGGACACATGATTCATAACCCGAACTGTCCGAGGGAATCCTGGACAGGTGGCAACCCTAGCTAGTGCCAAAAAATGGGAACCTGTTCCAAAGAAGCTACTAGATATACCTTTTACGAGCATTGAGTGACAGCATATTGCTCAGACGTGAGCGGACAAAATAGAATAACTTGGAAATCTAAGTGTCAAGTGTTGAAACGCTTCTGCAAACAATATGCCTCAATACACTCAGGTGTGAATAGGGACTAATGTTTTCATCAGAGTTCTCCTTTAACCCAAAGCGATTTCAATAATAATGTAAATGATAACGATCCCCTTCTGCTTTGCTGGCTGTTTGTAAAAACAATGCCAAGAGCCATGGGTTTATTGTAATTACAGTGAAATTCTCCTGTAAGAAATCACAAACTGATGAATGGCGAAGGAAATGACTTCCACACGAGTCTGCAAGAAACAGCACACAAAATGATTTCAGGTCATTTGAATTTACGTGAAGTTATTACGTCTTTTACATCAACAATATATTCTTTCATGCAGGAACAACTTGTGTTTTAGCCTTTCCTCTTTTTTTTTTTTCTTTAGAAAAACAGTACCAAGAAAGAGGAAAAAATGACAGCCAAGGCAAACTTAATAGAGCAATAGAAACACTGGGATTGAGCCGTTTTCCTGGCAAGCATTGCAATGAATGGGATTCAGTTCAAGGATAATGGTACATTATAGCTGAAGGGTCTTCTAGGATGTGCTAAGAACTCAAACATCTGGCAATTAGAAGATCTTTGCCCCCATAGACAGATTAGTATAATATTCCTGTTTGACAACATGTAAGGCAGGGTTAGAAAAACGCTTCATTTGTTACAGAACTGCAAACATGCCCAGCTAACTAGGGCCTTATGGATTTCATTATAATCAGGCATTCATCTGACTGTTAATGATGGGACTTGTAGTGCAGCGTTGTTGGTAAAGCTCAATGATTCCCATGATAAGCAATGTGCATGTGCGGTTTTTTCTTTTAAACAAAGGAGAACAACTAATTATAACATACTGCTGAATGTTAATTAGTGAATGTTAATGAGCTAATCCATCTTATAGTTACACATCAGGTTTGGGGAGCCACTTGATTCAACTTTCATTGGATATGTTTGCAATTTTTATTTATCATATTTCTAAAGATATGTTATGTACACTTTTATGGCGAGTATATGTAACAATGGCCATGCAGCATACAATTTTCTACAAATAATGCAAGATTCAATTCCAAAAGTGGATGTAAAACCAATTTTTTTTTTTTTTTAGAGCATAAGATTTCCTATCATCTGTGCCCAGTCTTGCCACAAAGAGTTAATCCAGCTCTGAGCAATCCTCTTTTCTTTTTTCAGTGAGACAAATGGACAAACAGGAGAAAACTTTTGTCAGTTCTTCCCCCTTGCTGTGAATGACAGATTTTTTACATATCTACTTCAAACTACTAATTCAAACTACTAACAATTACCTACAAAGCCATCCACAACTCTGCCCCCAGCTACATCACTGACCTAGGGGCAGATCCTCGTACAGTGGCGCATCTGTACGCCGGGCGCAGCGTATCTAAGATACACTACGCCGCCTTAACTTTTTTTTATTTCGAATCCACAAAGAATTTGCGCCGTAAGTAACGGTGGTGTAGTGTATCTCTGGCGGCGTAAGGGCGCGGAATTCAAATGGATGTAATGGGGGCGTGTTTTATGTAAAAACGTCGTGACCCGACCTAAACAACGTTTTTTTTTAACTGCGCATGCGCCGTCCCTGGGGGTATCCCAGTGCGCATGCTTGAAATTTAACCGGAACAAGCCAATGCTTACGACGGTGACGTCATTCTACGCAAATTCCTATTCGCGAACGACTTACGCAAACAACGTAAAAAATTCAAAATTGTACGCGGGAACGACGGACATACTTAACATTGAGTACGCCACCATATAGCAGCTTTAACTATACGCCAGATAAAGTGAAACGCAAACAACGTAAAAACAATGCGCCGGCCGGACGTACGTTCGTGGATCGCTGTAAATAGCTAATTTGCATACTCAGCGCGGAATTCGACGGAAACGCCACCTAGCGGCCGGCGGAAAAAATGCACCTAAGATCCGACGGCGTACTAAGACGTACGCCTGTCGGATCGACCCGAGATGCCGTTGTATCTTGTTTTGTAGATACAAAACAAAGATACGACGTGGGAATTTTAAAATTACGCCGGCGTATCAATAGATACGCCGGCGTACTCCTTTTGTGGATCTGCCCCCTAGTCGCTAAATACCAACCTAATCATTCTCTTCGTTCTTCTCAAGACCTCCTACTCTCTAGCTCTCTCATCACTTGCTCCCATGCTTGTCTCCAGGACTTTTCCAGAGCCTCTCCAAGCCTATGGAACTCCTTACCCCAATCTATCCGCCTATCTCCTTCTCTATTAGCTTTTAGAGGATCCCTGAAAACCCTCTTCTTCAGAGAAGCCTACCCTTCCCACACCTAACAACTGTATTTTCATTTGAGTCCATCTGATCATCTCCCACAGCTACTACCCTCTGTTCCACTTGACCCTCCCTTCTAGATTGTAAGCTCTAACGAGCAGGGCCCTCTGATCCCTCCTGTATTGATCTGTATTGTGACTGTACTGTCTTCCCTGATGTAAAGCGATGCGCAAACTGTTGGCGCTATATAAATCCTGTATAATAATAATAATGATAATAATATCTCATGCACTAGCCTGAGACAGGCATTTTTTTTAATTCCCACCCCCACTCCTTTTCTGAAGTCATATGGTTACTTTTCTGGATTTTAACTGGATGTTAGTGATCATAGCAGAATTTAGTGTAATGCCGCGTACACACGATCATTTTTCGGCATTAAAAAAAAGGAAATTTTTCGACGTTTTTCCAACTTCATCATTAAAACGACGTTGCCCACACACCATCGTTTTAAAAAAAATGCTCTAGCAAAGCGCGGTGACGTACAACACATACGACGGCACTATAAAGGGGAAGTTTCATGCGGATGACGCCACCCTTGGGGCTGCTTTAGCTGATTCCGTGTTAGTAAAAGAAGATTTGCGCTTTTCTGTCTGTTACAGCGTGATGAATGTGCTTACTCCATTATGAACGGTAGTTTTACCAGAACGAGCGCTCCCGTCTCATAACTTGCTTCTGAGCATGCGCGGGTTTTTAATGTCGTTTTAGCCCACACACGATAATTTTTTACAACCCGAAAAACTACATTGTTTAAAACGTCGTTAAAAAATGCAGCATGCTCAAACATTTTTTGTTGTTTTTCAGAACCCGAAAAATGATGTGAAGCCCACACACCATCATTTTAAATGACATTTTTTTTAAATATCGTTTTTTTCATGCCGAAAAATGATGGTGTGTACGCGGCATAAGGAATACACTGGAGAAAATGCATGTTGACAAGGGGAGTGTAGAGGTGGGCGGGGAGTCTACTGACATCACGACTCCACCCACCGAGCCCCAGACAACAGACCCACCCACAAAATCTGCAGTTTTTCAGTTCTTATAACAGACAGAGGGAAGACATTTGACAGGTAAGGATACATGCAGGAGGCATCTATATCCTTATAGATCAGCACTATGGCAGTAGTTTGGAAAGGATGAGAGTGGGTTTACATCCTCTTTAACTAAGTCAAGAACAAGCTATAATTGACACTTAAAAATTAGGACAGTCTTTGTTTGCGGACAGATATTTTTCAGTATGCTTGCAAATGTATGCTTGATTAGATTACTAAACTACAACTTGCGGGGTGAATAGCATAAACTCAGCTTGCTAGCTTGTACAAGAATAGGTGGTGCTTGGATGCTTGGTGACAAATTTGTACAGCTAGGATACCTTTTCTGGGTTTTGGATGAGTAAAATGGCTTCACAATGTTGCACTGCAGTAATGCGTTATTCCCATTGGTGGACTAATCCCATCCTATAGCCACAGACTAATGCCACGTACACACGACCGTTATTCAAGTCATGAAAAAAAAACGTTTTTCTCGACGTGATTCCTCTCAAGCCTGCCTTGCATACACACGTTCGTGAATAAAATGCTTGAGCAAAGCACGGTGACGTACAACGGCACTATAAAGGGGAAGTTCCATTTGAATGGCGCCACCCTTTGGGCTGCTTTTGCTAATTTCCCTGTCTCATAACTTGCTTCTGAGCACGCACGTTTTTTTCCCTCTCGTTAAAGTGTACACATGACTGTTTTTCATGACGTGAAAAAGAACGACGTGAAAAGCGACAAGAAAAAATAGAGCAGGTTCTAAAAAAAATTCAGCCATTTTTTAGTCGAAAAAAATGCTCTGGAGCATACACACGATCGTTTTTCATGACCAATTAAAAAAATTGCATTTTTATCGTCATGAAAAACGGTCATGTGTACGCGTCATAACACTTCTGCCCATAAAGGATTATCCCTCATTCAGGGCTTCTTTTAACATATGGGCAGAATCCCTTTCTCACCCATGCCAAACTCTCCCCATCCATAAAACCTTCCTGCCCATAGACCTCCTACACCAACATATACCTGATTTGAGTATACACCACTGGAAGGCCCATCTCATTACACTTCTAAATGATCTCTCCTTGAATCGGAATATAAAACCTTTCGAACGTTTATGCACAAGTTCTCCCTAACTCCGTCAGATTACTTTACCTACTTTTGTATTCAACATCTCTTCCAGACAACCAAGATCCCCATACATGTATCTAAATCTGCATCTATACACCTATCCTTAAAGGGGTTATAAAGGAAACTTTTTTTTCTCATAATAAGCATCCTTTACCTGCAGACATTCCTCTTTTCACTTCCTCATTGTTGGTTTTTGCTCAGAAGTTGCTCTATTTCTTCTCTGTTCTGTTCACTTCCTGCTTGTCTGATTTCACTCACCACCGTGATGGGAGGCTTTACTGCGGTGGTCAGTAACGTGCTCGCCCCCTCCTGGGAGCTACATCTGTGCGGCAGGACGCTCTCTACGTGTTAGAGACTTCAAGGAGGTGTGAATTACTGGGCGTGCCGCAATTCATACTGGGAAATGTAGTTCTTACATGAACGAGCGATGCAAACCAGGAAGTGAATGAGAGAACAGAAACTAGAATGCCGGAGGTGATATAGATGAAGGAATTTAATAGGTATTTACTTGTTTTTTTACAGAATCTTTACACTATTCTGTCTGTCTACCTTGCAGACATTAATTTTAGGCAATTTTTTTTTCCTTTAGTCACCCTTTAACAGCTACTAAGGAAGGGGATCTCTTTGTTCTACACCCTTTTAAACAACCAGACCACTGATTTCAAAACCAAAACAGTGTGCAAGTGGGAATTATCCGATGGACTTTTTTCATCGGAAATTCCGATCGTGTGTGAGCCCCGTCTGACTTTTTTCCATCAGTGTTTAGAAGTAGAACATGTTTTAAAAAACGATAGGGAATTCCTATCGTCTGTGTGCAACTCCGACGGAGAAAAAAACCCACTCATGCTCAGAATCAAGTCGACACATGCTCGGAAGCATTGAACTTCATTTCTCCTTGGCTCGTTGTAATGTTTTACATCACCACATTTTGGACAGTCGGAATTTGGTATGAGGCCCCGTACACACGACCGAGTTTCTCAGCAGAATTCAGCCAGAATCTCGATCGGAGCCGTATTCTGCCGAGAAACCCGGCCGTGTGTACACTTTTGGCCGAGGAAGCCGACGAGGATCTCGTCGGACCAAATAGAGAACATGTTCTCTATTTCCTCGTTGTTCAATGGGAAATTTCGGCTCGCCGAGATCCTCGGCGGCTTCACAAGGAACTCGACGAGCAAAACGATGTGTTTTGCCCGTCGAGTTTCTCGGACGTGTGTACGGGGCCTCACTGTGTGTATGCAAGACAGCTTGAACGGAATTCCGACGAAAAATTCCATTGGATTTTAGGCCATCGGAAATTCCGATCATGTGTACGGGGCATTAGAGTTGGGTGGGACATTAAAGGAATCCATGTGGACAAAAGCTTTTACTTCCACCTATAAAACTTCCCACTGCACAAATCACTGGGAACTGTATAAAAAAAAAATTACTTGAATCTTACCCCTTAAAAAATGTCTAAACTATATCCAACCCAGTCCTTGAGAAACTGGATACAATGTGGAGAAACAGGCTCTCTCTCCCACGTCTTGTGGTATTGCAAATCTGCTCGATCATACTGGAATTAGGCCCCCCCACCTCCGACATAACGGGCACGCAAATCCAACTCAACCCAGCCATTGTGACTTGGGAAAAGTGTGCGGGTCGCTCAGGCTCAATAGGGAGGGGGTATGTGGACACTGCATCCGCAGCTGCTGCTAGAGTGCTGACATGGGATAAAGCCTGTCTTAGCTCCTGCAAAGGTTCAAGAAAGGAAGGGTGACCCCTGGACGTCGCACTGCTGCAATGAATGGAGTAGCAACCTCAGCCTGGACTCTGACCAGGCCATGCCCCCCAATGCATTTCACTCTGCCCCCTGGAGCTTAGTCATGGGGATCATCGCCCCAGCCCTTGCTTAGTTACACATAGATATATAGAGGCTGCCACTCAACTGCAGAATCATTATCATCCACTTATTACTTGCAGCTAAACTTAATCTAACTAGACTGTGAAAAGACCTTAACCAACATGATTAAAAACCTTACTCACCAATGTGAAATGAAGAGGTGACTGGCATGCAAAAACTTAACATATGAAAAATGTGCCTGTTCTTATGCCGCGTACAGACGGTCGTTTTTTGTGATGAAAAAAAACGACGTTTTTGAAAACGTCATTTAAAATGACCGGGTGTGGGGAAAACGTTGTTTTATGTCTTCTGAAAAACGTCAAAAAAATAGAATTCGAACATGCTCGAATTTTTTGTGTCGTTTTTCAAAACGTCGTTTTTTGTGTCAATTAAAATGATAGTGTGTGGGCAAAACGACATTGAAAACAACGTTTTTAAACCCGCACATGCTCAGAAGCAAGTTATGAAGCGAGCTTCAATGGAACAGAGTGCCGTCGTACGTGCTGAACGCAACGCGCTTTGCTAGAGCATTTTGAAAAACGATGGTGTGTAGGCAACGTCGTTTTTAAAAATGAAGTTTCAAAAACGTCGTTTTTTTTCATCACATAAAACGTTGTTTTGTTTCATCACAAAAAACGACCGTCTGTACGCGGCATAAGTCTTTGTGGCTACATCATAAATTCCTGTTTAAGACTGTTGACTTGCACTACTCCAGATTACTTGAATTGACTGGTATTTGTTGACCCTAATGGGTCTTTTTTTGTATATTGTATTTTTATCCCCCCCTTCTTCACCTCCCACCCACCGCCTCCTAGATCTCGGCTCCCTCGTTCCCTTTCCCTTAACCCCACCCTTTTTATTTATTTTTAATTTTTCTTTTAATGAAGTCATCTGATTCTTATGAAGCATAATATTATTGCGGCTACAATAATATTCTGTCTTCTGGTGATGCTATATTTGGTTTGAAGTATATGTATCTGTAACCACCTCTTTATATAAATGCAGTGTGACCTCATTGTCTGTACTTTATTACATTCTAAATTCGATAAAGACTTATAAAGGCATATTTAAAAAATAGACCTGGAAGATTCCCCTTTAGAGGATTTTTGGTGAAAGTCCTATTCTCTGCTCTACAAATAGACCTTTAGTTTTAGAAGAGAAAATTATTAAAACTTGCCATTTATTCTTTTGTTTACTGTGTGGATATCATTGGTGAATTTTCCCTTTAACCCGTGTCCTGGGAAGACAACAGGAAGTGGGTATAAATCTCACTAAAGTGAGAGGAAATCCCCTCTTGAACAGGTGTCACCGTTGGAATAGTTCCTCCAGTACCACTAACAATTGTAATATTTTGAATTTCCTGACCCCTTCTAGTGCTGCCAGTGGAAGTGTTAACCACTTAGTCACGGTGCTGCCCCTAAATCACAGGTGTCAAACACAAGGCTTGCGGGCCGATTCCAGCCCTCCAGGCCATTTCATGTGGCCCTCACACCTCTCCTGCAGCTGCAGGAGAACTCCAGCCCTCCTCTGGTCCTCCTCCAGACCTACTTTCTGATTTCAAGCAATCCAGCTTCTTCCCAGGAGCAGCATAAGGAAAGGGGGTGCACTGCGATGTAAGGGAGAGTGGGGGACTCAACTTCTGATGGTGGGGTGGCTCTTGACATCTAATGTAAGGGAAAGGGATGCGCTGGACATCTAATCTTCCAGATACAACCGGCCCTTTTTAAGAACAATCATAATGCTGATGTGGCCCACAATGAAATTGAGTTCGACACCCTTGCCCTAAATCTAAATTATGACATGGACTATTGAGCGATACCGTGTGCCAAAAATGTCAATGCCCAATCCCTTCCTGACAGAGGAATACCAGCACAAAAATTGCAGCACTGAAAACTTCTTCTCGGTCTAGAAGGGACCATGGAAGGTTGTCCTATGAGACATACAGGACCCCATTCTGGATAACAACAGAACCTTGCAGCTTTTTAGGGTGCCTCTAAATGTAGGTAAATTGTGATGTAACTGTATGTGATTCAGGGTCGTTTTAAAAATTAGGCCAAACTGGATTTCCCTAGACCTCAATAAATGGGGGCCCCGTAGCTCCCAACTGTCCCTGATTTCGAGGGACTGTCCCTGATTTGGAGTAATGTCCCTCTGTCCCTCTTTCCCCTTATTTGTCCCTCATTTTGGTCTGATCTATATAGTTGTATATAAAATGCACTTTTTAATCTTTCAAAAAGTGTTCCCCAGTGCTAAATCATTCATCCAAATTCTAAATTACTGCATTTGTAAATTTTAAAAGCCAATTAAAGGAATAGTAGTGGTAAAAAAAAGCCCTTGTGGATTTAATTAACCTTTTTTTGAAGGTCTAATTCTCCTTTAAGGGGGTGTGGCAGGAGGCGTGTTCTATGCCTACATACGTTTGCAAGTAGGTGTCCCTCCTTCCCATCTCAAAATATTGGGAGGTATGATGCCCCTCCAAGAGAGTCTGAATTATTTTCTGAGATCTTAGACAAATGATACAATATGGTCAAGAGAACAGTATCTGCTCTATGCTTCTATTTCTAACATATCCTTATCTAAAGAAATGGAAAAAAAAAAATCCTGCTTTAAACTAAAATTTTATATAAGCCACCTAACTTTTCATATGTACAACAAAAATTGCTCATAGCAGCCAATCTGATTTTAGCTTTGTTTTACAACCTCTCACCTACACACATGCACACAAATGCACATGCGCACACTAAAATTAAAAGAAGCCTGAGAACGCGTATGGGCATCTGCTCTAGTTTTATGTAGGACAGAATGGCCCGGATTCACAAAGCACTTGTGCCGACGTATCTCCAGATACGCAGCGTAAGTGCAAATATGCGCCGTAGTATCTATGCGCCGGACTCACAAACTAAGATTTGCCTAAAAATAGGCTTCATCCGACCGACGTAACTTGCCTACGCCGGCGTAGAGTGGGCGCATATTTACGCTGGACGTATTTGGCGCTCCCATTGATTTTTTATTCACATATGCAAATGAGGGAGATACGCCGATTCACGAACGTACGTCCGTCCGTTCATACGTCTGGCTTAAAGTTATGCCTCATAAAGGAGGTGTAGCTCAGCAGCATCCATGCAAAGGGAACACAAGCTAACGTATTTTACGTAGTTTACGTAGGACGTGAATATGACTAGGCGTAGGTTATGTTCACGCCATAGGCAGTGATCCAACGTATCTTAGGTAGTAGTTCCGACGCGATTCTGAGCATGCGCACTAGGACGCGTCCACGGGACGGCGCATGCGCCGTTCATTATACGTATCTGTCTGGCGCTCGGCCCATCATTTGCATGGGGTCACGCCTCATTTGCATGGCTCACGCCCACTTCCACCTTTGCCGGCTTACGCCTAGGAAACCCAGCGCAGTTTTGGCAGCACTGGCTTTGTGAATCCAGTGCTTGCCTCTCTGCGCTGCGTAGCGTAAAGGAGATACGCTACAGCGGCATAAATGTGCACCAATGTCTGTGAATCCGGGTCAATAAATCCATATTCATCTAACAAAGCCTTATCTAAAATGGCTTAAAAAAATAAATAAAAATTCAGCAAACCTAAGAGGCTACATAGAACAATTGACTAGGCGTGGGTTACGTTCACGCCGTAGGCAGTGATCCGACGTATCTTAGGTAGTAGTTCCGACGCGATTCTGAGCATGCGCACTGGGACATGTCCACGGGACGGCGCATGCGCCGTTCATTATACGTATCTGTCTGGCGCTCGGCCCATCATTTGCATGGGGTCACGCCTCATTTGCATGGCTCACGCCCACTTCCACCTATGCCGGCTTACACCTAGGAAACCCAGCGCAGTTTTGGCAGCACTGGCTTTGTGAATCCAGTGCTTGCCTCTCTGCGCTGCATCGGCGTAGCGTAAAGGAGATACGCTACGGCGGCATAAATGTGCGCCAATGTCTGTGAATCCGTGCCAATAAATCCATCTTCATCTAACAAAGCCTTATCTAAAATGGCTTAAAAAAAATAAAAAATTCAGCAAACCTAAGAGGCTACATAGAACAATTATTTGTACTGACATCATCTCAAAACACAGAACAAGTGACACTGATTTTTTATTTTTTTTCCTCCATTTAGATTTGGTATCCAAGCACTTTGACTAAATCTGATTGTGTGCCTTTTGAGACAGAATCCAGTAAATCGCTATTATTCCTTCATGCAAGGAATTCTCCTAATTGGCTGCTTTCACTAAGTCAAGCCAAGATCAAGATTAATATTTATCTATAGAATAATTGCAGTAGACAGAGAGCACAAGGGATTCGGGGACTGTACCGCAGCCTCCTATAGTAAGCAGTTACAAGGGCAAATGTTGCATGCTCGGCAAACTGCTGTCTAGCAGTGATGAGGTCAATGGAGCAATCATTTGCTTGTCTTTAAAAGGGCAATCGCACTCATCAGAAAAAAAACGCTTGTTTAAAACATCTTTTTAATGTATTTGCAAAGCTCAAACAAGAAACATGTTTCAATCTATGTCTGAAGTCTGGTAAAATATATATTTTTTATTAGATAAGAAACAAATGCCTTAAAAAGTAGATGTTGTGTGAGCATTCAGAGAAGACCACAAGTCAGTAAAAAGAAGAAAGCATTATTTATGGGCTTGGTGAATGAATGCAGAGGTGCGGTTAGCTATGTTTGGGGAGTCTAAGTCGGATATGGTATATAATAAATGTACTGTGAATGCCTTCAGTAGGTAAAACAGTGCTGAACATTTGATCCCATGTGTGACAAATGACGCGGAAGGTGTTCCAAACACAAGCAGACAGAGGAGTGGTGTGCACGTCGATGTTAGATATACACGCTCATATCCTAAATTCTTACTGTGTAATCCTTTGCAGACCATCTCCATCTGTCTTTTCAAATGAATAGTCTGCATGAAATAAAACACATTGTTCATTTATTTCTTTTTCCTTTGGAGTTAGGAAACCACAGATTCAGAAATGTGCGGTTTGATAACCATTTTGGTGGTGTTTGCATGCGTGTCCATTTCCTTGGGACGGCAACACATTTGGTATAAAGGTCACCTCAGTCTTAACACTAAAGTGAAACTCAAGCCCAATTTCTTATTTTTTTGTGCTTGGATAGATTAGTGAAGCGTAGAATATATGTGAGGTTTTAATATTGGTGTACTTGTCCCTGCCCTGAAGATTTCCCTATACCGTCATTTTGAGTGCCAATCACTAAGAAAGGTATTATTGATATTGATTGACCCTAATCAAACGTAAAGAAATTCTTGTTGGAGTCTTATGCCGCATACACACCATCACTTTATGTGATGAAAAAAAACGACGTTTTTAAAAACGTCACTTTAAATGACTTGTGTGGGGGAAAACGTCGTTTTATGTCTTCTGAAAAACGACAAAAAAAATTGAAGCATGCTTTAATTTTATGTGTCGTTTTTCAAAACGTCGTTTTTTACTTCACAGAAATTGACCGTGTGTAGCAAAAAACGTCGTTTAAAACGACGTTTTTACACCCGCGCATGCCCAGAAGCTAGTTATGAAGCAAGCTTCAATGGAAAAACGTGGTGAATGTAACCTCGCTTTGCTAGAACATTGTGAGAAAAACGATGGTGTGTAGGCAACTTCGTCTTTGAAAATTGATGTTTCAAAAACGTTGTTTTTTACTTCACAGAAAATGTCGTTTTTTTTCATCACATAAAGTGATGGTGTGTATGCGGCATTATTTTTAACCTCTTGACCACTGGGCACTTAAACCCCCTTCCTGACCAGACCAATTTTCAGCTTTCGGTGCTCTCACAATTTGAATGACAATTACTCCGTCATACAACATTGTACCCATTTGAAATTTTTGTCCTTTTTTTCACACAAATAGAGCTTTCTTTTGGTGGTATTAGATCACCTCTGGGTTTTTTATTTTTTGCGCTATAAAAGAAAAACGACCGAAAATTCTGTAAAAAAAAAAAAAAATAACTTGTTTCTGTCATATTCGCAGGTTATTTCTCACACACAGCATATGAATACCACGAATGACACCCCAAAACACATTCTGCTATTCCTCCCGAGTATGGCGATACCCCATGTGTGCAACTTTTACACAGCGTGGCCACATACAGAGGCCCAACATGCAGGGAGCGCCATCAGGCGTTCTGGAGCACCCAGGCCAATTCTGACATTTCTCTCCTACATGGAAAAATCACCATTTATTTGCTAGAAAATTACATAGAACCCCAAAACATTATATATGCGGAGTATTGGGGTATTGCGGAGTATTGGGGTATTGCGGAGTATTGGGGTATTGCGGAGTATTGGGGTATTGCGGAGTATTTGGGTATTGCAGAGTATTGGGGGTATTGCGGAGTATTTGGGTATTGGGGGTATTGCAGAGTATTGGGGTATTGCAGAGTATCGCGCAGGGTATTGGGGTATTGCAGAGTATTGCGCAGGGTATTGGGGTATTGCAGAGTATCGGGGTATTGCAGAGTATGGGGTATTGCAGAGTATGGGGTATTGCAGAGTATGGGGTATTGCAGAGTATCGGGGTATTGCAGAGTATCGGGGTATTGCAGAGTATCGGGGTATTGCAGAGTATCGGGGTATTGCAGAGTATCGGGGTATTGCAGAGTAACGGGGTATTGCAGAGTAACGGGGTATTGCAGAGTAACGGGGTATTGCAGAGTATCGGGGTATTGCAGAGTATCGGGGTATTGCAGAGTAACGGGGTATGGCAGAGTAACGGGGTATGGCAGAGTAACGGGGTATGGCAGAGTATCGGGGTATGGCAGAGTAACGGGGTATGGCAGAGTAACGGGGTATGGCAGAGTAACGGGGTATGGCAGAGTAACGGGGTATGGCAGAGTAACGGGGTATGGCAGAGTAACGGGGTATGGCAGAGTATGGGGTATGGCAGAGTATTGCGCAGGGAGGGATGGCAGAGTATTGCGCAGGGAGGGATGGCAGAGTATGGGGTATGGCAGAGTATTGCGCAGGGAGGGATGGCAGAGTATGGGGTATGGCAGAGTATTGCGCAGGGAGGGATGGCAGAGTATTGCGCAGGGAGGGATGGCAGAGTATGGGGTATGGCAGAGTATTGCGCAGGGAGGGATGGCAGAGTATGGGGTATGGCAGAGTATTGTGCAGGGAGGGATGGCAGAGTATGGGGTATGGCAGAGTATTGCGCAGGGAGGGATGGCAGAGTATGGGGTATGGCAGAGTATTGCGCAGGGAGGGATGGCAGAGTATGGGGTATGGCAGAGTATTGCGCAGGGAGGGATGGCAGAGTATGGGGTATGGCAGAGTATTGCGCAGGGAGGGATGGCAGAGTATGGTGTATGGCAGAGTATTGCGCAGGGAGGGATGGCAGAGTATTGATGGTACTGCAGAGTATTGCGCAGGGAGGGATGGCAGAGTATGGGGTATTGCAGAGTATTGATGGTACTGCAGAGTATTGCACAGGGAGGGATGGCTGGATCTGTGACTGCAGTTGTCACAGATCCAGCCCACAGCAGCTGCTGACACCCCGCGCTCCCCCCCCTCCTCTCCTCTCCTCTCGCACTGTACCGAACGGTACAGAGAGGAGAGGGAGGAACCGGCGTCATCAAATGACGCCGGTTTGTTTACAAGTGATCGCTCCGTCATTTGACGGAGCGATCACGTGGTAAACAGCCGCGATTCGCGGCAATTTACCGTGATCCGTGATGCGCCGGGTCTTCTAGACCCGGCGAGCACGGACACTTCCGCGAGCGCGCCCCAGGGGACGCGCAAACGCGGAAGTGCACGAGGACGTCCCAGGGACGTCCTGTCACAGTAACTCGACCGCGCTGTAGCAGTATTTTTGCTATAGCGCGGTCGGCAAGAGGTTAAAGGGGTTGTAAAGGATTTTTTTTCCCCCTAAATAGCTTCCTTTACCTTAGTGCAGTCCTCCTTCACTTACCTCATCCTTCGATTTTGCTTTTAAATGTCCTTATTTCTTCTGAGAAATCCTCACTTCCTGTTCTTCTGTCTGTAACTCACCACCGTAATGCGAGGCTTTCTCCCTGGTGTGGAGAAAGCCTCTTGAGGGGGAGGGGGCGAGCAGGAGTGTCAGGACGCCCACTAACACACAGCTCCTTTCTCTATCTGCAAAGTAGAGAGGGTCCTGACTTGCCTGCTCTCCCCCTCCCCTTCAAGAGGATTTCCCCACACCAGGAAGAAAGCCTCGCATTACGGTGTTGAGTTACAGACAGAAGAACAGGAAGTGAGGATTTCTCAGAAGAAATAAGGACATTTAACCACTTAAGACCCGGACCAGAATGCAGCTAAAGGACCTTGCCCCTTTTTGCGATTCGGCACTGCGTCGCTTTAACTGACAATTGCGCGGTCATGTCATGTGACTCCCAAAAAAAATTGACGTCCTTTTTTTTCCCACAAATAGAGCTTTCTTTTGGTGGTATTTGATCACCTCTGCGGTTTTCTATTTTTTGCGCTTTTAACAAAAATAGAGCGACAATTTTGAAAAAAAATGCAATATTTTTTACTTTTTGCTATAATAAATATCGCCCAAAAATATATAAAACATTTTTTTTTACTCAGTTTAGGCCGATACGTATTCTTCTACCTATTTTTGGTAAAAAAAATCGCAATAAGCGTTTATGAGTTGGTTTGCGCAAAATGTATAGCGTTTACAAAATAGGGGATAGTTTTATTGCATTTTTATTAATTTTTTTTTTTTACTACTAATGGCGGTGATCAGCGTTTTTTTTCATGACTGCGACATTATGGCGGACACTTCGGCCAATTTTTGGGACCATTGTCATTTTCACAGCAAAAAATGCATTTAAAACGCATTGTTTATTGTGAAAATGACAGTTGCAGTTTGGGAGTTAACCACAGGGGGCGCTGATGGGGTTATGTGTTCCTTGAAGTGTGTTTACAACTGTAGGGGGGTGTGGCTGTAGGTGTGACATCATCGATTGTGTCCCCCTATAAAAGGGATGACATGATCGATGCAGCCGCCACAGTGAAGAACGGGGAAGCTGTGTTTACACACGGCTCTCCCCGTTCTTCAGCTCCGGTGACCGATCGCGGGTCTCCAGCGGCGATCGGGTCCACTGGTCCCGCGGTCCTGGTCACGGAGCTTCGGACCGCGTCGCGGGCGCGCGCCGCCGAGACCCATGGCTGGGTACTAGTACAGGACGTACCTGTACGTACATGTGCCCAGCCGTGCCATTCTGCCGACGTATATGTGCAGGAGGCGGTCCTTAAGTGATTTAAAAGCAAAATCAAAGGATGAGGTAAGTGAAGGAGGACTGCACTAAGGTAAAGGATGCTATTTAGAAAAAAAAATTGTACCTTTACAACCCCTTTAGGGTCCTGTTTACACCTGCTTTTGCTTGGTGCTTCGATGAGGCTTCGGTGGGGCTTTGATGAGGCTTTGGTGGAGCTTTGATTGGGCTTTGGTGAGGCTTTGTGGGACTTCGATGAGGCTTCGGTGGGGCTTTGTGGGACTTCGATGAGGCTTCGGTGGGGCTTTGGTGAGGCTTCAGTGGGGTTTGGATGAGGTTTCACTGGGGCTTCAGTGGGTCTTCATGTGAGCTTTGCCATAGACTTCTATGGAGGTTTTGAAGACGCTTTGAAGCACCACTAAAGCTAGATGGGTTATAATTTTTGAACCAAAGCCGAAGCAAAGCAAAAGCAGGTGTAAACAGGAGTGTAAACTAGCCGTTATTGTGTGTTGAAGCCTTAGCAAGTAAATGAGCCCTAACTCAACCCACAGTAGCCTTTGTTCAACCAGGTGACCAATTTCTCAAATTTTATTTGACTCAACTGAAATAAACTGTAATTTTTTTTTTTTAATAAGGATACTTATCCTGGTCTGTTGACTTTTTTTTAAATGACCCTAACAGGCTCAACTCACAAAGTTAGGACATCAGAATAAGTACACAAATAACACGATTATGTAAATCCCATTGCCTGCACAAAAATCTTTTTTTTCTTGACTGTTTGTACATCTTCTACATCTTAGCATCCATGCTACTGCCTTTCGGTCTCTGCCCAGCCAATGTAAAAATCCATTATACACATACCTCCTAGTCCTTCCTCTGCTTTTCACTTTGTGACCTGTCAGTGCAAAATCCATTTTCAGTCTCACTTAGGCATGGTCAAATTTCGAAAGAATTTCTTTTGAAAAATCAGAAAATGTGTGCGTTTTGTGATCCGATGGTGCCACCATTGAATTCGAAATTCGACCAACCAAGCTTTCAATTTCATATCATGTTCCTACAGAAAATAATTTTTGTGTTTTGGAATCTTCTTTTCTTTCCGGGAATCTTCTTTTCTTACACATGCGCATTTATTTTTTCGATTACATTTCTCGCACGATTCTACCATCATTGATTAGAAAATAGTTTAAAAAAAAAAAATGTCCAATTTTTTAAATTCAATGGCTACACGAAAATTGGCTGTTGCTGCAGCCCACTAATGGTGCGAAATACAAACGAAAAATTGTTAGATTTTTGAAAGAAAATTCTTTTGAAATTCGACCCATGTAGATTAGCTTCCCCTTTTACCCTATGATCTACCAGAAAACTACATTATACAGGGTGATTACAGTAGGAGGTAAATCTATTAGGTTCCTGTATGCAAGATACCAATTGCATAATTAATCATTCTTCGGGCGTCGTTCTCAGGTAAGTAATTCATAATGAGCTAGTATGCTATGCATACTAGCTCATTATGCATTTGTCTTGCAGGTTTTTTTTTTTAAGAGAGGGTTTACTTCCTCTTTAACCTCCCTGGCGGTATTACCGAGTCTGACTCGGGGTTAAATTTTTCAGCTACGATCGGTAACCCCGAGTCAGACTCAAGCTTGCCTTGCTGGATCCACAGGGAGTGTTTACTTACCTTGTCCCTGGATCCAGCTATGCCACCGCGCTGTGTGAGCGAGCGGGACCTCGCTCGCTCACACAGTGCCTCTCTGTGCCGCCGATCTCCGTTCCCTGCAACGTTACGACGCACGGGAGCGGAGAACGGCGCCAAATTCAAAAAGGTAAACAAACACCTTACATACAGTATACTGTAATCTTATAGATTACAGTACTGTATGTAAAAAATACACCCCCCCTTGTCCCTAGTGGTCTGCCCAGTGCCCTACATGTTCTTTTATATAATAAAAACTTTTCTTTCTGCCTGAAAACTGTAGATTGTCCATAGCAACCAAAAGTGTCCCTTTATGTCAAAAATGGTTTTAGAGCAGCTAGAAAACAGCGATAATAAATTATAATCACTTGCAGAATTGTGCGATAGCGATTTGTGGGGAAATTCGTCATAAAAAAATAAAAGTAATGACAGCGACAATTCTGCAACTGAGCAAATTTCAGTGATTTTGAGTTGATTACATTATTGAATATTTTTTATTATAATTATATTATTATTTGTTATAATTATTTATAATTATTTATTATATTATCATTTATAATTTTGTTTTTTAAAAAAAATTCATACCCGGGATGCCTACTAGACTCTTGTTTGGTCAGATTTAAGTGAGTTATTCCTAAGAATTTCAGGCCTACAGTATAAAACGCCAAATTTCCTTGCAAATAATGGTACCGCTTTCAGCACCTAAAATCTGAAATAATCATACCGCCAGGGAGGTTAAAGGCCATGTTCACTCCAAAGTAATTATTTATAAGGTAGTAGATACTCGCATGTTGGATCACCAGTTGCATGCAGCAAAATGTTCCCCAAAAACGTTTTCCTTTATATGAAATGTTTATTACGGGTGAAACCCTGAAACAGGCAAAGCTCAACTCATTTGCATGTTATGAGTAGCTGTCCTTTAAGAAGTGCTGAGAACATTTTACCATTAAAGACTAGAGATTGCCACAGTTGGAACTAAGAGTTATCACAGACTTTTTACGGAGGGCAGATACTTGGTTTACTTTCTTTGCTGCATTCAGGCTGCAGTGTCTTCATAAAATATTTAAGCCTTGTGCCCTGGCATTGATTTTATGCAAAGACTGGAGAAGGATCAGGAGGAATATATTAGGTGTGAGCTCCACGCCAGCCTTCTGCTGGGAATATGGACCCTATTGTCCTATGTTCCATCTGCTCCATCCTGCAATGGAAGGAAAAGAAGAGGCAGAAGGGGGTGAAAGAGAGGATGACGTGAGGCTGGGAGGGAAGGATGTGGTGAAGGGAGGGGTTGATTAATATTAAGAGGTGTCTGCTAACTCACCAGACCTCTTCATGTCTGCCTCTGCCTGCAGATGGGATTTGTAATTGGAGTTTAAAATGCATACACATGCACAAATTTGTGTCCTAAGAATAGCGCTGGGAACGGGGTGAGAGAGCATTACAGGAAGCTGTTCAGGAGGACCAGGGCCTTGCTGAGGCTCTAAAGCGATGCTGTAGTTAACCTCTTTGCTGTCCCATAAATGCCTTGTAGGCCCTTACAGAAGCAGAGGGGCATGTGTTTCCAATAACAAGGATTGATGCCATGGAAATAGAAATGTTAAAGCTTTGAGGA
Organism: Rana temporaria; assembly: GCF_905171775.1. Classification (NCBI taxonomy): domain Eukaryota; kingdom Metazoa; phylum Chordata; class Amphibia; order Anura; family Ranidae; genus Rana; species Rana temporaria. Next base: position 107,379,130 of record NC_053490.1, on the reverse strand, counting down.
GGTGTGATTATCAGGAAATGTTTTTATAGGAGGGAATTGACCCCTTGTTAAAGAGCATGCCAAGCAATGTTTTTTAAAAGCTTTCCATCTGTTGCCCCCAGTTGTATCAGCAGGATTGGCCTTTGGGAATAATTTGCTCAGCAGTTTATCTATTAGGTAGAGATATAATGATCCAAAATGGTAAATACAGTACCTGCCCACGAGAATGTGTTTCCAGCGCGATCGCATTGCGCTGGTTCTCGGCGACAGGGTACTGTACATCTCGAGCTGGCTGCAATAGGAAAAAAACATTACAGCGAGCGCGAGAAAGAAGCGACGGGGATCCGACTTGGATTCTTGCCAATACCAGGCACTGTGTTTGGTATGAATCATGAGGGGGAATGTTTTTCGGCGTAGGGGGGTTCCCCTTAAAATCCATACCAGACCTAAGGGACTGGTATGCTCCTGGAGGGGAACCCATGCCGGTTGTTTATTTAAAATTTGGCGTGGAGTCCCCCCTCATGATTCATACCAAACACAGTGCCTGGTATTGGCGGGAATCCAAGTTGGATCCCCGTTCATTGAAAGTCGGACGTATGTCGGCTTCAACACATTTTTCCCTTCCCGGCGAGCCAGCTCGGCGCTGGCTCCCGCGAATGGGCTGATAGGTGGTCGATCTCGCCGAGAAAAGAAGCGAGATTGACACAATATCGCGGTCACCTACTGTACTGTACACAGTCTAATATTACCTTATACAGTGCAGATAGTCATTTTTTTGACATGTACTGTATGCATCACACATCGCAGGTTCTTAGGGGACAAGCGTTTGTTTTGGATTAGTTCTTCTACAATATGTAGATAGGTATACGTTTTGAACAAGTAGACTAAATAGACAGTAAAGTCCTAAACACCATTTTTTTAATTAACCACTTCCATACTGGGCACTTCCCCCTTTTCTGCTTAGTATCATTTTTAGCTTTCAGCGCTGTCGCACTTTGAATGACAATTGTGCCGTCATGCTACACTGTACCCAAACACATTTTTTATAATTTTCTTCCCAAAAATAGAGCTTTCTTTTGGTGGTACTTGATCACCTCTACGGTTTTTATTTTTCGCTCTATAAACAAAACAAATCGTAAATTTGAAGAACAAAAACTGATGGCCACCGATAGGTGGCACTGATGGGCACTGATAGGCAGCACTGATGGGCACTGGTAGGTGGCACTGGATAGGTAGCATTGATGAGGATCTACTGACAGGCATTACTGAGTGGCATTTGATGGGACACTGACAAACATTACTGATAGGGCACTGATTGGCACTTTTTTGGGCACTGATTGGCACTGTTGTGGGCACTGATCGGTACTGTTGTGGGCACTGACAGGCATTTTCTAGGGGACAGGCTGGCAGGTGTTGGGCACTGATTGGCACCTTTTTATGGAGGCTGTGCTGATAATCAGTGTGCTGATTATCAGCACAGACCTCCGGGGAGCCGGCGATTGGCTCTCCCTGTCAGCGTAAACCGAGGAAAGCTGTTTACCGAACTTTTTGGTTCACGTGATGATCAGCTGTGATTGGTCACACGATGATTAGCTGTGATTGGTTAAAGCTGATCACGTGGTAAGAAGCCTCTGTCAGAGGCTTCATACCAAGATCGGAGATGCTGTGTGTCAGACTGACACACAGCACCTCCGATTGCCGCGCTGCGCACCCCTGAGGGCGCGCGCTGGTGTCTTGTCAAGCTAGTTCCCCTATCGATATGGTTCCCTGCTTGACTGCGCAGGCGTAGACGAAGTCCACGGAAATCTTCAAACCTGATCAGCTGTTCTTCAGGTGTACATGGCGCATGCATGGCATCCAGGCTCATTCCTTACCATCCCTGTGGACCTGGAGGATGTTAAAAAAAGATCTGCGAGGCCGAGCGAGCGCAGCCAGGAGGCCGACTGGCCACTTACAGCAAATTCCACGTCGCCCTGGACCTGTTGCTACACCTGAAAACAGCTGATCAGGTTCGTTGATTTCCTGCCTGCGCAGTCAAGGGGGGAACCATATCGATAGGAGGAACCATATCGGCAGATCACCGGCTGTGATATCCTGATCACGTCATATGACGTCCGGTCAGGATATCACAACCACTTTGCCGCCGTTATTCTGCTATATGGCGGGCGGCATTCACCTTTTAGACGTCGATACTCGGGTTCTTAAATTTTTTAGTAACAGAATAATAAAAAGAATTATAAATAGTCAAACAGAGATTTTATATATATATTGCAGCGTTACAATAAAATAATTATGCAGCACTTTACATATTGTACATTTACATCAGTCCTTGCCCTCAAGGTGCTTACAATCGAAGGTTCCTACCTCACATGCACACATACTAGGACCAAGTTAGCCAGGTGCCAATTAACCCATCATTGTGTCTTTGGAGTGTGGGAGTAAAAAGCCAACCATCCACAGGGACAACATGCAAAATATGCCAGTAGTGCCCCGGTTGTAATTAGAACCAATGACCCTAGGTTCTATGAGCCAGAAATATGTACATATGCAGACAGAATATTTGCATGATCAATCCCTTTTAGAAAAGGTGCCCCATGATTGAGGGCACGGTGATATATTCATTAACCACTTGCTGATCAGCCGCCGCAGTTTTACTGTGGCAACATGGCTTGGCTGAGCGAAGCCACGTTATGTTACGTTGCTTCGCCCTGTGGCCACTAGGGGGGCACGCGCCCTGCCGGAGGCATGCCCCCAGGCATGATGCCCGCCGGGCACCCTCGATGGCACGTGACATAGCCAGAACCGGGATCTGTGTGTGTAAACACACTGATCCCAGTTCTCTAAGAGGAGAAATGACTGATCGTCTGTTCATACATTGTATGAACAGCGATCTGTCATTTCCCCTAGTAAGTCCCACCCCCTTCAGTTAGAACATGCATCGGGAACACAATTAACCCCTTGATCACCCCCTAGTGTTAACCCCTTCCCTGTCAGTGACAATTTTACAGTAATCAGTGCATTTTTATAGCACCAATCGCTGTAAAATTGTGAATGATCCCAAAAATGTGTCAAAAGTTTCTGATGTGTCCCCCAGTCCCAATAAAAGATAACCGCCATTACTAGTAAAAAATTATAATAATAATAAAAATGCCATAATTCTATCCCCTATTTTGTAGATGCTATAACTTTTGGCCACACCAATCAATATACGCTTATTGCAAAAAAAAAATTACCCTAAACTGAGGACATTTTTTTTTTAAATGTGGGATATTTATTGTAGCAAAAAGTAAAAGATAGTGGGGGGTATTTACAAAAGGCAAATCCAGTGCAAACTACTAGTGCAAAGTGCACTTGAAATTGCACTGAAAGTACACTTGGAAGTGCAGTAGATTTGAGGGGTAGATGTGAAATGAGGGGAAGCTCTGCTGATTTTATCATCCAATCATGTGCAAGCTAAAATGCTGTTTTTTATTTTCCCTGCATGTCCTCGTCGGATCTACAGCGACTGCACTTCCAAGTGCACTTCCCCATAAAGCAAATATTTGGGCCTAAAGTGTGAGTAATAAACTGACATTTTGTTTGGACATTTATGTATCACACGGTGGGTGACTCATAATGCTAGTTTTAATGTGAAAGTGAATAATTTGATTGAAAAACTCCTGCCTTTATTTCTTGTTTAAGGGATCTACAGACTTTTTTTTAAAGTACACCTGTCATTAAAGAACTATGGAAGCCACCATTACTGAATTCCTGTATCTGTTTTTTTTTTATTTTTCTTGTACATGATTGGGTATTCTTTGCAAAGTGGATTTTCACCACATTCAGTAAGCTAAGGGACAATTTAATTGCAACGTGAACAGTCTATTTACCTCTAGTAAAGTAACCCCATTATCTCTAAACTTGTCCTGGGGCAGTGAGTCAGAAAGTAATAAAGCCAAAGCTTCAACATAACATCCAGGAAATTAGCATTTTCAGATGAAGAGGTCAGCCTACATGCGTTTCTAATTATAGATTTAATACGTATGTAGTTGTGTTTATACTGCATGTGTTAATGTTTGTATGTACAGTATGTATAGTTTATAGCTATAAATGCATGAGTACATTGCGTAGCCAGGTTGACTCGGTACGTAAATAAACATTGCTTTCTCCATAGTGTTGTTGCACTTTACCTTTACTTTAATTCATTTTGTATTGCAATGCAAATATTCGGATTATCCATAATGCTTCACTGAATACAAGAAGACAGTTAGTAACTTATATCTACGATGCTGATTGCACTGTCTGATATTAGAGAGAGCACCTATGAATGCATATACAGTGAAACCACAGATTGCGAGTAATGCGGTTCACGAGAATTTTTCAATACGAGCGGGATTCAAGCCACTGCACCTCTGGCTACATACAGTACTGCATACACCGGCACCCCCCACCTCTGGCCACATACAGTACTGCATACACTGGTACCCCGCACCTCTGGCCACATACAATACTGCATACACCGTCACCCCCCCCACCTCTGGCCACATACAGTACTGCATACACCGGCACCCCCGCACCTCTGGCCACATACAGTACTGCACACACCGGCACCCTCCACCTCTGGCCACATACAGTACTGCACACACCGGAACCCTCCACCTCTGGCCACATACAGTACTGTATACACCGTCACCCCCCCACCTCTGGCCACATATAGTACTGCATACACCGTCACCCCCCCCCCCCCCCACCTCTGGCCACATACAGTACTGCATACACCGGCACCCCCCCACCTCTGGCCACATATAGTACTGCATACACCGGCACCCCCGCACCTCTGGCCACATACAGTACTGCATACACCGGCACCCCCGCACCTCTGGCCACATATATTACTGTATACACTGTCACCCCCCCCCCCAACTCTGGCCACATATAGTACTGCATACACCGGCACCCCCCCCACCTCTGGCCACATACAGTACTGCACACACCGGCACCCCCCACCTCTGGCCACATACAGTACTGCATACACCGGCACCCCCCACCTCTGGTCACATGTAGTACTGCATACACCGGCACCGCCGCACCTCTGGCCACATACAGTACTGCATACACCATCACCCCCCCCACCTCTGGCCACATACAGTACTGTATACACCGTCACCCCCCCCCCCACCTCTGGCCACATATAGTACTGCATACACAGACACCCCCCACCTCTGGCCACATATAGTACTGAATACACCGGCACCCCCCACCTCTGGTCACATGTAGTACTGCATACACCGGCACCGCCGCACCTCTGGCCACATACAGTACTGCATACACCGGCACCCCGCACCTCTGGCCACATACAGTACTTCATACACCCCCGCACTTCTGGCCACATACAGTATTTCATACACCAGCACCCTCGCACCTCTGGCCACATATAGTACTGCATACACCGGCACCCCCACCACCTTTAACTCCTATATGCAAACTCGCTTTGATATACGAGTGCTTTGGATTACAAGCATGCTTCTGGAACGGATTATGCTCATAATCCAAGGTACTATTGTATAAAATACTTCAATCAAATATTTAAAAGAAATATGTCAGTGCAAGTATATAAACTTGATTTTACTTTACAATAATCTCATAGGGCCAGATTCACATACATCGGCGTATTTTTGAGCGGGCGTAGCGCAGCTCATATGCGCTACGCTGACGTAACATAGAGAGGCAAGACCAGTATTCACAAAGCACTTGCTCCCTAAGTTACGGCGGCGTATCGTAAATGGGCCGGCATAAGCCCGCCTAATTCAAAGTAGGCAGGTAGTGGGCGTGATGTATTACAATGAAGCGTGACCCCATGTAAATGAAGCGCCGAACGAACGGCGCATGCGCACGCATGCTCAGAATCACGTTGAATTTACTCCCTAAGATACGTCAGCTCAATGCCTACGACGTGAACATAACCTACGCCCAGCCCCATTGACGTACAACTTGCGTAAACAACGTAAAATCCGACGGCAGTTCCGACGTCCATACCCTACATGTTAGACCAACTTTTTGGTGGTTTAACTTTACGCCGGATGTATGCCTTACATAAACGGCGTAGCTTACTGCGACGGGCGCAAGTACGTTTGTGAATCGGCGTATCTAGGTCATTTACATATTATATATAGATATACGTAAATCAATGGAAGCGCCCCTAGCGGCCAGCGTAAATTTGCGCCAAAGATACGACGGCGTAGGAGACTTACGTCGGTCGGATGGAGCCGAAATTCAGGCGTATCTCCTTTGCAGAATCAAGCGCATAGATACGACGGCGCATCCGTGGACTTACGCGGCGTATCATTAGATACGTCGGTGTAAGTCTTTGTGAATCCGGGCCATAGTGTGCAACTAAAATAAATATGCTATAGCTATAGTTTCCCTTTAATAACATCAGATCACCTGAGATCAGCAGACTACAATATACAATCATAACCGAGATTCGCATCTCATCATAATATTATGAGGGTGTCAGTGATATTGCCTGGCGTCTGTGCCAGGCTGACCTGCTTTACTTAAAAGTATTTAACCTCACTGTCCTAAGAGATGCCTGTAATTCCTTCCAGAGTAAGACTGATAAATATTAATGTTTCTTTAATTAACCAGTATGTTCCGGGAATGGCCCCTGAGATGCTGCCAAGCCATGTTTATGCAAGATAAAATAATGAGTACAATAATGATGCCTACGCTGTACCTGCTCTTCGCTTAATGAAAAACACAGAAGGGTGCAAGTTAGTTTTTCCATTTACAGAAATGTAATATGTGGATATTTTTCACACTATGTTCTCTACATGTGCCTGTATAGACAGTGATGCTGCCATCAGTGATATGGATTATATTAACGCTGTCTGGGTAATCTCACATAATCCTTGTAAATGCCACAAATATTATCTCCATATGTTATCTCCTTAGTAAAGGGAAACTCTCCAGCTAAATGAAGGAAGGATAAGAATTCTACTTTAGGTTGTTATTCCTGTTTCATAAGTAGGGAGATATCCACTAACTTCCTGTCGTGGTGTCTGTGGAACAGGAAGTAAGAACAATTTTATTATATAGGTATACAGACAGCATTAAACAAAATCTTGACAGTGTATATACACTATATTACCAACAGTATTGGGACACCTGCCTTTACACACACATGAACTTTAATGGCATCCCAGTCTTAGTCCGTAGGGTTCCATATTGAGTTGGCCCACCCTTTGCAGCTTAAACAGCTTCAACTCTTCTGGGAATGCTGTCCACAAGGTTTAGGAGGGTGTCTATGGGAATGTTTGACCATTCTTCCAGAAGCGCATTTGTGAGGTTAGGCACTGATGTTGGACAAGAAGGCCTGGCTCACAGTCTCCACTCTAATTCATCCCAAAGGTGTTCTATCGGGTGGAAATCAGGACTCTGTGCAGACCAGTCAAGTTCCTCCACCCGAAACTCGCTCATTCATGCCTTTATGGACCTTGCTTTGTGCACTGGTCCAAATCATTTGTGAGGGGGGGATTATGGCGTGGGGTTGTTTTGCAGGGGTTGCGCTTGGCCCTTAGTTCCAGTAAAGGGAACTGCTAAGACGTCAGCATTCCAAGACATTTTGGACAATTTCATGCTCCCAACTTTGTGGGAACAGTTTGGGGATGTCTGCCTGCCCATTCATGCTTCAGAACCTCAGGCAGTTCCTGCTGGGTTGCATACTCAGTTGGTCTAGGACTAGCATCGCCTCCATCAATGTGCTCTGGCAGTATAGTTCCATCACTTAGACTAAACTTTACTACTGCTCAGTGCTGCACTTGATGTGGCCTTGCTACTGTTTATGCTGATCTGCATGCCAAATGTTATCCTATGCTTAGTCTTTACTGTTAATCACTTTGTCTGCTAAATTGTATTATTACCATAGTTAATCCATTTTATACTCGCCTACCTCGACAGCGCAAGGAGAAAAAAATAGAGAGCCAAACAGTGCCCACCAGTGCCACCTACCATTGCCCGCCAATCTCACCTACCAGTGCATATCAGTACTGCTAAGTAATGCCCACCAGTGCCACCTATTAGTGCTTCATCATCAGTGCCACTTATCAGTGCTGCTTATCAGTGTCACCTACCAGTGCCTATTAGTGCCACCTATCAGTGCCCATCAATGCCACCTATCAGTGCCACCTATCAGTGCCTTTCTGTGCCATCTATCAGTGCCCTTCAGTGCCACCTATCAGTGCCTATCAGTGTTATCTCATCAGTGCCCCCTTATCAGTACCTTTTGGTACTGACGTGGACGTAAATGACGTCCAGCCCCATTCACGAACGACTTACGCAAACAAAAAAATAAATTTTAAATTATACGCGGGAACGACGGCCATACTTAACATTGCGTACGCCACCAAATAGCAGCTTTAACTATACGCCGAAAAAAGCCGACTAGAGACGACGTAAAGGAATGCGCCGGCCGCTCGTACGTTCGTGGATCGTCGTAAATAGCTAATTTGCATAATCGACGCGGAAAACGACAGGAACGCCACCCAGTGGACGCAGAAGAATTGCATCTTAGATCCGAAAGCGTACGAAGACGTATGCCTGTCGGCTCTAACCCAAATGCTGTCGTATCTTGTTTTGAGGATTCAAAACAACGATACGACGCGGGAAATTTAAAAAGTACGCCGGCCTATTAGTAGATACTCCGGCGTACTCTCTCTGTGGATCTGCCCCTTTATGTTTTGTGCAATAAAGTATTAGATAAGATTTTAATGAATTAATAGTAATCAACACAGACGGAGGATGGGCAAGGGTAAAAATACAAAGGTCCTTCCAGCCCTAAATTTCATTGTTGTCTTTTTAGGACGCATCGCAAAATTGTAATATGTTTCCATTCGCCCTGATAGCAGAGGGCAGCAACTGCGCTTGATAAGGCCGCTGTATGCCAACTCTGGCTTCCGCTTGACACAGAATGCCTCCGTTCTGCCAAGTAAGCAGATTAGAGAGAAGATTCTTTCAGGTGAATCACAGAATAACAGTGCAGCCTCTGCAGAATAGACTTTCCTATTTGTATGTATCACCTTCTGAATCAGTGTCTTATAAACAACAAAGGCTGAGAACATCTCTATATATAAAGAACTGGAAATGTAATTACACTACACCTGGCAGGGGAGACGGCAAAGGCTGTTTTGCAGAGGTTGCAGATCAGAGTGTACATGCCAACGCAATAGGATTCTTTTCATGCATTTACGTGAACGTGTTTCCGTGTGCATGTGTGTGTGTGTGTGTATACATGCATGACCTGGGGACACATGGCCCCTTTGTCTTGGGCACACAATACATGTGCAAACACAGTGCTGTTGGAGAGGGAGGCGGCAGGCTGTGTGATGATTAATTGCTGCGGCTCTGTATGTTGGCTGGGGTGGGGGCGGTAGAGATAGGATTCAAAGGAGAATTCCAAATATTTAAATTGCTAATGATGTTGCACATTGGCTCCATGTGTCCTGTACTCTTAACACAGGCGCAGACCTACAAAGGTGTGGGGGTGGAGGCCTCAGGAAAAATTATGATTATGTTTCAAAGGGAGTGGGCCTGAAAATATGCCCACTTTTTTTTTTTAAAGGCAGTGAGGCACATGGTTTTCAACTGGATAATGCTTGGTTTAATCTAGATATCAGTAAAGATGTGTGTTCTGTTTTGTCTCTATAATAGAACACAAAATAGTCAATACAATATAAAAAGAGGAGGAGGAATGCAGTATCTGCATTCTGAATACCATAAACCAGGGTGGTCAACTGCCAGTAAATTTACTGACCGTTTGTAAACATCTGTGAACTGCCAGTAAATATCAGGGCTGATAATTTCATGCTGTGTTGACTTTTAAAGTGTAAATCGAGCAAATGACTTTGCTATAGGTATTGTCAGTGTTTCCATATCATATACTGTTCACATATTCACTGTGTTAGTTTTCAATAGGAGTTCTCAGGTTGTCAGTAAAAAAAAGTGCTCTGTTTTGTCAGTAAAAAAATGCTGCATTAGGTTGGCAACCCTGCCATAAACCTATACATAAACATGCATTCATAACTGTGTGGATAGGATATGACTATGGCACGCAGGTTCCAACGGCTTGACACAAATACTATAACCCTACATAATTATTAAATCAACAAACGACATCCATTTTGGATTAAATTGCCCGAAACCCGGCCATTTTATTAAACATTTTAACCATAACATTATTTAACACAAATATTAACCCAGATACGTCACTACTAATGTTGAGGATCATCGAAGTCACTGACCAAACTTTCTCTATCGTATCAGCGTGGCCACACCAGGTCCATGGTCGCAGCACGCCGACCCGAGGACTACCTTCCAACACTGATACTCATCTCCCAATTCCCTGTTAAACCTCGGTTAACGGCATCCACCAAGGATCCCATACCGTGACGGTTCCCCACTTAAGCCATAATGATCTTAATTTGTACTGCCTCCGAAGATCCCCAACCGCTACCCCCAACCCCAAATTGCACAATACACAACCAAAATACAGAGGGAGGGTGGAAGCTGTTCCTTATTCCAGTGGCAAGAGACTGACCACCGGACCCTGGCCCCTCCTACCCCCAGCAAGTGACAAAACAGGCCACCCCCTACCCTGGCCAGCCATCCTCCCTTGGGTTTAAACCCTATCCTTGCCGGCTTCCTCCCTGCTGCCCTGTCATGCCAGCCCTCGCCTAGCCTGCGTCTCACTCCGGGCTTCTCCTGACTATGGCACGCAGATGCCAACAGCTTGACACAACTACTATAACCCTGCATAATTATTAAATAAACAAATGACACCCATTTTAGATTAAATTGCCCGAACTGGCCATTTTATTAAACATTTTAACCTTAACATTATTTAACACAAATATTAACCCAGATACGTCACTACTAATGTTGAGGATCATCAAAGTCACTGACCAAACTTTCTCTATCGTATCAGCGTGGCCACACCAGGTCCACAGTCGCAGCACGCCGACTCAAGGACTACCTTCCAACACTGATACCCATCTCCCAATGCCAGTTAAACCTCGGTTAACGGCATCCACCGAGGATCACATACCGTGATGGGTCCCCACTTAAGCCATAATGATCTTAATTTGTACTGCCTTCCGAAGATCCCCAACCGCCACGGCCCACAGGTGTGACACCTTACACCTGTGGATGCCCCACACACCACAGGGCTCTGTTAATACCATCTTGCAGGCCTAGGCACCAGAAGTCAATGCCCACAGCGTTAAGATGAACGCCATCCCCCCTGAGATACCGACTAGTATCCACCTTCAGGTCCTGATGGCGAATAACTAGACCACCATTACACACCACGAACCTGCCAACCTCCTTATTGACTTTAATACGGGCCTTGTTAATTTTCTCCACCGATCTAGCCCAATGCTAGGACGTACGGCCACCAATGTCCAATCATACCACCACAGTCTCAGGAAAATCCATGCGGATCCGCAGGACATCGAACTTGATATCCCTAATCAGATGACACATGGACCGACCCCCAAGGTCATAACCCCCAACATGTAAGATCAAGACATCCAGGGCCCGGTCAAACCGGGGCATAGTTATGAATTTCCGGAAGCACTTTGCTCCAAAGCATGCCCGGAACTCCAATTCACCGAACCTTGGCTGTCTCCTTGGGAACTCCCAACTGTTGTCCGTTTGGCCGGACGTCCACCCTTTTGGCCCCCCAGAAGACATAGGAGTGTCGCAATATCCATACAAGACCTGCCACACCATCTGAAAGAAAAATACGGCGCATAGAACAAACCACCACCCAACTAACAACTAAGCACAGAACATTGCAATACTGACGAAAAACCCACCTAAACCAAGTGAGGGTGAAGATAAAGCTTAAACCGGTCAGATTCCCAACGCCCTATGTGCTTAAACTGCCTCTGTGGCAGCCCCAATGCGGAAGGAATGGGACGAATAATGCCACTGTTTACAGACTTTACATTTCCATTATGATCTGGTTCTTTGGTCGCCCACCAACTTACAATCTACCGCAAGAAGGGTTATCGCATGAACTGTGTGCAGGGAGCGGCAAGCAGTGAAATCTAAACCACCCTAACAAACACTGGACTCTTCATAGACTTTATGCATTGGGGGAGCCCCAACCTTTTTTTGGGGACAAGAGGATTTACAAAAACCCATGACACATTGAATATCCTATATGATACACATACTGCATTTCTAAGTGTTGTTCATGTATAAAAGCTGTGAGACCTGTTTGTGAAAAAAGGTTAAAAATAAATTCTAACATTTTATATGAAGCTTTGAGTAATGACAATATCATGTTCTTGTATTTATGTACTGTATATGTCGTTTATTTAATTTTCAGTGGACCTAGGAAGAGAAAGAAAAAGACCATACTGACAGGAGGGAATGATATTCCTGTGAATTCTCCAGGGTAGCCTGTGGGGTAATAAAGCAATTAAGCCTGGATTTACTCAGTGGTTCTACAGCTTTGGACATATTTTAGGCATCATTTAATCTAGCTGAGATTTAGTGATGAAGATATCATCTGATATTAGAGTCTTGATAGGTCATACTGACAAGATGTACCGATGAATCCGACCAGTCTTGTTCTGCATTTAACCTTGACATGAATATTTAATATTTAAAATGTGCTTTTTAAGCCCTTTTCTGTTCCATTAATATGCGATGACACAGGTAATCTTCACAGAAAAAAGGCTCTAGCCTGTGCAGATACAAAGAAGATGGAATACTCACTACTTAACCATCTGTACATCCCATGTCTTTGCAATTAGGCAGCAGTAACCACAGCATTGGACACCTTAAGTTCATTGATCTGCTTCAAAATGCAATGGGAGTTGACGTAATAAGAATACAGGTTAATGTAGAACTCAATATCCTGAACTGCAGCTTATACTGAAATGCAAGTTTTATGCCCAGTTATGAACCATATTAAAGCCACCAAAAGTGACATTTCTGGGCAGTATAGTGGCTACGTGATTAGAACTTCCACCTGGCAGCACTAGGATTGTTGGTTCTGTAGCACCCTTTACCTTTAGGTAGGTGCTAGAATGGGATTTTTCTGGGTTAAGCTATCAGTGCAGGCAAATTTGGGCAGGCCTGTGCTCTGGGCTAGGCCTGCTTGATCTGGGGCTGGGAGTGATTAGTGTAGCAGTGGGTGTGATCACCTGTGCTTTGACTCTAAGGCACCACCCCTGCTTACAGGAAGATTGTTCTGGAGCAGAGGTTGGACCTGAGTTTGGAGTGGCAGGCAGCTCATGTAAGGAGATCTGACCAATCCCCATTTGGTATTGGCAGGGGGCAGACCTCCCATATAAGCTGAGGTCACATGCTACTAGGGTGAATTCTGGCGGGCTGCAGAAAGAAGAATGGAGTTTTAGGCAGCTGCTGCAGGGCGTCCCCATGCGGGGGACACGCCGAACGTGGAGGAGGGCCCGAGGAGCTGTTAAGATGTGTATCTGGATAAAGTTTGCTACCATGGACTTGGGACAGGAGAATGTCAGTGTGTCTACTACAGTGGAGAACTGGAGCAAGAGGAAGATTGTAGAGAGTAGTGCAAATTGCTGCAGCCGGGTAAAGCAGGAATTGCAGTTGGGACTGGCTGAGAGTAGATATGCAGGGAAAGAGACTGTGAATGTTAGAAGTGCATTGTTTTCAGGGCTAATTCTACTAATCAATGCTCCATACATGTAATGGAAATTCAATAAGTTCTATGGGCATCTCATATCTCCCTTTACCCCAAATAAGTTGTATCCCGCAATAAACGCAACAAAACAACGCAAATGACTGCTTATTGTCTCAGAAGTGATATATGGGGGTCTAGCAGCAGGGTGATTTGGTGGATGTTTGTAACTAGTAGCAACCAACCGCTACAGTTCAAATCCCAACTGTGGCACTACCTGCCTGGAGTTTGCATGTTCTCCCTGTGCCTGCATAGGTTTCCTCCCACATGCCAAAGACATGCCTGTAGGTTAATTGGCTCCTGTCTGAAGTGGCCCTAGTATGTATGATATGAATGTAGGTTAGGGACCTTAGATTTTAAGCTCCTCGAGGGCCAGGACAGTTGTTAATATACAATGTACCATATATGTAAAAAGTGCTGAATAAATTGTTGGTGCTATTAAAGCGGTGGTTCACCCTTAGAGGGCACTTTTCCCCCTTAGATTCCTGCTCGTTTTTACTAGGGGAATCGGCTATTTGTTTTAAAATATGAGCATTACTTACCCGTTTACGAGATGCATCCTCTCCGTCGCTTCCGGGTATGGGCTGCGGGAATGGGCGTTCCTTCTTGATTGACAGTCTTCCGAGAGGCTTCCGACTGTCGCATCCATCGCGTCACGATTTTCCGAAAGAAGCCGAACGTCGGTGCGCAGGCGCAGTATAGAGCCGCACCGACGTTCGGCTTCTTTCGGCTACGAGTGACGCGATGGATGCGACCGTCGGAAGCCTCTCGGAAGACTGTCAATCAAGAAGGAACGCCCGCTCCCGAAGACCCATACCCGGAAGCGACGGAAGAAGATGCATCTCGAAAACGGGTAAGTACTGCTCATATTTTAATACAAATAGCCGATTTCCCTAGACCGAACGAGCAGGAATCTAAGGGGAAAAGGGGAAAATTTTAATAAATGGGTGAACTCCCGCTTTAAGTACCTGTAATAAATAAATACATTTAGTTGACGCCTGGTGTTCTAGATCAATCTTGGGCTTCTTATGTGTTAGTAAGATTTCCCTGCCATAATTCTTGACTTTGTTCCCATTTCAGGCATTCCTGTCCAGTGTTCTGTGTTCCATCTCTTTCTGTTGTATTCTTGTATAGTTCCTGTAGATCAAGAAAGTCAAGTGCAGAGATCTCACTAATAGGAGCTCCAAGAGATGTTCTCAAGTAATTAGACTTTTGTAGTCAAAATGCCTAACAAATTGATTGATAAAATAACATACATGTAGCGCCTGGTTACTTCCAATTATCGGTGCTAGTTAAATTTTAAGGGGGGATCAGAGTGTTAACTGACTCTGATCCAATTGATATGTTCAAAATTGGGTCTCTGTTTCAGCTTGGCTATGCTTTGGGCTCATTCTGTGATTTCTGGGGTGCTGTTCCCACCCCAGGGCGATAGATGGCAGGAGTGGAGTCGAGGTTTGGGTGCTCTTCCCCAGCAGCCTATCAGGAGGGGTTTTCCTCGTTGTGCATGCTGGGGGAGGGTATTTATGGGACAGATGCCATTGGTCTGGGTTCTTCTTCGAGTTTGGCACCCACCTTCAGGGTGACTGTATCACGGCGCCCCGGCATAATGGCCTTCCAGGCCAGGTGCTCGTGCCATGTGGTGTTCCTGGTTCCGGGACCATGTTGGTCCGGAACATTTAAGCTGTGGCAGGGAGCCCAGTAGTCAACTGGATTCCCAATCTTGAAGATCCCAAGCGAGGAAGCTGTTCGGTGGGGTATCCATCTGAGGAGATCCAATGAGAGGCTGGCGATCCAATAGGGTCTTGACAAACCACCAGGGATCAAGGTAACCGGACACTGAGAGGCTGGTCACCTATCAGTCGGTAACCTACAAACTACCTGAAGGAGATCCAGGCAAAAGAATCTATTAAGGAGGATCATCTCCGCTATCACAATTCTGTGGCAGAGACTGCTTCCCTAATTTCATTCCAGGAGGGTCTGTGGCAGAGACTTTTCCCTTAAGTTCTGAGTGCTACCAAGGAGGGTCTGTGGCAGAGACTTTTCCTCTAATTTCCGAGTGATACTCTGGCTGCCAGGCCAGTGAGAGAGGCCTGTCCAGGTATGCTATACCCACTCTGGCTAGAGTGGCGAAGAATTCAAAGTGTTGTTGGAGGCAGGACTGTTTCCCTATTGTTACGCCTGAATCTGCTATTTCTCCTTCTACTTCATCTCTACTCTTCACCACAAGTTTTATTGTTTTTACCCAGCTGGGTAATAAAGAGCACAGAAAAAGACACCTGTCCTGGACATTCCGTTACTGCTACATTCACCATACACCCTTAAGACGGCGGAGGAGCCACGAGGTAACGTGCCACCCAAAACAAACCAGCAGCTCTTTCAGGGGTAGTGCTACATACATACTGTAAATTCTGCCAATCTGCTTGATAATTACTATTATGAAGTTTCTAAAGCAGGAAAAATACTTCCTTGAATTAAAATAGTTATAGACTTCAGAGAGAGTGAAACAATTTGTACCCTGTACAATGTATTTATAACATCCAATCTGAAATATGCAGTTCAGTTTTGGGCACCAGTTCACACAAAATAAATTGAGGATCTGGAAAAAGTGCAGAGAAGAGCAACCAAACTGGTAAGAAACATGAAGGAGCTCAGCTATGAGGAAAGATTAGAGGAACTGAATGTATTCTCTCCTGAAAATAGGCAATTGAAAATACATAAGTGGTCCATAAAGTGAACTTGTAGATTTATTCAATTTGGACAAGGGGACACTATTTGTATTTGGAGGAAAATAAATTACACCTTCACATACGGAAAGGCTTCTTCACAGTAAGAGCTGTAGAAATGTGGTATAGACTCCCTCAAGAACTAGTTCTGGCCAGCCCAGTAGATTGTTTTATAAAAGAGCTGGTTGCATTACTAACAGCACAAAATATACCTGGATAATAACACCTGTTATTGTTAATCCATGGAATATCCAATTGCCTCCTGGAGGCTCAAAAAATAAGTTATTGTTCGCCTGCTGGATCAAATTGGACCATGGTTTACAGGGTTTTTTGTTTTCCTTTGGATCAACTGTGAGCAAATGATTCTTTATATGTTTTTTTCACTTTTTTTATTGGTTGAACAAGATTGACCCATTGATTTACAGTACCTCACAAAAGTGAGTACACCCCTCACATTTTTGTAAATATTTTATTATACCTTTTAATGTGACAACACTGAATAAATTACATTTTGCTAAAGTAGTGAGTGTAAAGCTTGTATAACAGTGTAAATTTGTTGTCCCCTCAAAATAACTCAACACAGCCATTAATGTCTAAACCGCTGGCAACAAAAGTGAGTACACCCCTAAGTGAAAATGTCCAAAGTGTCAATATTTAGTGTGGCCACCATTATTGGTCACACAAACAGGAACAAAGTCAAGAATTACGGAAGGAAATCTTACTAACACATAAGAAGCCAAAGATTGATCTAGAAAACCAGGCTCCAGCTAAATGTATTTATTTATTACAGGTACTTATATAGCAACAACAATTTATTCAGTTTTATGAGCATTTTATGAGTGTTCAGGCATTTTTTTAGCTAAAAACTACTCTTAACCCTCCTGGCGGTATCCCCGAGCGTGACTCGGGGTGGGTTTTTTATGCTGAAATCGGTAACCCCGAGTCACGCTCGGGGTAAGCTATGCAGAGCCTGCAGCGTGCGCTGGCTTACCTTGTCCTGGATCCAGCGATGTCACCGTGCTGTGTGAGCAAGCGGGACCTCGCTCGATTCACACAGCGTCCTCCTGTGCCGCCGATCTCCGTTCCCTGAGACATTACCATGCACGGGAGCGGAGATCGGCGCCAAATTCAAAAACGTAAACAAACACAGTACATACAGTATACTGTAATCTTATAGATTACAGTACTGTATGTAAAAAAACACCCCCCTTATCCCTAGTGGTCTGCCAGTGCCCTACATGTACTTTTATATAATAAAAACCTTTCTTTCTGTCTGCAAACTGTAGATTGTCCATAGCAACCAAAAGTGTCCCTTTATGTCAAAAATGGTTTTAGATCAGCTAAAAAACAGCGATAATAAATTATAATCACTTGCAGAATTGTGCGATAGCGATTTGTGGGGAAATTCGTCATAAAAAAATAAAAATAATGACAGCGACAATTTTGCAACTGAGAAAATGTCAGTGATTTTGATTTGATTACATTATTGAATAATTTTTATTAGAATTAGATTATTATTTGTTATAATTATTTATAATTATTTATTATATTATAATTTATAATTTTGTTTTTAAAAAAATGTCATACTCATGCCTATTAGATTCTTGTTTGGTCAGATTTAAGTGAGTTATTCCTAAAAATTACAGGCCTATAGTATAAAACACCAAATTTCCTTGCAAATAATTGTACCGCTTTTGGTACATAATTCCAGACAGAATCATACCGCCAGGGAGGTTAACTGCTTGCCGACTGGCTCACGCACATTTACGTAGACAGAATGGCACGGGCAGGCAAAGCAACGTATATATACGTTGCTTTGAACTTGGGGCAGGTAGCGTGCGCGATCGGGTCACGGAACGGTAAAATGGGGGTATGCCTTTGTAAACAGGGCATCTCCCTGTTCTGCCTAGTGACAGGACACTGATCGTGTTCTCCCTCTCATAGGGAGCAGCGATCAGTGACGTCAGTGACAGTCCCTCAGACTCACTCCCTAGGACACATTTAACCCCTTCCTCGCCCCCTAGTGGTTAACCCCTTCCTTGCCAGTCACATTTATACAGTAATCAGTTTTTTTTATATCACTGATAGGTGTATAAATGTAAATGGTCCAAAAATAGCGTCAAACAACAAGAAGAGAAGCGCCTCTAAGAGTAGACGTTGGATAAACACTTTAATTAGCATATAGTATATGGACTCACATTTAGGTGTGTAAAAACGAGCATATCAATATCCAAATGAAGTCAGGGTGACCACTTCTGCAACCTGCTTCCTGAATCCAAGCAGCTTCGGCAGCGCTCACTGGGCTGGTATCGTTATCACTCCATTAGGTGGAATCTGAAAAAAGCGTCAAATGTGTCCGATGTGTCCGCCATAATGTCGCAGTCACAAAAAAAATCTCAGATCGCCGCCATAACAAGTAAAAAAATTATAATAAAAATGCCATAAAACGACCCCCTATTTTGTTAACCAGTATACACTTTTTGTGATTTTTTTTACCAAAATATATAGAAGAATACATATCAGCCTAAACTGAGAAAAAATTAGCTTTTTTTAAAAAAAAAGAAGAAAAGTGAGGATATTTATTATAGCAAAAAGTAAAAAATATTGCTTTTTTTTTTAATTGTTGCTCCATTTTTGTTTAATAGCGCAAAAAAAAATAAAACCACAGAGGTGATCAACTACCACCAAAAGAAAGCTCTATATGTGGGAAAAAAAGGACGTCAACTTTGTTTGGGAGCCGCGTTGCACGACCGCGCAATTGTCTGTTAAATCAACGTAGTTCATAATCGCAAAAAGTAGCCAGGCCATTTGGCAGCCAAATGGTTCGGGGCTGAAGTGCACTAACATAGCAGCCACAGGGTGTAAAGCAAGGGAGACAAGCATCCAACTGGTCATGTCGGATGCAGAAGACACTGCAATACCCTGTACACACGATCAGAATATACACTGTCAGACCAAATTCCGACCATCCAAAACGCGGTGACGTAAAACACTTTGACGAGCCGAGAAAAATGAAGTCCAATGCTTCCGAGCATGCGTCAACTTGATTCTGAGCATGCCTGTTTTTTTCTCTGTCGGAGTTCCACACAGACGATCGGAACTTCCGATATGAATAAAACATGTTCTATTTCTAAACTCCGATGAAAAAAAGTCCGATGGGGCCCACACATGGTCGGAATATCCGATGAAAAAATTCCGTCTGTTTTTTTTTCATCTAAAATTCCGATCGTATGTACAAGGCACAAGAGAGCACAAATTGGAGTTACCAGCAGTTGCCAGCAATATTTTTACTCTTCTTTTGCAAACAGTTTTTTTAATTATTTTTTTTATTTTGTGAGTTAAGCCCTGTACCCACGACCGGGAATCGCTTCAGGGAAAAAACAGCGGTTTTCCTGACGGGATTCCTGGCAAGCTTTTCTTGCAAAGCCGTGCATACAGACTACAGACGGGCATTCAAAAGAACCGCCGTTCTTTTGAATGGCAAGAACGCGGTGACGTCATCGACTACGACTAGCCGGTGCTCATCGCATTCAATGCCATTGCCGCCATCTTGCTACACCCCACACTATGCCTTGTATGCTACCGTGCATGTGTTAAAGTCTCATCGAGCATGCGTGGGTTAACTTTTGGACAGGTTAGCATACAGACGGACGGTTTTCTCAGCAGGAAACACTCTGCCGGGAAACCAGGCGAGAAAATAGAGAGCAGGGTTCTCAATTTTCCTGTCGGGATTCCCGGCTGTTTTCCTGATGGGAAAACTGCTAGGGAGCATACACAGAGCCGGGATTCCCGGCCAAATGCTCTCCTGGCAGTTCTCCTGCTGGAAAAACCGGTCGTGTGTACAAGGCACAAGAGAGCACAAATTGGAGTCACCAGCAGTTGCCAGCAATATTTTTACTCTTCTTTTGCAAACAGTTTTTTTTTTTTATTTGTGAGTTAAGCCCTGTACACACGGCCGGGAGTCCCGTCAGGAAATAAACGTTGGTTTTCCTGACGGGATTCCTGGCAAGCTTTTCTTGCAAAGCCGTGCATACAGACGGGCATTCAAAAGAACCGCCGTTCTTTTGAATGGCAAGAACGCGGTGACGTCATCGACTACGACTAGCCGGTGCTCATCACATTCAATGCCATTGCCGCCATCTTGCTACACCCCACACCATGCCTTGTATGCTACCGTGCTTGAGTCGAAGGCTTATCGAGCATGCACGGGTTTACCTTCGGACAGGTTAGCATACAGACGGACGGTTTTCTCGGCAGGAAACTCTCTGCCGGGAAACCCGACGATAAAATAGAGAGCAGGGTTCTTAATTTTCCTGTCGGGATTCCCGGCCAAATGCTCTCTTGGCAGTTTTTCTGCTGGGAAAACCGGTCGTGTGTACGAGGCTATAGGGAGAATTTAAGGTGAATATTTCCAATGCTTTGGGATTAACAGCACCTGGAATGACACTATGTAAACCAATGTTCATTATCATTGTTGTTATATATTAAAATAAACATTTCAGTATTATTATGTGACTGTGTGAAGATGATGATAGATAAAGTTCTCCCCAGCCTTCTATCTGTTAATTGTCCAAGTGAATAAAGCCATTCTCACACTTACTGGCTGGCACGCTTGAGGCTGACATGATTTGGTGTTGTTATGAAATGTAGGAAACTGAGAAGGTGAAAATCAGATTGTGACTGCCTCGTGATGGCTTCACATGGGATGAGTACTGGTGTTATACAGTCTATGGTGTCTAAAGTACAGAGTACTTGCAGCTAAGAAGCATTGTTTTTTTGTTGTACCCCATATGTTATTGCTTAAAAAAACATATAAGTTTACAGTCTTGTGAGAAAGTATGAATACCCCATGGAAATGTTATACTTTTTAGTATTTAAAGTAAACATTAAATCGTTATTCAAATAAGGCCTACAATAAAGGGGATATTCTTGAACAAATAACACATAAAATAGATATGATGTATTTGTTCTCATAATATACAGTAAATCAGCCATTCTCAGCCAGGGTTCCTTCGTTAAAATTTCTAGATCACCCAGAGGGGAATGTTTTATTCTCACAATAGTGGAGTTATGACTAGAACACACTTCCGGCAAACCCAAGGGGAAAACCAATAACCTCGCATGGTTACTTTGTTCCCATACACACGGCAGGGTTTCCCGACAGGAAAACTGCCATTAGGGCTTTGGTCGGGAAAAATGGCCGTGTGATTGATCCACCGCAGTCTTTTCCCATAGGAAATCTGCCGGCTTAAAAACCGCTGGGAATTCGGATTCCCGGCGGCAAAAAAGAGAGCTGGTTCTCTTTTTTTTCCGGCAGTTTTCCTGGAAAACTGCGATGGAGCATGCACACGGCCGGGATTCCTGGCCAAAAGCTCTCATGGCAGTTTTCCCGACAGGGAACCCATACGTGTGTATGAGGCATAACTCTTTAACCGCTTCAGCCCCGGAAGATTTTCTCCCTTAATGACCAGGCCATTTTTTGTGATACGGCACTGCGTCCCTTAAACTGACAATTGCACGGTTGTGCGAAGCTGTACCTAAATAAAATTTGCGTCCTTTTTTCCCCACAAATATAGATTTCTTTTGGTGGTATTTGATCACCTCTGTGGTTTTTATTTTTTTTAAATCTCTACTTTTTGCTATAATAAATATCCCCAATTTTTTTTAAACTAATTTATTCATCAGTTTAGGCCAATATGTATTCTTCATTCTACATATTTTTGGTAAAAAAAAAAAATCGCAAAAGGCGTATATTGATTGGTTTACGCAAAAGTTATAGCGTCTACAATATAGGGGATAAATTTATGGCATTTTTATTTATTTAAAACATTTTTTTTTTTACTAGTAATAACAGCAATCAGTAATTTCTAGCGGGACTGCGACATTGCGGCGGACAGATCGGTCACTTTTGACACTTTTTTGGGACCATTGACATTTATACAGCGATCAGAGCTAAAAATAGCCACTGATTACTGTTTAATTGTCACTGGCAGGAAAGAGGTTAACACTAGGGAGCGATCGAGGGGTTTAATGTGTTTCCTTATGTGTGTTTCTAACTGTGGGAGGATGGGACTGACTTGAGGAGACAGATTGCTGTTCCTAATTACTAGGAACAGCAGATCTGTCTCTCCTCCCCTGCCAGAACGGGTATTTGTGTGTTTACATACACAGATCCCCATTTCAGCTCTTGTGCGCATTGGATCCGCCTGCTATGGCTCTCAAAGGAGTACCCATATGTCGATTTGCGGGAAGAAGCCAGCCTGCCGCCGTAAATGTGCGCGAGCTGGTCAGCAAGTAGTTAAATATGTCCGTTAGATTGGTTTACACCTCATTCCTGTCCTACTGACAATTAAACAGGAAGTGAGGAAAAATCTGCAACAACGACATATTGTGGCCTGCTGGTGATTTCCCTCCATTTCCTGTCAGTAATAATGTTGTTAGAGCCACAGAGCAGTTAAAATCTGACAAGGACTGTAGTCCCGAGGCCTGCTGGAGATTTCCCTCCATTTCCTGTCAGTAATAATGTTGTTAGAGCCACAGAGCAGTTAAAATCTGACAAGGGCTGTAGTCCCGTGGCCTGCTGGAGATTTCCCTCCATTTCCTGTCAGTAATAATGTTGTTAGAGCCACAGAGCAGTTAAAATCTGACAAGGGCTGTAGTCCCTCCCCAATATCCAAAATCCAAAACTGAGAAACACTTTGGCCGAATGTACATTTTAATAGATCACAGCCATGAAATTGCATAATGAAAATGTTTTTGATGTGACCCTAACCATGCCAGTATATATACAGTAAATGTAGAGCAGAACCATTTCTGCAATGTACATAATTTGTCTTACATCTGTGTTTTGTAATGTATTTGACTGCGTTTACTTCTTTTTTTTTTGTAGCTGAACAGTCATCAGATTTGATTTTAGCAGTGCAGGAACTGACACTTTTTAACTGCCTCGCATGCTTTGCTATTTTTAGTCCTTGATTCCCTTGTGATATAAGGCATAGTGAGTTGCAATATGCATTGGCTGACTGGTTTCTATATTTATGTAGACATGGTGAAGCAAAAAATGTAGTCATAGAAAGGAAAAGGTAATAGCTATTTGTCTGCATTTGCTGTCTGATTGTAGATGCTTGCATGGAACCAAAAAATGCTCCAG
Organism: Rana temporaria; assembly: GCF_905171775.1. Taxonomy (NCBI): domain Eukaryota; kingdom Metazoa; phylum Chordata; class Amphibia; order Anura; family Ranidae; genus Rana; species Rana temporaria. The sequence goes on along the minus strand of NC_053490.1, from coordinate 107,355,570 downwards.
ATTCTGTATCAGCGCATCCAGTCTTTGTTGAACAAACGCGCTGCTTCTCTTTCTGGTAGACAATACACAAAATCCAGTTTCATCCAACAATAAATCCTCCATCATCAGCTATAAATTTATTCTTGGCTGTGGGGAGCTGATTTGTAAATTGTAACCATCAGTGGGCAAATACAGTAGAAGATTACTATTAAAAAAATACAGGTACTCAAAACCTGATTTTTTACTAACTGTTCTTCTGTTAGTCTAGTTGATCATTTACTGCCATCCCTGAAGCAAATGAAAGCACTTAAAGGGGTTGTAAAGGTATATTTTTTTTAAATAACAAACATGTTATACTTACCTCCACTGTGAAGCTCATTTTGCACAGAGTGGCCCCGATCCTGGTCTTCTGGGGTCCCTCTGCGGCTGTCTCGGCTGCTCCCAGCAAGAACTAACCCCCTTCATACAAGCTCTCTCCCATGGGGATAAGTTCTTGGGGGCTCGCTCCCGTGATACAGCCGGTGGCCATAGCCGCAGACTGTATCACTCTGTCCCACCCCCCCGGCGCGCTGCGTCATTGGATGTGATTGACAGCAGCAGGAGCCAATGGCTGCACTGCTTTCAATCAACCAAGGAATGAGCCGAGAAGCCCGGCCGAGAAGCCAGTGCGTTCACGGCGCGGGACTTTTGAGGGGTCAGGTAAACGGGGAGGCTGGGTGGCCGCTAATCCTCAGATGTTTTTTCACCTTAATGCATAGAATGTATTAAGGTGAAAAAACGTGTGTCTTTACAACCCCTTTAACCACTTAAGAAACGCCTCCTGCACATATACGTCGGCAGAATGGCACAGCTGGTCACAGGCACGTACAGGTACGTCGTCTTTAAGAGTCCAGCCGTGGGATGCGACCCGGTCAGAAGCTCCGTGACTGCAGCGGCGGGAACCCGTGGACCCGATCGCCGCCACCCGATTCTCCGTTCTTCACAGTGGCACTGTCATTGATCGTCTGTTCCCTGATATAGGGAAAGACGATCAATGACGTTGCAAGTCCAGCCCCGCCCCCTGCAGTTAGAAACACATATGAGGTCACACTTAACCCCTACAGCGCCCCCTAGTGGTTAACTCCTAAACTGCAATTGTCATTTTCACAGTAATCAATGCATTTTTATAGCACTTTTCGCTGTGAAAATGACAATGGTCCCAAAAATGGGTCAAAATTGTCAGATGTGTCTGCCATAATGTCGCAGTCACGAAAAAAAATCGCTGATCGCCGCCATTAGTAGTAAAAAGAAAATTATTAATAAAAATTCCATAAAACGATCCCTTATCTTGTAAACGCTATACATTTTGCACAAACCAATTGTTAAACGCTTATTGCGATTTTTTTTGCCAAAAATAGGTAGAAGAATAAGTATCGGCCTAAACTGAGGAAAAAAAACGTTTTTTTATATATTTTTTGAGGATATTTATTATAGCAAAAAGTAAAAAATATTGAATTTTTTTCAAAATTGTCGCTCTATTTTTGTTTATAGCGCAAAAAATTAAAACCGCAGAGGTGATCAAATACCACCAAAAGAAAGCTCTATTTGTGGGAAAAAAAGGACGCCAATTTTGTTTGGGAGCCACGTCGCACAACCGCGCAATTGTCAGTTAAAGCGACGCAGTGCCGAATCGCAAAAAGGGGCAAGGTCCTTAAACCTGCATATTGGTCCGGGTCTTAAGTGGTTAAGGATGCTTTTTGTTTGCAAATAAAAATCTGAATTATTTGCTAGAAAATTACTTAGAACCCCCAAACTTTATATATATATATATATATATATATATATATATATATATATATATATTTTTTAGCAGAGACCCTAGAGCACGGGTGGCAAACCGGTGACCCTTCAGCTGTTGCAGAAATACAAGTCCTATGAGGCTTGACAAGCATGGCTCCCATAAGCAGAGGAATGATGGGACAACAGCTGGCGGGCCACCAGTTTGACATCCCTGCCCTAGAGAATAAAATGGCGATCATTGCAAGTTTTTATGTCACACGGTATTTGCGCAGCGTTTTTTTAAACGCAATTCTTTTTGGAAAATATACACTTTAATAAAACTTAATGCAAAAAACAATACATAAAACCCAATTTTTGGTAACATACACTGAGCAAAATTATAAACGCAACAGTTTTGTGTTTGCCCCTATTTATCATGAGCTGAACTCAAAAATCTATGACTTTTTCTATGTACACAAAAGGCCTATTTCCCGAGATAATCCATTTACCTCACAGGTGTGGAATCTCCAGATGCTGATTAGACAGCATGGTTATTGCACAGGTTTGCCTTAGGCTGGCCACAATAAAAGGCCACTCTAAAATGTGCAGTTTTACTGTGTAGCACTACCTCCGTCTTAGGGGTGTATGGTGAATGTAGCAGTAACGGAATGTCCACTGCTGAACTTTAAATAGAGCAAATAATCCAAAGCTCCACCCCAGGAAGGGAGGAGACAGGAAGTAGACAATTCTAATGCAATAAAATACGTCAGAGCAGATACTTTAACATGCATATGTAAAATACTCAATGGTGCCTAAGATTGACATGAATGAACAATCAAAAGCTTTGGATTATTTGCTCTATTTAAAAGTTCAGCAGTGTGGGGGTACAGTTAGATGCCCCTGTTGATGGCTTTGAGCCGAAACGTGTCGGGTAATGCACTCAGTACTAGAGGTCGACCGATATGGGTTTTTCTCTGGCCGATGCCGATGCCGATATTTAGAAATCGGGGCAGCCGATGGCCGATATATGAGGCCGATTTTTGCGGCCGATATTTTGGGCCGATTTTTGGATTGGGATGCATTGTGGAGGAGGATGGATGGTGCTGGGCGTGGGTGGGAGATGCGTTGTGGAGGGGGAAAGATGGTGCTGGCTGTGCCTGGGGGATGCATTGTGGAAGGGGATGGCTGGATGTTGCTGGCCTTGGAGGGGGGATGCTTTGTGGAGGGGAAGAGATGGATGGTGCTGGCTGTGGATGGAGGGAGGGGGTGGATGGATGCAGCTGGCCGTGGGTGGGGGATGCATTGTGAAGGGGGATAGATGGATGGAGCGAGCTGGCCGTGGGTGGGGGATAAATTGTGAAGGGGGATGGATGGATGCAGCTGGCCGTGGGTGGGGGATGCATTGTGAAGGGGGGTGGATGGATGGAGCTGGCCATGGGTGGGGGATGTATTGTGAAGGGGGATGGATGGAGCTGGCCGTGGGTGGGGGATGTATTGTGAAGGGGGATGGATGGAGCTGGCCGTGGGTGGGGGATGCATTGTGAAAGGGGATGGATGGATGGAGCTGGCCGTTGGTGGGGGATGGATGGATGGAGCTGGCCGTGGGTGGGGGATGCATTGTGAAGGGTGATGAATGGAGCTGGCTGTGGGTGGGGGATGTATTGTGAAGGGGGATGGATGGATGGAGCTGGCCGTGGGTGGGGGATGTATTGTGAAGATGGATGGAGCTGGCCGTGGGTGAGGGATGCATTGTAGAGGGGGGATGGATGGATGCAGCTGGCCGTGGGTGGGGGATGCATTGTGAAAGGGGATGGATGGATGGAGCTGGCCGTTGGTGGGGGATGGATGGATGGAGCTGGCCGTGGGTGGGGGATGCATTGTGAAGGGGGATGGATGGATGGAGCGAGCTGGCCGTGGGTGGGGGATGTATTGTGAAGGGTGATGAATGGAGCTGGCTGTGGGTGGGGGATGTATTGTGAAGGGGGATGGATGGATGGAGCTGGCCGTGGGTGGGGGATGTATTGTGAAGATGGATGGAGCTGGCCGTGGGTGAGGGATGCATTGTAGAGGGGGGATGGATGGATGCAGCTGGCCGTGGGTGGGGGATGCATTGTGAAAGGGGATGGATGGATGGAGCTGGCCGTTGGTGGGGGATGGATGGATGGAGCTGGCCGTGGGTGGGGGATGCATTGTGAAGGGGGATGGATGGATGGAGCTGGCCGTGGGTGGGGGATGTATTGTGAAGGGGGATGGATGGATGGAGCTGGCCGTGGGTGGGGGATGTATTGTGAAGGGGGATGGATGGATGGAGCTGGCCGTGGGTGGGGGATGTATTGTGAAGGGGGATGGATGGATGCAGCTGGCCGTGGGTGGGGGATGCATTGTGAAAGGGGATGGATGGATGGAGCTGGCCGTGGGTGGGGATGGATAAAATGAGTGTGTATACAGGAGAGGTGTGTGCTCTAACATGTACACACTGTTCCCTCCAGCACTGTCCATTGGATGACACCTGTGAGCTCCCACGTGAGTTGGAGTACAATCACTAGAGAGCCGAGGCACCTATCAGAGATGATAGGAATACTGTACATTACCCCAGTCTCCAGCAGCACGAGAAATGAATCCTTCAGCCACGCTGCTGGTAGCCTGCGCGCCGGCCCCTCCCCCCCCTACCTCGACGGGCTGTAGCAGAAAGCAAACTTGTCACAAGCCCGAGCAGCTGCAGTAGTTGCTTGTCTGCGCGAAGAGATCACAAAAGCTTCCTGCATGCTGGGACGGTGGCGGGATTACTTAACATGGGCTCTAGGCTACGGCTGCCGTAGCCTAGAGCCCATGTTAAGTAATCCCGCCACCGTCCCAGCATGCAGGAAGCTTTTGTGATCTCTTCGCGCAGACAAGCAACTACTGCAGCTGCTCGGGCTTGTGACAAGTTTGCTTTCTGCTACAGCCCGTCGAGGTAGGGGGGGGAGGGGCCGGCGCGCAGGCTACCAGCAGCGTGGCTGAAGGATTCATTTCTCGTGGAGCGGGGTTTAGCGCGGCAGCCGAAAATCGGCCGATTTTTTTACAATAATCGGCCGATGCCGATTTCTTAAAAACTGCCAAATATCGGCCGATATATCGGCCGACCGATATATCGGTCGACCTCTACTCAGTACCCCATACTGCTTTTATACATTTGTTCACGTGATTTTATACATTTATATTTTAAATAAAGCCTCCACGCTTTTTTGATCTGCACCATTGGGAGCATTTCCTTTTTTTCTCCTCATACCACACACGCTGTGTTTGTCCACAAACTGGCCATTCCATCATTGGCCTCTTCCATCCGGGTTCCTGCATTCGAGGTATCTGATCCAGATCGATTCAGACCGGTTCCAGCTTCTTCATTGGAGTGACCGTCTACGCAGAACCATCTACACTGAGCCCAGGGTCCGGTGTGACCACCTTGCCTAATTAGACTTGCTGTTAATATTAACACGTAAGTCCACCACAGCTGGTAAGAGTACCCATTCTCTTCTTTGATAGTCTACAGACAAGTCTTTGCTGTTGTCCCCATGTATCTGATTTGGCATTTTATGTGAAGTGATTTATCCATTCACTGGGAAACACACCATACGAACTGTTTGCATTGTCCATCACACCTGCTTGGTTTTTCCATTTATCAGCTTGGAAACATATGCATGGATTTCAACTAGTATTGCATTCATGCTGTGCTTGACTCCTATTTATATTGTTTGTTTTGCCTTGTTTATCATGTGAATTTGGCCACATTTTCACTCTTCAATCCACCCTAGCGCTGCACTTTCTTTTCCCAGGTACTTTAAAGTAACCAGGCGCTACAACTGTATTGGGGGGGGGGGGTCAGGGGGTCAGGGGGTCCAAAAACCAGTCAGTATCTGGTGTGACCACCATTTACCTCACGCAGTGCAGCACATCTCCTTCGCATAGAGTTGATCAGGTTGTTGATTGGTCCACAGGCCACAATCAACAACCTGATCAACTCTATGCAATGGCTGTGCAAAGTTGCTGGATATTGGCAGGAACTGGAACGCGCTGTCGTATACGCCGATCCAGAGGATCCCAAACATGCTCAACTGGTGACATGTCAATAGGCTATGCAAGAAGATGAGCTTCCCTGAAACGGTTTCTGACAGTCTGTGCAGAAAATCTTTGGGTATGCAAACCGATAGTTGCAGCAGCTGTCCAGATGGCTGGTCTCAGAGGATCTTGGAGGTGAAGATGCTGGATGTAGAGGTCCTGGGCTGGTGTGGTTACACGTGGTTTGCAATTGTGAGGCCGGTTGGATGTACCGCCCAATTCTCTGAATTGTCTTTGGAGATGGCTTATGGTAGAGAAATGAACATTCAATTCAAGGACAACAGCTCTGGTGGCCATTCCCGCAGTCAGCATGCCAATTGCACGCTCCCTCAAAACCTGCAACATCTGTGGCATTGTGCTGTGTGATAAAACTGCACATTTTAGAGTGGTCTTTTATTGTGGCCAGCCTAAGGTACACCCATCAGCAGCAATTGCCAGCAATAGCGCCGTCCTAATTTACGGAGCCACACCAATTTAAAAAAGTTGTTTCTGTACTACTTTTCTTACAATTTCAGGCCGGGATATATATTGACATCTGTGCAATGAAATCGCGGCCGAAATAGAGACTAACAGGCGGGAGTGAAATTGTGCGAGTTCAGCTGAGTTCAGTGTGAACCTGGGCTGAGACAGATTTTTGGAACAATATTTGAGGGGAATAGGCCTTTTGTGTACATAGAAAAAGTCATAGATCTTTGAGTTCAGCTCATTATAAATAAGGGCAAACACAAAAGTGCTACATTTTTCTTAGGCCCCATACACACGGGAGGATTTATCCGCGGATACGGTCTAGCGGACCGTTTCCACGGATAAATCCTCTCGAGGATTTCCGCGGATTTCCATGCGATGGAGTGTACTCACCATCGCATTGAAATCCGCGCCGAAATCCTCTGGCGATGACGTGTCGCCGCGATTATGACGCGGCGACGTGCGCGACGCTGTCATATAAGGAATTCCACGCATGCGTCGAATCATTACGACGCATGCGGGGGATCCCTTCGGACGGATGGATCCGGTGAGTCTGTACAGACCAGCCAATCCATCCGTTGGGATGTATTCCAGCGGATAGATTTGATAGCATGTCATCAAATATTTATCCGCTGGAAATCCATCCCAGGGGATAAATATCCGCGGAAGCAGATCCGCTGGAGTGTACACACCATAGGATCTATCCGCTGAAACCCATTCGCTGGGATTTTTCAGCGGATGGATTCTATCGTGTGTATGGGGCCTTAGTGTATAAAGGAAGATGTTACACCGAATAAATGGTTACCAAACATGTCACGCTTTAAAATTGTGCATGCTTGTTGAATGGTGACAATGTTCTAATGCTCTAATGCTGAGAACTGAGTGATCATCAGTGTTTGATCGCTCAGTTCTCAGTGCAAAGCCTGTGGGGGACAGATGCAGCATCGGATCAATGCTGCATCCACCAAGGGGAGTATTATTGTATTTTTTTTTTTAAGTCCATAGTTTTCTTTTAATGATAATATTTTGTACTATGCTCTAAAGACATATTTTAAGAATCATTTTACAAATATTCAAGTCACCTCTGTTTTACCTGTGTATTGTATAGACGAACATGCATGTATTTATTCATATATGCTGATGTATGCATGTATAATTATTATTATTATTATTCTCCAAAGTGCAAGAAATACATTCCATCCTGACCTCTGCCTCCAAAGGATTAATAATGCATTTTCTTTCAGGGTTCCTTTATCATCACCTCTGCGGTTTGCTGGTTTGAAGTTTGAGAAAGTGTATGACAGGCAGGAAAGGAAGGGGTGTATTTGGAAAACAGTACATTTTGCCTCAGGCCACCAATTTGTCTGGCAAGATTTTACACAGGAAAAAAAACCCTACCTAGTCAGTTCAGTTCTAAACAATATTGACTGAATGGTGGTTACTGCTGACCTAAAGAAAAACCTACTGCAAAGGAACTGAATTCCCTTGTGCTGGCCAAATACAAAATAAGAGGTGAGTACATTGCACCACATGAGACCATTGCATCACACAAGTTTTGCTCGCACCATAACCACTATTTAACATGCTCAATGTGCCCAAAAGTGATATAAATATGTGGAAAGATCTGTTGCAACCAGGGCCGGTGCTAGGCTATTTTGCGCCCTAGGCAAGACCAGCTACTAAATTTCATCCAGACCTGTTATTTGAATGGAAGCTTTTTTTTTTTTTAAACAAAAACACATTACAGTTAGAATTGCAGCAGTTTAAGAAAAATCTTAAACAATTATGCTCCTTTGCATTTTTTTGTCTCTATAAAAAGCTCCGCTAGTGTGATAACGTCAAACACACCAATGTTTATTCAAATAAAACCTTCATCCATTGCACTTTCAAAATATATGAATAAAATGAGCATAATCTCACCACACTACTGATACACCTGCCAATTCAGTTTGGACGTCCCTCGTTGTAGTAAAGTCTTCCTACTAGTTGCTGCACAGCCACGACCGACGTGTTTCATCACATGGACTTCGTCCCGGGATTGGCTTTACGGCAAGGTAACGTTCTTAATATCCCAGAGACATGCAAATGATTACCACCTACGTGCCCATCTCTCAGTCACACAGAGCTACCAAAGTAACTACCAAAATGCCTCAAAGCAACGGAATATCAAAAAATTCTAAATATGGCGCTGTTGTTACGCTTACCGTTGCTTTGAGGCATTTAGATGGGTGTGTAGGTGGTAATTATTTGCATGTCTCTGGGATATTGGGAACGTTGCCGTGCCGTACAGGCAATCCCAGGATGATGTCAAGATGACGAAACGCGTAGAACATGGCTGTGCGACAACAAGTAGGAAGACTTTACTACAACGAGGAATGTCCAAGCTGAATTGGCAGGTGTATCGGCCGTGTGGTGAGATATCGCCGACTTGATATTCACTTCTAATTCCTTCAGCGCTTTGGTTGACACTTTTATGCTTGTTTTATTCATATATTTTGTAAGTGCAATGAATGAAGGTTTTATTTGAATAAACATTGGTGTGTTTGACATTATCACACTAGTGGAGCTTTTTCTTTGTTACCTCTTCCCATGTGATTGCATCCACCCATCCATTCTGTGTGAAGAGGAGCTGATCGTTGGCTTAAACCTTTTTGGGTAATATGCTGTTGCCGAACACAAGAGTGTAAGGCAGGGCTGGACTGGGACAAAAATTCATCCAGACTGGCCCACTTTGACAGGTCCCTCTCATGGCGGCCGGACAACTCCCGCACCCCCCCTCCACCACCCAAGCCCCCTCTCCACCTTCACTAGCCACTAGCCATTCTGCTTTATTAGAGTAGAACGGCTGGTACTGGTACTCTTATAGGCAGGACCAGTGGGGAAGCTAGACATTATTTCACCCGGGGCAAAGTATCAGTTTGGTGCCCCCCCTTATGGGACAAGATTAGGCAGAAGTGAGAAACTCCCAGGCCATAGCTGTTGAGTCAGCTGTCTGTCCCCTCCCCCATGCTCCTCTGTCCCCCCTGCTCCTCTGGTCCTCCCCCTGCTTCTCTGTTCCCCCCAGGTGAGCGCTGCACGAAGGGAGAGGAGGGGGGGCGGCGGTATGCTGTCACTGAAGCCGGCCCACTGAGCCATCGGCCCACCGGGAAACTCCCTGTAGTCCCAATGGCCAGTCCATCCCTGGTGTAAGGCAATATTTTTTGGTGAGTTCAACACTGACGGCCGGAGAGTGGACTGGTGTAGTGTGAAGACTTTATCACCCTTTGGAGGATTCTTTTGTGCTTTATGGACATTTTTTAGCACTATTATTGTTTCATATGGACTTTTGTCACTGAATTTCCATTCATTTTCCCTTTTCTGTATTAAATTATTTATTATATAAGCGCTGATGATCACTTTAGTTTTTTTTTTGAGGTGATATTTTACATTTAAATTAATTACAAGCAACTGCTATTTTTGTTTTGTTTGGGTTGAGGTGTTTTATCCTGAGCGCAACGTTGAGCAAGTGATTATCATTGGTTCTTTTTTACAGTGCCAAGAATGTATGCAAAGCTGCCATTACAGAGATTCATCCTAACTGTGTCCTGTTGACAACAGGTTGACCAGACAGGAAATAAGAAAAAGCTTCTCTATCAAAGCCCTGAATAGACAAGCTTTCTGAATGAATGAATGAATGAATGAAAAACTTATATAGCGCGGCACATGCGAACTGAATCGCCTCTGGGCGCTTTCTAACCCTTCCTCGCTCTTTCCAAAGCTAAAAGAAAAGGTTCTGGCTAAACATGCACTTTAACCTCTCTATATTTCCCCAGAAGATAGTAATCTTCACTTTTTGAATAAAGGTTCACTTAAAGAGGAGGTACACCCACCGCTGCAAGAATTAAAAGCCAGCAGCTGCACATACTGCAGCTGCTGACTTTTAATAATAGGACACTTACCTGTCCTGAAGTCCAGCTATGTCGGCGCCGCACCTGATGTTTCCATTAGCTGTTGGGTGCATGCTGCCCCCAATGTGAGTAAGGGAACCCGGCAGTGTAGCATTTCGGCTTCACCCTGGGAACCCTACTGTGCATGCGCTCCGCTCCTCTCTCCTACCGGCGAGGAGGGAGCCCCAGTCGTGACGTCAATACCAGTGGCTGATTGCTCCCAGAAGTGGGGAAAGCATACCTGTGAAAGACAGGTATCCTGTCCCCCCTCCCCCCCAAAAGGTGCCAAATGTGTCACCGGAGGGGGGGGTGGTGTACAATGAGTGGAAGTTCCACTTTTGGGTGGAACTAGGACTTGAGTTTAGCAGTTTTTTTTGCCTACTAATTGTAATGCAGCTGTGCACATTTTTATTTAACCGATTGCCCACCAGCGCACAACGATATACGTCAGCTAATTGGCACGGCTGCTCAAATGGGCGTACAGATACGCCCCCTTTAAAGCGCGGCTTAGTGGGCCACTCCGTGATCGTGTCCGTGGGTCCCACGGACTCGATGTCCGCCGGTGTCCCACGATCGTGTCATGGAGCTGCAGAATGGGGAGATACCTATGTAAACAAGGCATTTCCCTGTTCTACCTAGCAACATGACAGATCTTCTGCTCCCTGTCATCGGGAGCAGTGATCTCTGTCGTGTTCTAGTGAGACCAGCCCCCCCCAGAGTTAGAATCACTCCCTAGGACACACTTAACCCCTTGATCGCCCCCCAGTGTTTAACCCCTTCCCTGCCAGTGTCATTTACACAGTAATCAGTGCATTTATATACCACTGATCGCTGTATAAATGACAATGGTCCCAAAATAGTGTCAAAAGTGTCTGATGTGTCCACCATAATGTCTCAGTAACGATAAAAATCACTGATCGCCGCCATTACTAAAAAAAATAAAATAAAAAAAATGCCATAAATCTAGCCCCTATTTTGTAGACGCTATAACTTTTGGGCAAACCAATCAATATACACGTATTGCAATTTTTTTTTTTACCAAAAATATGTAGAATACATATCAGTCTAAACTGAGGAAAATAATTATTTTTGTATGTATTTGTTGGGGATATTAATTAGCAAAAAGTTTAAAATATTGCTGTTTTTTCAAATGTTTTTGTTTATAGTACAAAAAAAACCCCTAAGAGGTACCACCAAAAGAAAGCTCTATTTGTGGGGGAAAAAGGGACGTAAATGTTGTTTGGGTGCAACATCACCCGACAGCGCAATTGCCAGTTAAAGCGACGCATTGCCATATCGCAAAAAGTGCTCTGGTCAGGAAGGGGGTAAATTCTTCCAGGGGTTAAGTGGTTAAAGCAGAACTACAGTTGGTTGTTAGATTCCTTGCCAGGTGACATCTTCTTCCTGGGATTTTTTTATGGTGCCGGTCTTTGGCTGTCTTGATTCTCACACATGTTCATGGGATTGTTTCCTTTTGCCACACAGGCACTCTACCAAGAATATAAGTTGAGCTGTGCATGTGCCTCTCATGCCTCGTACAAAAGGTCAGACTTTTGACCGGCCAAAATCACATCGGAATTCCGAAGGAATTCCATCGGAGTAAAAGAGAACATGTTCTCTATCTAAACTCCGACGGAATGAAAAAAGTCCAATGAGGCATACACATGGTCCTCCCCCTGCTTCTCTGTTCCCCCCAGGTGAGCGCTGCACGAAGGGAGAGGAGGGGGGGCGGCGGTATGCTGTCACTGAAGCCGGCCCACTGAGCCATCGGCCCACCGGGAAACTCCCTGTAGTCCCAATGGCCAGTCCATCCCTGGTGTAAGGCAATATTTTTTGGTGAGTTCAACACTGACGGCCGGAGAGTGGACTGGTGTAGTGTGAAGACTTTATCACCCTTTGGAGGATTCTTTTGTGCTTTATGGACATTTTTTAGCACTATTATTGTTTCATATGGACTTTTGTCACTGAATTTCCATTCATTTTCCCTTTTCTGTATTAAATTATTTATTATATAAGCGCTGATGATCACTTTAGTTTTTTTTTTGAGGTGATATTTTACATTTAAATTAATTACAAGCAACTGCTATTTTTGTTTTGTTTGGGTTGAGGTGTTTTATCCTGAGCGCAACGTTGAGCAAGTGATTATCATTGGTTCTTTTTTACAGTGCCAAGAATGTATGCAAAGCTGCCATTACAGAGATTCATCCTAACTGTGTCCTGTTGACAACAGGTTGACCAGACAGGAAATAAGAAAAAGCTTCTCTATCAAAGCCCTGAATAGACAAGCTTTCTGAATGAATGAATGAATGAATGAAAAACTTATATAGCGCGGCACATGCGAACTGAATCGCCTCTGGGCGCTTTCTAACCCTTCCTCGCTCTTTCCAAAGCTAAAAGAAAAGGTTCTGGCTAAACATGCACTTTAACCTCTCTATATTTCCCCAGAAGATAGTAATCTTCACTTTTTGAATAAAGGTTCACTTAAAGAGGAGGTACACCCACCGCTGCAAGAATTAAAAGCCAGCAGCTGCACATACTGCAGCTGCTGACTTTTAATAATAGGACACTTACCTGTCCTGAAGTCCAGCTATGTCGGCGCCGCACCTGATGTTTCCATTAGCTGTTGGGTGCATGCTGCCCCCAATGTGAGTAAGGGAACCCGGCAGTGTAGCATTTCGGCTTCACCCTGGGAACCCTACTGTGCATGCGCTCCGCTCCTCTCTCCTACCGGCGAGGAGGGAGCCCCAGTCGTGACGTCAATACCAGTGGCTGATTGCTCCCAGAAGTGGGGAAAGCATACCTGTGAAAGACAGGTATCCTGTCCCCCCTCCCCCCCAAAAGGTGCCAAATGTGTCACCGGAGGGGGGGGTGGTGTACAATGAGTGGAAGTTCCACTTTTGGGTGGAACTAGGACTTGAGTTTAGCAGTTTTTTTTGCCTACTAATTGTAATGCAGCTGTGCACATTTTTATTTAACCGATTGCCCACCAGCGCACAACGATATACGTCAGCTAATTGGCACGGCTGCTCAAATGGGCGTACAGATACGCCCCCTTTAAAGCGCGGCTTAGTGGGCCACTCCGTGATCGTGTCCGTGGGTCCCACGGACTCGATGTCCGCCGGTGTCCCACGATCGTGTCATGGAGCTGCAGAATGGGGAGATACCTATGTAAACAAGGCATTTCCCTGTTCTACCTAGCAACATGACAGATCTTCTGCTCCCTGTCATCGGGAGCAGTGATCTCTGTCGTGTTCTAGTGAGACCAGCCCCCCCCAGAGTTAGAATCACTCCCTAGGACACACTTAACCCCTTGATCGCCCCCCAGTGTTTAACCCCTTCCCTGCCAGTGTCATTTACACAGTAATCAGTGCATTTATATACCACTGATCGCTGTATAAATGACAATGGTCCCAAAATAGTGTCAAAAGTGTCTGATGTGTCCACCATAATGTCTCAGTAACGATAAAAATCACTGATCGCCGCCATTACTAAAAAAAATAAAATAAAAAAAATGCCATAAATCTAGCCCCTATTTTGTAGACGCTATAACTTTTGGGCAAACCAATCAATATACACGTATTGCAATTTTTTTTTTTACCAAAAATATGTAGAATACATATCAGTCTAAACTGAGGAAAATAATTATTTTTGTATGTATTTGTTGGGGATATTAATTAGCAAAAAGTTTAAAATATTGCTGTTTTTTCAAATGTTTTTGTTTATAGTACAAAAAAAAACCCCTAAGAGGTACCACCAAAAGAAAGCTCTATTTGTGGGGGAAAAAGGGACGTAAATGTTGTTTGGGTGCAACATCACCCGACAGCGCAATTGCCAGTTAAAGCGACGCATTGCCATATCGCAAAAAGTGCTCTGGTCAGGAAGGGGGTAAATTCTTCCAGGGGTTAAGTGGTTAAAGCAGAACTACAGTTGGTTGTTAGATTCCTTGCCAGGTGACATCTTCTTCCTGGGATTTTTTTATGGTGCCGGTCTTTGGCTGTCTTGATTCTCACACATGTTCATGGGATTGTTTCCTTTTGCCACACAGGCACTCTACCAAGAATATAAGTTGAGCTGTGCATGTGCCTCTCATGCCTCGTACAAAAGGTCAGACTTTTGACCGGCCAAAATCACATCGGAATTCCGAAGGAATTCCATCGGAGTAAAAGAGAACATGTTCTCTATCTAAACTCCGACGGAATGAAAAAAGTCCAATGAGGCATACACATGGTCGGAATTTCAGATGGAAAGAGCCAGTCGGAAATTCCGATCGTGTGTACAAGGGATTAGTGTATATTGAATAGACAATAGTGAATAGGCAGGTAACTCTCGATTGCAATAAAAAGCTGTCTGGTTGAATTTTTTTAAATGCAGGTTTAGTTCATTTCATTTATTTACATTTCAAGAATCCACAGGTTGTTTGGGTCTCAGAATTGTACATAAATCAATGACGTGGAGACTATCGATAACATAACAATCTATCACAAAAAAACATGAAAAATAGGAAGATGTCATTCCCTTAGTGTGAAATCTGACCATCACTGTACCAGTAGCCACATATTTGCAATACCTGGCCCTTTTGTCTCAATAATACATTATGAAAGCTTACAGAGAGCCTGGGGTTGTATCTGAAGAAGTGAAGATCATATGCACTTGCTGCCACAGAAGTGGCTCTCCGGGCTGAAGGGTTAATCAATTTGTCATTGTTTTCTCTCTCACCAATTGTTCATAACTGGAGAGCTTTTAAAGTGCCATAGATCCTGATGTCCCAGTGTCATAATGTGACACTAATAGTTACATTCGGCTCAGCGAGCCAGCTCTGGGAGATGGATTGCTTTCCATGCACCAATTATAATCTGTCCATCTAAGTGATAAAGAGGGGGCGGTAATGGTGGGAAAAGGAGGACTGCTAAACTGAGCCCCTTCTCTGTCTCTACGTAAGGAGATAGATTTGACACCAGTATAGCTCCGATTTCTATTTACTATTAGGTGTGAGCTTGTACTGTCTGAAACAGTTAAGATATTTATTAATTTCAGTTAGTATTTAATATTAATTTCAGTTTTCAAGGGTGTGTGAAAAGTTATGAGGTATCCTACTCCTTGAACAGTATAGACAGATTAACTTTAAAGTGAATATTTAAAGTAAATGTTTTACTTATCTAGTGCTTAACGCTGTGCTAGGGAAAGGGAGTTACCGCTCTAGGTGGGTGTGCTGGACAATCAATGGCTTCTCAGGAGATCAGGAGTGCTGGCAATGCACAAGGCAAAATGTAGGGGCTAGAAAAATGGACAGCCGCACTTCCAAAAAACCCTTAGGTTGTCTTTATTGTAAAATAGGTGGAAAATGCACTGAAAAATACAGCAAGGGTAGAGATAGCAGCCTACGCGTTTCACACTACAATCAGTGCTTAGTCATGGCTAACATGCAAATGAAACACCCTTCAAATATATGTGATACCAACAAAGAACATGTGTCAAATACTGACCACTTACAAATGAGAACCAATTAGTGAAAGGAATGCCCAGAAGTGAATCAATAAGTGTTTTCACGTGTACACATAGAAATGACCCAAATGGTGTTCCCACCCAAAACGCACCTAAACACACACAAATATAAAATGAAAAGTAAATATAAATGTAAATGTAAAACATCTATACGTGAATATATCCTAGCTGAAGTTAGCAAATATATATGTGAACATCAGTCAAATGTGCAACGAGTATATATTTGCCACAATTACCGGAGCCACATGATGCATGTATATGCATACAGCGGCTCCAGATTATGGCAATCTGTGAAATGTTGTAGTGGCTAGTAAACCATAAAGCTAGGACAATAGTTCTGTGTATGTAAAAAAAGTGTTATATATAAGTGACATGTGTGTCTATATACGTTTTATAGAATGTGTAGAAATATGTTAAATATGGCCCTAAGGACGTTATATGATAGTAATGAATAGAGTTTGAGTATCTATGTATATGTGAAAATGACCACATATAATGCACAATATTTGTATAGATCTAAATAAATGACGATTGTATATCGAGTGAAAACCCACCATGTTAGAGGTAAATTAACTCTAGATCAACATATAAGTAAAAAATAAAAAAATAACAAAAAATGAAAATAAAACTAAATTGTGCTGGATCGCAATGTATATAGATGTAATTACATGTAGATAGACACTGGAAAAAATGATACATTTTCAGTGTGTACATGTGTATATTAATGGATGGATATAAATGCATGTTTGTGAGAATCGCTTATAGTTATCTCTGATTTAAAAAAAAAGAGATATATGTATACGTGTCTTTTGCATATTAGATCAAAACAGTAAAAAGGAGAAGTACCATAAAGGAAGAAAAGAAACACACCAATAAATAGTATGTATAGTATATACAGTTAAAAATAGGAAGTTGGATCTGTGGTAAAAGAGATAAATATATATATATGTTGAATCTAAATAGAAGGAGGACTATTGACTAATGTGTCATCCTACATCGGAAAAATAAACCGACATAGTGTATCAGAATGATGCCGATATTGATGCTAGAGGTAAAATGAGTCAAATAAAAATATTCTGTTGAAAGAATATAATGTTTCCTATTGCTTGATATACCCAAATAGACAATCCTATTAGTTGTCAATGAACTCCACTGGCATGTGTATTTAATCTGAATAGTCAGACATGCACAAGTGACCCTCCGTATCTTAATCACGCAAGGAGAGCACACATCCATGTCTATGGATGTGGAATGTTTATGTCTAGGGAACTCCTATCAACTTCTAAATCTCATGATGTAAAAAATCCAATCCAATAACTGTATTAATAAAAACATATATACCACCTGCAAAAACATAAAATACATCATAAAATACATTATACATAAAAGAAAAAGTGTTCAAAGACGGAATACATCTTTTCATGTGTAGTTCGTTGGTTGTGTTGTAAAAACTTCATAAAGTGGGAGAAATGTCCCATATATAAACAACCTGACCAAAGTATTCTTTCCCCGTTCAGATATACCGATTCGAAAAGCTGAATGTTTTCATGAAAAAAAAGGGAAAAAGGAAAGAAAACATGAAGTGTGTAACTAATAGATGGATTCCTTTAACAGGACCCTTATATAGACTAAATGTCCTAGTCACCTATAGGATTGGCTGTATTTTGCTCTTAGGTAATGAGCTTTAAAACCTGGTTATTGGACATGTCTAGGAGAAACCCGAAACATACCAAAGGCAAATTAAATAAAAAAGACTATAGGATGGACACATTGACATCCATCCAAATAAGTCAAATTTGGAGACTATAGGCCAGATTTTTAGAAGAGTTACGACGGTGTATCACAGGAAACACCGTCGTATCTCTGTTTTTTGACCCGGGTATCTATGCGAGTGATTCCTAGAATCATTTTCGCATAGATAGGGCCAAGATCCGACAGGTGTAAGTGACTTACACTGTCGGATCTTAAATGTAATTCGCCGCTGGCCGCTAGGTGGCGTTTACGTTCAGGTCTCATTTGACTATGCAAATGAGCCTGATACGCCGATTCCCGAACAAATTTGCGTCGCGTAGTCGTCGTTTACGTCGTTTCCGTAGGCGTAAGGTTACCTCTGCTATATGAGGGGTAACCTTACGCCAGTCCGCCGTATGCCATGTTAAGTATGGTGTCTTCTTTTCCTGTCGGGTACATCGTTTTCCTAAGTCGTTCTTGAATACGACTTTACGTCAATGACGCACACGTCGGCGTTATTGACGTTTTCCGTCGTGAACTGGAGCATGCGCACTGGGCTATTTTTCAGCCCGGCGCATGCGCAGTTCAATCGACGCGGGGGCGCGCTTAATTTAAATACAAGCCGCCCCCTTTGAATTACGCGGGGATACGCCGGGCCATTTACACTACGCCGCCGCAAATTACGGAGCAAGTGCTTGAGGAATACGGCACTTGCTCCAGTAAGTTGCGGTGGCGTAGTGTAAATGGCTTACGCTACGCCAACGCAGAAACTACCAGAATCTGGCCCTATCTCCTTTGGTTGTATGGATTGGATTGTCTATTTGGGTATCTCAAGCAATAGGAAACATTATATTCTTTCAACAGAATATTTTTATTTGACTCATTTTACCTCTAGCATCAACATCGGCATTATTCTGAGGGCAAAGCTGTCCCATGTAAACACAGAAGGCTTCTTTGTTTACAAGTGACAGTGGGAAGCGGAAGTGGTGGGTGAAAACCGGAGGTGGCAGAAAGAAGTTCTGCTATGTTCCAGCTGCAAAACTGGATGCAAAGGCCACATAACAAAGCCTGGTGGGCCGAATTCACCATCTGCCCATGTGATACTGAACTTGGCCTAGTTCTTGTTTATGCTCTCATATTCCAAATCTGTACCTCTGCTGCCCGCTCGTTGCCAATTTTGACTGACCACATTCCTGCCTCAGCAAGCCCTGTGATGACATCCAGTAATAGTTACTGTTCTTCAGCTTCTACATCATCACCAAATTCAGTTCCTCTGCTAGCCAGGGCTCACTACAGAGACCCTACACTTCATGTTCCTTTGTATTACCTTATTATTGGACACTGCCATCATGGGGAAATTTAACCTACCAAAAAATCCCTTATTTCCTATATAGAAGGCCAGTGGCCGTTGTGCTTGCTCAACCCTTGGACCACTGGTATTGTAACTTCCTAGTTGTAGTCTATTTTTTACCAGTGGCAACATAACTACATCACTGCTGGCTGTAGAGGGAGAACTGGAACATCTCCATTACAAACCCACTCTCACTGCCTAAATTTATTGACAAGTCAGAAGACTCCTGGTCTGTTCCTCCCATTATGACATCAGGCTAGGAGACTCCTGATGTGAAATGCCAACTTACTCCTGGTCAAATTCCATCTGCCTTGATGTTCATAGGCAGCCATCTATGATGGGATTTGCAATTTGTTCTAGTGGCTGTGACGTTGGCTCTTTTCTAATACCTTTTCCAGGTGCCTGGGCATAGCTGCGCTTTCCAAATGAATAAAAATATCTCTTCACTAGTCTGGTATGGAACTGTTGCAACTCAAATCTTGTAAGGGATAAAGTAATACAAATGGCTAATGGTGCGCTGTTCCTTTAAATTTAACCAAATTTTTTTACAAACTGGAATTTCTTGCTATTTTTTGCACATTGACATTTTGAATAATGCATTTGTTATGACATCTGTTATTTGCATTATTAAGTTGCTATCATATTGTTCACACGCACACTCATACTTTATGTTTAAACACCTAGGTAGATATTGTTGTTTATTCCCTTCATTTTGTTCATTATCACATCAGTTCATTATTTAAAAGAAAAAGTGTACCTTTAGCCATTTCTATAGCTGCGCTTTCTGTTTACAAACAGTGATGTCATAGACTATTTTTAGTTATTTTTATTTTTTAATGAATGTTTAAAATGTAAATATGGACAGAAATTGAATTGAAATCTATGCTGGAGTTTAGCTTTAATGGCTCAGAATATTGCTTTTCTCTGACTGCATGCGACATGAACTAATTTGAATCAGTTGACTTTCTTTATCAATTGTTATATAACTGCTGGGTGTTGTTGAGAGTTCTTTGAGAGTTTCAACATTAACTCCCTACAAATCTGTCTTTTACAAACTTTGCAGTGCAGTCACGCTCTTGCTGCACTAGGTGATTATGCTGTGAGGTTCAGACTAGACCAGGCCCATCAACCTGCCGTCAACTATCACTGCAAGCTCTGGAGCGGACAAATAACAGAGAAACAGAGATAAGGAAATAGCTTTTCACACCAAATATGTTAAACGTCCTCTGGTATAGTAAAAGAATACCCCTTATAAACTTATACAATAATCTCTTTCTGCCTGTTTTGGAGGCACAATTTAAAATATATATTCAGGTGTAGATGTCTTATAATTGTGTATTAAAGAGATATTGTCACAAAATCGAAATACTTGTGTAGGGTAGTTGTGGATGGCGTCTTCCATCAGTGCTTTTACATTGGGCTGTTTCACTTTGTTTTAAACCTAGGGAATGGAGGCGTGTGGGATTATTGCGGTGCCAACAAATTGGAACCAAACACAGCAGATATATAAAAATAAAAATCAGTTCAAACATATGGGCAATAAATTAGTAGTGTGGAAGCAGAACATTAAGATACAGGCCAGTGGTCATGTCTTCCCGTCTAGTTTCGCCAATCCTTTGGCTTCATCAGGGGATTTATGACATGACCATCACAATGAGTTGCTCTGAAGAGATTAAACAAAAATAGTTTAATCAATTTCTTCATTAAATACATCAATATAACATTTTGGTTTTTAATATACATAGTTTGGCTGGGAAATATGGATCTGAACCTGCTTTCAGGCGATTTGGGTTTCCTATTTGGTTCACTGGGCAGCTTTGGGTAGGTTTCTAATTCTCATTCCTACCCTCCAGGGTTTTTAGTGCTTGATTGCACTATGTGGGTTTTTTGTGAGGGTTTGGGATTCAATGTGGACTGTATTTTGGTACCCTGGCTTTCATTGCTCCGCCATATTTCCCAGCCAAACTATTTATATTAAAAACCATGAAAAATGTTATATTGATGTATTTAATGAAGAAATTGATAAACAATTTTTGTTTCATCTCTTCAGAGCAACTCATTGTGATGGTCATGTCATAAATCCCCTGATGAAGCCAAAGGATTGGCGAAACTAGTCGGGAAGACCTGACCACTGGCCTGTATCTTAATGTTCTGCTCCTACACTACTAATGTATTGCCCATATGTTTGAACTGATTTTTTATTCTTGCGTAATTAATAAACCTTTTTTATTTTTATATATCTGCTGTGTTTGGTTCCTATTTGTTGGCACCACAATAATCCCATACTCCTCCATTCCCTTTTTTAACTCAATCTAGGGATGAGTTGCCGTATCTTTATTTTGGACTATCGACCACTAATTACCCACTTTGTTTTAAACCTGCTTGAAAGGCAGTCACTAGGGAAAGGAGAAATCCTTCTTTGCATTGGGGAACAGCAAGAGTTAATGTTTTTTACCTTATTCCCCCCCATACCACCCCCCCATTTTGTAGATGGCGCTCTTCTCCTCTCTGCTCCAGAGTTGTCCCTCAGTGTACTTACATCCAGTGCAGGGCTATGGGTCTGCATTTTCCTTTCTGACATCAAAGAGCATTTGACCACTGGAGCACAGGAGAGAAGAGGCTGAGGGAGGCCTTGGGAGATCCTACAGAAGTAAGGGACTAAGTAAGAAAAAGCACTTTTTTCTGGTATACTTTTCTGAGTATTTGAACCTTTTGTAGTGGCAGTCCTACTGCGAGGGAGAATCTTTGTTTTCCCCAGAGGTCAAACTTAAAGCTTATTCCAAACAAACAGTGAAATGCACAGTTAAACTGCATATGCGCTACCTGTTTTACCTGCCAAAGGACCTGCTTAGCCAATCTTATGCAGGTATACCTGCTAAAATGATGAAGCAATAAGCACATTCAAAAGTTTCTCTTAAAAAGCTCTTCTTTAATGATAAACCAACAGCAACGCATTTCATCCTGCCTGGATCTTGGTCATAGCTGTAATAAAGCTTCACACATGACTTAAATAGACACATTTACACCATGCTGGATGATTTCTGCAACTGAAACTTGTTGCACTGGGTTCCACTGATCACTAATGTCATGAGCATCCAGAAAGTATTTACTCTCTTTAGCTAATTTTTTTCCAGTGACACAGGACAAGAAATGGAGGCCGTGGTTGTCAAGGACATGAAGGACATGAAGGCACTGACAGCAATCAAAATATTGTTAGAAGTTTTGCCCACTCTACTAAAAATGTGTTTTTTGTTTTGTCTGCATCCCCGATAAAAGTGGAACATGTTCTCCAACTTTAATCCTCCCCTGAAAGCAGTTGGCCACCAGAAGTCTGCTTGACCTACATACATGAGATTGCTATTTGATCTGGCAAAAAAAAACAAAAAGAGCATGCAACTGCCATTTCAGACCTATATGCAGCTTTTGCTAAAGAGTTCACTCCTTAGCCAACATAAAATTGCCACCTTTTCTTTATCTTGAAAACCAATAGTGAAATGTCGGAAGCTGGAAGGCGGTATCAGAGCTCTGACTTTCACTCTCAAGTCGGATTTGCATAATAGAGTTTCCTGGAGTATGAGGCTCCTGGGGCTCTATGGAAATAACAAAAGGTATGTAGTATTCCTACCTCCTAGCAGCAGATAGAGGCCACCATTGGTTGGGTGGGCTAGCAGGATAGACTCCTTGAAGTGTAGTTGGGTTGTGGACAGATGGACACCAGTCACTTTAAGATGCATAAAAAGTTTAAAAACTGTCAAAAACTCAAGGGAGAGATGGTTAGGACACATGACAAAAAATAGGGGCACAGAAAAAAAAAATCATATTCACAGTTCTCATGGGTAAAAGACCTTTAAGTCAGACCTGTATACTCTGATTCTCGAGCAGATGTTCCATGAACTCCATGATGAGACACCAGACTTCCTGTAAGGTCTAGATTCATTTCTAGCTTGTTATGCATTTCCAGTCAGAGTTTATCTCTAGGGCTTCTTTCCAGGATTGGTTCAAGTCCTGCTAAGAAAAGCCACCTCCTCTTTTAGTACCACCTTTTTGTACCCAATAAAAATAGTTTGTAAACAAAAAAAGAAAAGCCACCTCCAGCAGAATAATGGGAGCCTATGCCCCAGAGTTGGGCCTTGCCTCAGAAGCACATAAATGCAGGCCTAGGAGGTAAGAAAAAGCATCCAGCACACACCTTCCCCATGGCAAGAGTATTGCTGGAAGGGAGCTTCAGAAGATCACACTTAAATATTTATATCCCCTCCTAGCCTGCACCACTGGGAATAAATCCCCTAGTGCTTGGCCAGGTAGACGTAAATATTCATAACTTAACATTATTGGATCCTCCTTTAGACCAGAAGTATCCAACCTTTTGACGTTCCTGAGCCATATTCAAAGAAGAGGAATTGTTGAATCTGATGTGCAGAAAAAATTCGTGGAGATCACAAGTTAACGATCACTAATATAGATAATATACCTATCTGAGTAATAAAACTTATTTTTTTTGTAATATATATTTTTTAATTATATTCATAACCATCTAGGGCTGCATGTGGCCTGTGGGCCACAGGTTGGACACCCCTGTTCTTGACCAAATGAGCTTTTAACCCTAGCAGTGTGTGAGTGTAGGGTCATTTTTTCACTTTCAAGTTCAGCTTTAACAGAAAGACAGAAGAATCTGTGAGCATATCAAAAGCTCCAAATGATCTACCTGGGCATTAGAAGAGGTATAATAAAGTGCAATATTATGCAGTGTTATATATAAAAACTTGAATTTGGTAATGTAGCCTGTTAATTATTAACCCCTTTAAAACAGCAATACACATATATGCAGCGGCAGGGAGGGTCAGCAGTGTGTCTTGCTCTGGGGCTCCATCGATGCCGCCAGAACTGTGACCAAACTGTCACTGTCATTTTCAAGAACTAACAATCGGGAGCTAGTAGGATGGTCTCCAACTGACACCAGCATTGCACAGCCAATCACATTGTCACATGATCAAAAGCCCCTCCTACCGACCTCAGCATCACGGCCCATTTAAAGCACCAGCTTCCGCCAGCATATAGGAGTTAATATGTACCTGTGTCCAGACTATGGACTTGAAACATTTTAACATTTTCCAAACAAGCATTTTGGCTTGAAAAATACTTAAAACCCCCAAAAAAATAAATTTAAAGTTTGATACGGTGAATGACAGATGAATCTTGATTAGATGACTTTGGTGATTGTGATCTCCCTTATTTACGCTGCCAAAAGTGGCATATCAAATATCCACTTTACAGTTTATAATTGTGTTTTATTGTATCTCCCAAAACATGGCAAGTAGAAGTGTAAATATGCTCAAGTATGATAAAGTACAGTGGAATATGAGATCAGGCATCATGGAAATGTTAATTAATAGCAGACTAAGGAATACATACAAGAGCAATATATTTCATCTATATTACTTCTGATACATTTATTATTAATGTGTCATTTCACTTTAACCACCACAACCATTACACATTCTTATAAATTTGTCCTTCATATACATTCAGCGCTGCTTAAGCAAGCTAGGTTAAGCAGGGCTAATTGTAAATAATGAATTGCAATACAAGCGATGCACACAATATTACAGCACCAGAAATTACTAAACACGGTGCTGGCAACTGTATTTGTAAAAGCTATGCAATCAGGCCAGTTCGCCTCAAGGGAAGAAAACAGTTTTTCTGCGTAAACGCTGGCTAACTGCACATTCGATATTGAATTGTTTTAGTTAACATTAAGAAGGGTCCAGTGTAGATTTAGAGGGGACCCCAGGCAAAAAAAAAAGAAAAGAAAACAGCACGGGATCCCCAAAATCTATACCAGATCCTTATGCAGGCATGCAGCCTGGCTGGTCAGGAAAGGGAGGAACAGTGAGCACGCCCCCCCACCCATCCTGAACCATACCAAACCACATGCCATCAACATTTGGTGTAAAAGCTCTTCCCCTTTGATGGAGCTGAATCCCTCATCCCTGGCCATGTGGATGTGGGGATCTGCAGATATTTGGTCCTCACCCTTATGTGATTGAGTACCCCTTGTTACTCATTCACAAAAAAAGTTCTTTATTCAAAAATAAAAAAAATGCCCTGATGTTAATCAATTGTCATTATCCTTGGCCAGCAATGTAGATCCAACATCAATCATGATAAATGAGAGATGACCAGGGAGTGAATTAAGAGCTTTGTTGTGTCAATGCCAATGGTTAGAAAGGGGCGTATTTTGGAGATGTTGAGGTGGCAAGATTTGGACAGTGATTGGACATGGGGCTTAAAGGAGAGTTCAGAGTCCAGGATGACACCTAGGACCTTGGCATGTAGGGATGGGCTAATAGTTGTGACATTGATTTTGACAGAAAGATCAGGGGAAGAGTTAAGTTCTGTTTTAGATAGATTAAGTTTGAGGAAGTGGTGTGACATCCAGATTGATATATCGGATAGTAAATTAGTTATACAAGAGGAGACTGAAAGAGTGAGCTGAGGGGGTAGTGAAATAGATTTGATTGTCATCAGCATAGAGATGGTATTGGAAGCCATGGGGAGGCTATCAACTGACCCAGGCAGGAGGTGTAGATTTTTTTTTTACAAATAAATATCGAAGTGTGGTGTGCATTTGTATTCAGCCCCCCTGGGTCAATACTTTGTAGAACCACCTTTCTTTGCTATTACAGCTGCAAGTCTTTTGGGGATGTCTCTACCAGCTTTTCACATCTAGAGAGTGACATTTTTGCCCATTCTTCTTTGCAAAATAGCTCAAGCTCTGTCAGATTGGATGGAGAACGTCTGTGAACAGCAATTTTCAAATCTTGACAAAAATTCTCAATCCGATTTAGATCTGGACTTTAACTGGGTCATTCTAACACATGAATATGCTTTGATCTAAACCATTTTATTGAAGCTCTGGCTGTATGTTTAGGGTTGTTGTCATGCTGGAAGGTGAACCTCTGCCCCAAGTCTTTTGCAGACTCTGAGGCCCCGTACACACGACCGAGTTTCTTGGCAGAATTCAGCCAGAAACTCGATCGGAGCCGTATTCTGCCGAGAAACCCGGTCATGTGTACACTTTCGGCCGAGGAAACCGACGAGGATCTCATCAGGCCAAATAGAGAACATGTTCTCTATTTCCTCGTTAGTCAATGAGGAAACTTGGCTCGCCGAGATCCTCGGCGGCTTCACAAGGAACTCGACGAGCAAAACGATGTGTTTTGCTCGTCGAGTTTCTCGGACGTGTGTACGGGGCCTAATAGGTTTTCTTCTAAGATTGCCCTGCATTTGGCTTCATCCATCTTCCCATCAACTCTGACCAGCTTCCCTGTCCCTGCTGAAAAAAATCCTCCTCACATGATGCTGCCACCACCATGTTTCACGATGGGGATAGTGTGTTCAGGGTGATGTGCAGTGTTAGTTTTCTGCCAAACATAACGTTTTGCTTTTAGGCAAAAAAAGTAAAATTTTGGTCTCATCTGACCAGAGCACCTTCTTCCACATGTTTGCTGTGTCCCCCACATGGCTTCTCGCAATCTGCAAACGGGACTTTTTATGGCTTTCTTTCAACAATGGCTTTCTTCTTGCCACTCTTCTATAAAGGCCAGATTTGTGGAGTGCACGACTAATAGTTGTCCTGTGGACAGATTCTCCCACCTGAGCTGTAGATTTCTGCAGCTCCTCCAGAGTTACCATGGTCCTCTTGGCTGCTTCTCTGATTAATGCTATCCTTGCCCAGTCTGTCAGTTTAGGTGGACGGCCATGTCTTGGTAGGTTTGCAGTTGCACAATGCTCTTCCAATTTTTTAATGATGGATTGAACAGTGCTTCATTAGATGTTCAAAGCTTGGGATATTTTTTTGTAACTTAACCCTGCTTGAAACTTTATCCCTGGCCTGTCTGGTGTGTTCCTTGGCCTTAATAATGCTGTTTGTTCACTAAGGTTCTCTAACAAACCTCGGAGGGCTTCACATAAAAGCTGTATCTATACTGAGATTAAATTACACAATTTAATTAATTTTTTTTAAACCAGCTTAATATCAACATGCCTATTTACGTCCAACAAATGTTGCAAACAAAAAATAGATCATCTTCGAAAGGGGTAATTTTATAGGTGTTTGTATCGTCCTGGCATTTTTGTTTGTTATGTTTTAAAACTAAGGGAACTTTTCTCCTTTATATAGTAAGAATAAAAAAAAAAGTGGTGAATAAGTACCACCAAAAAAAAGCTGCATCTGTCCCAAAATGTGATAAAATATTCATTTGGATACAGTGTTGCATGCCCGAGTAATTGTCATTCAAACCATCACAGCTCTGAATGAAAAATGGCCTGGACAGGAAGGGGATGTAACATGCCAGTCCTAAGGGGTTAGGGGGAACCTTTTGTTTACATTATGCTATCATACAGGGAAGTGGTTTATTAAAAATCGTTGTAACTTTTATATATATATATATATATATATATATATATATATATATATATATATATATATATATATATATATATATATATATATATATATTATATATATATATATATACATACTGATTTCTCCTCACTAGAAAAAAACTAGACAACCTAAGTTGGTAAGGGAGTTCTAGGGAGGGAAAAGGTGTTGGTATATATTTTTTGCCTGTCAGAATATAACATCTCAAGGGAGGTGGAGAGACTCCATCCATCCACCGCGTTTATGTACTGTAGATGGTGGAATCTGCTTGTATGGTAGAGGAATTAGTTTTTTGTTTTTCATTTAGCCTGCTGGGTAATCGAAAGAAACAAGCCACCTATGGCCAGCTTTACTTTTCTTTTGCAGGTTAAACAGTTTGCATCTAAGTATTTCAGTTGTGTATTTAGTTGTTTGCCTGAAGGCTAGCTTTATGTCTATCAGAACAGAAAACAAAGGTTTGTAATGTATACAAGATGAACAACCTACTACACAATGTATCTAATTTTCATCCAGGCATAACAGGACTGCATTAGCAGCCTGTGGCTAAAAATTGTTTGTTGCTGGTAATCTCATTGTTTGTTGCTGGTAATCTTTTCTGGGGGAAATCAGTTTTTGAACCCGCATATATGTAGGCTAGATGTTCCCATCTCCATACATTGGATGTCCCTTGCTATTACTTGAAAACAGAGCTTGCACAACACAAAATTGTAGGAACATAAAGGTTAACCCCTTCAGATCCGCGCTATAGCTGAATAACGGCTACAGCGTGGACCTACTTTGCCAGGAGGCCGTTAATAGATGCCGTTTCCTTTTCACGCTCCCTGCATGCACCCTGCAGGGAGCACGCAGTGCGCTCTGTGATCACTGAGTCACTGAGACTTGGGTGTTTGGAGTAAGGGGCCAATCCCGGCCCTTACCATGTGATCAGCTGTCAGCCAATAACAGCTGATCACGTGATGTAAACAGAAGCTAGGTAATCATTTTGTTTTTCTCCTCACGCTGACAGCATGAGGAGAAAAAAAGCTAAACGCCGGCTTCTGTGCAAGGGACATCGGTCCGGAAGAGGATAAGGCACATCCGCCAACCAGTCATCTGTGCCAACCAGTATCGCTTATAAATTGTAACAAAATATAAAACAGTTTTGGATTTTTTTTTTTATTCTGTCTTTTTAAATGTTTGTAACAGAAAATAAAAACCACAGAGGTGATGAAATACCCCCAAAAGAAAGCTCTATTTGTGGGGAAAAAATTATAAAATTTTAATTTGGGTACAGTGTTGTATGACCGTGCAATTGTCATTCAAAGAGTGAGAGCACTGAAAGCTGAAAATTAGTCTGGGCAGGAAGGGGGTTTTAAGTGCCCAGTAAGCAAGTGTTTAAAGTGGAGTTTCACCCAAAAATGGAACTTCCACTTTTTGGAATCCCCAAGCTATTGGACCAATTTCAAGTCCTCATTTGCATGGTCAAGGAGGACTTGAGTGAAGACTGGATATACTTTACAATTGACCAATAGGAAAGCGGTTGTTGGGAGTGGGATGTTCCAAAATTCTGTATAAAAGTGTGCTGTGTACTTGAAATAAAGAGTCCTGCTTGAACTTACATACAGCCTGCCTGGTGTTTGTTCTTAATGGGTCTGAATGGCACATAGCTGTAGTTCGGACCCCGGAACCTTGGATGACTGGACCATCAGACGCTGCAATCTGCAAGCTGACTCACTGGTAGCAGAGGAGTGTCGGGAGAGCAGGACCTGGGCGAGGAAGGATCTCGTCACACCCCCCCTCTGGTGTCACATTTCAGGGGGGGGAGGAGGGAGCAGATCCCTGTGTAATACATGTATTTGCTCCCACTTCCTGGCATAGATCACTACGTGATCGCGGTGACCTACACCACTTCCGGCGCCTACTGTGTCCTCCCCCGCTGTCTTCTGAGAGACACACGGGTCCCAGAAGACAGCAGGGACTAGTGAGCAGCAGCCAAGAGCCGACACACAGATCGGCTTTGGCTGCCGACATCGCGGGAGCGCTGCACAGGTAAGTGTCCATATATCAAAAGTCAGCAGCTGCAGTATTTGTAGATGCTGGCTTTTAATATTTTTTTTTCTGCGGACCTCCGCATTAAATAAATGAAAATTAGATGTGGATAGGAATTTTAGAATATTTGCAGTATTTTATTTTGAGCATTATCAGGGCACAGATCACCTTGCAAAAAATATATACAGCAGGTAAAATAAGTATTGAACACATTACCATTTTTCTAGGTAAATATATTTCTAAAGATGCTATTGACATGAAATTTTCACCACATAATTAACATGTATGCATTCCATACATGCAAAAAATTAAAAATAAGAAATTAAGTTATGTGTAATAAAATAGAATGATGGGAAAAGGTTGAATGAAGGGAAAAAGTATTGCACACGCTAACAAAATCCTTTGTTGGTAATGACGGCTTCAAGACACCTCCTGTATGGAAAAACAAGTCACATGCATTGCCCAGGTATGATTTTGACCCATTCTTCCACACAATCCTCAAATCTTGAAGATTCCGTGGGCCTCTTCTATGAACTCTGATCTTTAGTTCTTTCCATAGATTTCTAAGTCAGGTGATTGGCTGGGCCATTCTAGCATCTTTATTTTCTTTCTCTGAAACCAAATGAGAGTTTCCCTGGCTTTGTGTTTGGGATCATTGTCTTGCTGAAATGTCCTCCCTCATTTTATCTTCATCATCCTGGTACTTGGTATGGTGTTTTTGGGGTGATGTGGAGCCATTTGACCTCCAAACATGGTGTGACATCCAAATAGTTACATGTTGGTCTCATCTGACCAGCCTATATTCTCCCAGTATTTAACAGGCTTGTCTAATTGTTGTAACCAAATTACTTAAAGGGGCAGGAGACAAAATATCTATGAGAGGTACACAACAGTACCGTCTGATACTCATCCACTCACTTCTAATAGGACTGGGGCTCAGTGGCAAGGGCCAGCAAAAGAAAACAGAACTGTACCAAGACAGAGGATACAGTTCAAATTACCACACTAGTTACACAATCCCCTTTAGACAACGTTGTCTTTTTAGATGATGGAAGGTGGAGGTTTGTTTATTCTATTTGTTCCATTGTTTATTATTAAACTTTTGTATTTTTTTAAGATTTTTTATCTCCCTGTGGCTCAACTGTGTGGTACTTTGAACTGTATCCTCTGTCTTAGTACAGTTCTGTTTTCTTTATTGTCTAATGTTGTTCAACAAACTTTAACTGAGCTTCAACATGCTTTTTCTTCAGCAACAGAGTCTTGCATGGTGAGCGTGCATACAGACCATGGCGTTTGAGTGCATTACTTATTATTTTCTTTAAAACAATTGTACCTGCTAATTCCAGGTCTTTCTGAAGCTCTCCATAAGACGATCCTTGGCTTTTGGACAACTCTTCTAATGATTCTGTTTACTCCTCTGTTAGAAATCGTGTGAGGTGCAACTGCTCATGGACGGTTTATGGTGAAACTATGGGCCAGATTCACGTAGAATCGCGGCGGCGTAACGTATCGTAGATACATTACACCGCCGCAAGTTTTCATCGCAAGTGCCTGATTCACAAAGCACTTGCGATGAAAACTACGCCGGCGGCCTCTGGCGCAAGGCGAGCCAATTCAAATGGGCGTGTGCCATTTAAATTAGGCGGGCTCCCGCGCCGGACCTACTGCGCATGCTCCGTTTCGCAATTCCCGTCGTGCTTTGCGCGCCGTGATGTCATTTTTTCGAACGGCGACGCGCGTAGCGTACTTCAGTATTCCCGGACGTGTTACGCAAACAACGTTAAATTTTAAATTTCGACGCGGGAACGACGGCCATACTTTAGACAGCAATACGATTGCTGACTAAAGTTAGGGCACCCAAAACGACGACTAAATTTGCGACGGGAAACTAGACTAGCGGCGACGTAGCGAACGCGAAAATCCGTCGTGGATCGCCGTAACTCCTAATTTGCATACCCGACGCTAGTTTACGACGCAAACTCCCCCCAGCGGCGGCCGCGGTACTGCATCCTAAGATCCGACAGTGTAAAACAATTACACCTGTCGGATCTTATGGATATCTATGCGTAACTGATTCTATGAATCAGTCGCATAGATAGAAACAGAGATACGACGGCGTATCAGCAGATACGCCGTCGTATCTCCACTGTGAATCTGGCCCAATGTTCTTTCCACTTTAGGATTTTTACACCAACAGTGTTCACAGTAACATTCAGAAGTTTAGAAATCCTTCTGTAACCAATGCCATCAGTATGTTTTGCAACAATAATGGCGCGTACATTTTTCGGCATGAAAAAAACGTTGTTTTTCAAAAACGTCATTTAAAATGATCGTGTGTGGGCTTCACATCATTTTTCAGGTTCTGAAAAACGACAAAAAAAAAAAATCGAACATGCTGCATTTTTTGTAGTTTTTCGGGTTGTAAAAAATGATCGCGTGTGAGCTAAAACGACGTAAAAAACCCACGCATGCTCAGAAGCAAGTTATGAGACGGGAGGGCTCGTTCTGGTAAAACTACCGTTCATAATGGAGTAAGCACATTCATCACGCTGTAACAGACAAAAAAGCGTGAATCGTCTTTTACTAACACAAAATCAGCTAAAGCAGCCCAAAGGCGAATGGAACTTCCCCTTTATAGTGCCGTCGTACATGTTGTACATCACCGGGCTTTGCTAGATTATTTTTTTTAAACAACGGTGTGTAGTCAACGTTGTTTTAATGATGAAGTTGGGAAAACTTTGTTTTTTCGACATGCTGAAAAACAAAGTTTTTTTTCATGCTGAAAACTGATCGTGTGTACGTGGCATAAGGTTGCGAAAGTCTTGAGAAAGCTCTTTGCTTTTACTAGACTTTATGTGCAGGTCGTTTCTTTCCGAATTAATATTTAGACAATTTTTTTGTTATTCGGAGAATTGGATACATCCGAATACCTGAATTACAATATTAATGAATTTTACCGAATGCTCCAAATAAAGAAATGAAATTCGTCTGAATTTTGATCATTCGGACTGAAATTTGAATCAAATTTTAAAAATATAATGTTTGGGGGTTCTAAGTAATTTTCTAGCAACAAATTTTAAAAATGATTTTACCTTGTAAACAACAAGTTTGAAAAATAGGCCCGGTCTTAACCACTTATGGACCTCCCGCCGTCAAAATACGGTGGCACCTTGATGAGGGATATCGTTGTTAAGGCAGCAGATAGCTGCCATAACCCCGGTATCCTCTTCTTCAGCGGGCGGCCCGCTTTCAGATAAAAGTGGCCTCTACAGCGGATTCGCAATGAGATCACTTTGATTGGCGGTGAGAGAGGGGCGCCCCCCCCTCCCACCATTTCCCCACAAATCGCTATCGCACAATTCTGCAAGTGATTATAATTTATTATCGCTGTTTTCTAGCTGCTCTAAAACCATTTTTGACATAAAGGGACACTTTTGGTTGCTATGGACAATCTACAGTTTGCAGGCAGAAAGAACAGTTTTTATTATATAAAAGAACATGTAGGACACTGGGCAGACCACTAGGGACCAGGGGGGGGGGGGGGGGGTGTGTGTATTTTTTGCATACAGTACTGTAATCTATAAGATTACAGTATACTGTATGTAAGGTGTTGGTTTACCTTTTTGAATTTGGCGCCGTTCTCCGCCCCCGTGCGTCGTAACGTCGCAGGGAACGGAGATTGGCGGCACACAGAGGCACTGTGTGAATCGAGCGAGCACTCGCTCGCTCACACAGCGCGGTGGCATCGCTGGATCTAGGGACAATGTAAGTAAACCATGCCTGTGGATTCAGTGAGACGAGCCCGAGTCTGACTCGGGGTTACCGATCGCAGCAAAAAAAAGTAACCCCCGAGTCAGACTCGGGAATACCGCCAAGGGGGTTAAACCACACATGTGAGGTATCGCCGCAATCGTTAGAGCGAGAGCAATAATTCTAGCACTAGACCTCCTCTGTAACTCAAAACATGCAACCTGTAGAATAATTTAAAGTCCCCTATGGAGATTTTTAAGGGTAAAAGTTTGTCGCCATTCCACAAGCAATTTTGAAGCGTGACATGTTGGGTATCAATTTACCTGGAGTAACATCATCTTTCACAAATAAAAAAAAAAAAAAATTGGGCTAACTTTATTGTTGCCTTATTTTTTTATTCAAAAAAGTGTATTTATTCCAAAAAAAGTGCGCTTGTAAGACCGCTGCGCAAATACGGTGTGACAGAAAGTATTGCAACAACCGCCATTTTATTCTCCAGGGTTTCAGAAATAAATATATTTAATGTTTGTAAACAACAAGTTTGAAAAATAGGCCCGGTCTTAAAGTGGTTTAAAGTAAAAATATAAGATATCCACTTTAGATCCAAATTTTCTGGGGGATTAGCAGGAAACTATTTCAGTGTAAATTTAAACACTAGTTTATTTTTATTTATGTTTTGCCTTTCTCCATGTCAGTTACAGGTTTAGGGTCCTGAGGGTTCATATATTTTTTTTTATTTAATGGTTAACTTGATGAGCATGTCTTTATTCAGCCTAACTAACTATGTAACTTGCAAAGAGGTGGTTTTATGTTACTTAACAAAAATGACCTATACAGTACTTTAATATACATAAACTAACAGTACACACTGCTATGCACTCCTCCTTTCATTCAGGTGACAGTATGGCCCACAAGTGTAATCACACCTGGGCACACACTCCTATGCATTTGTACACATATTCTTACCTTTACGCACAAGCACACAAAGGCATGTACAATTACTAACAAATACCTTTGCATTCCTTGCATAGGGCCTCCCTGACCCTGCTTTCTCTGTCTGAAAAGGCAGCAAGTCATTCAGCACCTACACACCCTTCCTATGACCAGAACCTGCTGCTGACAGTCTGCTGACAGATTGAGGAGCATGGCTATCTCAAAGAGAGGTCAGTTTAACCCTATCCACACCTTGATTCTTCACATTTCCAGTATTCACAGAGATGCAGAAATTGCTAGATTAGACGACTCCAAAGCAAGCGAGCCTATCACTGACCTAAAAGCACGTCAATGATAGGACCTCAAAGAATCGGTGTGTTTGATTTATGTTCATAGACAGTTGTACAGTCTCAGATGTCTGTGACTTGTATGATTGATGCTTGGAACATTCAAAATTGTGCTTAAAAAAGTAGCAACCTCAGACCCTCTTGGTTCACTGCTGTTTCTACTCACACTGCAACCGTTATCCTATTATTCTCTAAATTGGAACCAGGCCTGAATCTCTATATTCCTATAAAGATGACCATAGACAAATGATGGTGGCCAGATGTAGAGGCACCATCCAATATTAATGATAATAACAGTCAAATGTATGTTAAGTATGAACGTTTATGGAAAGGCATAGCGTTCTCCACTGCACCTGTTACCGACTTTATTTCTGCAATGCAATAGTGATTAAGCAGAAAAACCCCAACCAAGCTCGGTGATTAACCCTCCAAGTATAATTAGGAAGGGTTGTATACCAGAACTAGGGTTGCCACCTCATCCCTTTAAAACAGAACACATATGAATTACACAGGTTCTGTGGCTGATTTAATGCAGGTAAGGCACCAAATGAGTCTAATTACCACCTTAATTAGCCACAGAACCTGTGTAATTCATATGTGTTCTGTTTTAAAGAGATGAGGTGGCAACCCTAACCGGAACCCAAAGACATGACTATTAAGAAAATTACCTGACAGTTAAATGATGTCTTTGGGTACCTTATATGTAAGATTTTTGTGGTTCAAAACGTGACAGTTTCATGCAATAACTAGGCAATGAAAGGTGTGGTAATTTTATTTTTAAGTCACCATAGTCAGAGTCTTGTTTGGTTGTACGATTGGTTGTACTTAAAGTATTCTATTAAACGGATCCCTTCACCTTGGCAAATAGTAACTGTTGACTGCCTTAAAGTGCACCAATGATTACTGGGCCCCAATTTTCAGCCGGCTGAAGAGTCAGGACTAAATATTGCCGCTAACAGTTACCATAACCCAGCCGAACCCTTAGGGCGCGTACACACGGTCGGTCCAAACCGACCGTGTGTACGGCCCATCGGTCTTTGGTCCTTTGGACCAAAATTTAAAAACTTGCTTTAAAATCGAACCGATGGACCGCTGACCGATCGGTCCAAACCGATGGTTAGTACACAAAAGCATCGGTTCAAAACCTGCGCATGCTCAGAATCAAGTCGCTCGTCGTGTGTTTTACGTCACCGCGTTCGGATTTTGAACTGATGGTGTGTACACACATCAGACCATCAGGCCACTTCAGCTGTGAACCGATGAAAACGGTCCGTCGGACCATTCTCATCGGATGAACCGGTTGTGTGTATGTGGCCCGAGAGTAAACTTTAAACCAGAGCTGTAGTAGTATTACCCACACTGCATTTAACGTTTATTTATTTTGTTAATTGCTGATTTGCTAATATCTGAATTAATCTCAGTTAGTGGTATAGAACCTGATATTAGTCATTTTGCCATAGTTGTTGCTCTAGTACACTGTGTTTAAATTCCCCCACTGCATGCTCATTTATGTTGTACTGACATTCATACTAAATTCGTAAAGTAGATTAAGTACATTTCTCAATGGGTATGTATTCATTTTTTGGTATTACACAGCCAGGCAGCAGGTATTTTATATTGGTGTTTTTCTATGTATTTGGTGGGGTCTGAGGTAGTTCTTGGAGTGGAGAACAGAGAACTCAAAATGACCAAGTAGCCACCCCCAAAAATCCCGCTAGGTATTATGTTTGTGGTAGGGCTTATTTTCAGGGAAACAGTGTACTTGTGCTTAGCCTCTGCAACAGCATCTCTCAAAGTGAAGTCTAGTGTAGATCTGGGTAAACAGGCAAAAAGCTGAAGGAATCTCTAGGCTGCCACCACAGGCAAGCGGCTGGAGGAGTCCCGGGTTGGCACTGTATTCACAGACGCTGCATGTTATTGGGTTCCTGTCTGACTGCCTGCACACTGGGACCAACAGTAGAGGACCCTACACCTGACTGCAGAACACATTCCCTCGTCGGGGCTGCGGAGATAGGGAAGCAGGAACTTGTATCTCCTGAGTGCGTCCATGGAAAGGGGAAGTCAGGGCCGATCCTAGGGTCACAGGCCCCTGGGTGCAGAAATATTTCTGGTGCCCCACATGGGCGTCGTCATTTTACTAACTCCTCCTCTTTACAAATATCTCCATGGCAATGACTCAACCACAGAGATGCTCCCCCACGAAGTCTTCATTAACCTGGGATCCTTACATGATCTCTTAACAATAAACAAAATACAGGTAGAGAAGCAGAGTACTTTATTGGGACCTGAAGGGGGGCCTCTCTGATGGACATAGAGAGGGCTTCTCTTAGAGAGTCTGTTAGATGTTCGGCGCCCCCACCTCTGCAGGCGCCTGGGTGCAATGCACCCTTTGCACCCTGCCTAGGATCGGCCCTGGGGGAAGTTATAAGAGCCCGTACCTCCATCTGAGCATGGTGAGTCAAGGGGCACTCTGCTACAGGATTAAACAAGGATTTGAAGACCTGTTCTTTCCTCACAGTCTTATGTACTCCTGGCCACAAAGTAACATTATATCAATATTTTGTTTTGTGAAGAGTAACAATTATTTTTCAAACCTCAGAAAATCCTTCTCACGTAGAAAGTGTCAGAAGTGTTTCTAAACACTGCTAGCAGAGATATGACAGGAGCAGATATTTTCTTACTTGGAGCACAATGTTTGTCTTACGGCTACTTGTCTGCCCTCAGCGTGCCCTTTATTAATAATAACATAATGAGGTGGCCCCAGCAATCGAATTTTGTTATCACTGGTGTTAGGACATCAAGATAAACAGCATCTCCTTCCCGCAGGATCCCTTGTGTAAACTAAATCTCACCAAAACTATTTTAAATACTTGCATTTGTCAGATTTCTGAAAGCATCCGTCACCAAGAGATGGCTTCTGAAAGCCATTACCGCTGTTGTGGCACTTCATTCCTAAACGAGACGGCACCCATAACCTCCTCGTCGCTGCATGAATCATGGCCAAGCTGCAGAAATTTAGGTTACTACTCATTTTCAGTGCCTTAAGACAATCTATTCGCAAGAAAATATGGGAATGCATCTTTAAAGAATGTGAGCCTCTGCTTGACTGTTATGGGTTGTGACTGATATAACTAGATATGTATGGAGCACCATAAATACTCCATAATGCTCCTCAGTTGGGGAGATGATAGTGGCCTGCCTGTGCTATAGAATTATGCTAACATGGAGTAGAGGGGCATACCCAAAAATTACAAACTGGGGGCCAGATTCACGAATATTTACAGCGGCGTAATGTACCCCCTTTACGTTACGCCGCCGCAAGTTTTCAGCGTAAGTGCTTGATTCACAAAGCACTTGCCTGTAAACTTGCGGCGGCGTAGCGTAAAGCCGTCCGGCGCAAGCCCGCCTAATTTAAATGGGGTGTGTACCATTTAAATTAGGCGCGTTCCCGCGCCGAACGTTCTGCGCATGCTCCGTTTGGAAATTTCCCGCCGTGCTTTGCGCGAAATTACGGCGCCCCGACGTGTTTTTTGAACGGCGACGTGCGTAACGTACTTTCGTATTACGCAAAAAAAATAAAAAATTTAAATTCGACGCGGGAATGACGACCATACTTTAACATGGATGGTGTAATTTTACACCATCTAAATAGCACTCTTAACTGTATGACGCGAAAAACCGATGTAAGAGAATGCGACGAACGCGCGTACCTTCGTGGATCGCCGTAAACAGCTAATTTGCATACCCGACGCTGGAAAACGATGCAAACTCCACCCAGCGGCCGCCGGAAAATTACACCTACGATCCAAAGGCGTACGAAGCCGTCGGATCTATGCCAAAAGCCGTCGTATCTTGGTTTGAGGATTCCAAATCAAGATACGACGCGGCAAAATGAAAATCAGTAGATACGCCGGCGTATTTCTGCTGTGAATCTGGCCCTACATACTGTACATTACACTACTTAAAGTGCAATTCCACTTTTGTGAAAAAAATTAATACATACACTTTATTGCCAAAAGTTTTGGGACGCCTGCCTTTATACACACATGAACTTTAATGGCATCCCAGTCGTATGCCGCGTACACACAGTCAGAATTTCCGACAAGAAAGATCCGATGATTATTTTTATTCTTTTTCACATAAAAAAACTTTTACAAACTTTTCAAAAACCATTATAAAGTTCACATAAATACATTCATACATAAAACATGTACAATAATACAAAAATACATGTATGGGTACATAGTTGGGTCCATCCTCTAAATCAGGGGTCTCCAAACTGCGGCCCGAGGGCCAGATATGGCCCTTTGCTAGCCTTTATGCGGCCCTTGGGCACAATACCTTCCAATGATCTGAGGTTCTATTCCTTCCATTAACACCAACAATGAGGCACTGTATCTTCCAGGGATATCAATGATGGAATACTATTCCTCCTCCTATTGACCACCAACCCTGAGGCCATATTTATTCTCACTGATTTTGGGCCTGTGACATTTTCTGCCCCTGCTGGCCACAATCCGGCCCTCCTAAAGTCTGAAGGACAATAAAGTGGCCCTTTGATTGCAAAGTTTGGAGACCCCTGCTCTAAATCATGCACCTAAAGTAGGTCTCTCTATACCATAGCACTTTCTCTTTTATCCTCAAAAAGAGAGATAGAAACCTCTCGGAGACATAGAGATCAGATGTGAGCGTTTGGTCGGAAATTCCGACCATGTGTAGGCCCCATCAGACTTTTTCTGTCGGAATTTCCAACAGCAAAAATTTGTGGTTCTCAAATTTTCCGACGGGAAAAGTTTGTGTCGGAAATTTTGTGTGACCGTGTGTATGCAACACAAGTTTGAGCCAAAATTCATTCGGAAAAAAATCCATGGGTTCGATATTGATCTGGCCCACCCTTTGCAGTTATAACAGCTTCAACTCTTCAGGTAAGGCTGTCGTCAAGGTTTAGAAGTGTGTCTATGGGAATGTTTCACCATTCTTCCAGAAGCGCATTTGTGAGGTCATGCACTGATGTTTGACAAGAATGCCTGGCTCGTAGTCTTTGCTCGAATTCATCCCAAAGGTGTTCTATCAGGTTGAGGTCAGGGCTCTGTGCAGGCCAGTCAAGTTCCTCCACCCCAAACTCGCTCATCCATGTCTTTATGGACCTTGCTTTTTGCACAGGTGTTGGAACACGTGGGGGCCATCCCCAAACTGTTCCCACAAAGTTTTAAAGAAACAAAGAAATTGTCCAAAATGTCTTGGTATGCTGACGCATTAAAGGCCTGTACATACGATCGGATTTTCCGACGGGAATTGTGTGATGTCAGGCTGTTGTCGGAAAATCCGACCGTTTGTATGCTCCATCGGACAATTCTTGTCAGATTTTCCACCAACAAATTTTGGATAGCATGCTTTAACATTTTTCGCCAACAAATGTGTGTTGTCTGATTATCCAATCGTGTGTCCACAAGTCCATTGGACAAAACTCCAAAGTACAAGTACGCATGCTCAGAAGCAATGCTAACCATAACACAACATTAGCAGAGCTGCCCAAAGGGTGGCACTAAAGAGGTGAAAAAACACGTCGTTTTGTGTTTGTTGGCTGACAATTCTTTACCGTTTGTATGCAAGACAGTTCATGGCCAACGCCCTTCGGATAAAAATCCTACACTTTGTCCATGGAAAATTTGATTGTGTGTACCAGGCTTAAGAGTTTCCTTCCTGGAACTAAGGGGCCAAGCCCAACCCTTAAGAAAACAACCCCACACCATAATCCCCCCTCCGCTAAATGATTTGGACCAGTGCACAAAGCAAGTTCCATAAAGACAGGGATTAACGAGTTTGGGATGGAGGAACTTGACTGACCTTCACAGAGTTCTGACCTCAACCTGATAGAACACCTTTGGGACTGCGACTGCGAGCCAGGCCTTCTCTTCCAACATCAGTGCCTGACCTCACAAAAGCTCCTTGTACATAACCCATGCTTATTCTCTCTCGAGGCTTCACTCCATCTTCTGTGATCTACATGCTGGGTTCCTAGGATGCCCTGCAGGGCTGCTGATAGGGGGGGACCACCAGTCCTCCTGTAGGGGGCCCGGGCTCACAGGGGGGCCCAAACAGCAGAGGTAATCAGTGCAGTCGGATGGAGGGGCCATTACAGGATGCCCAATGTGGCTCTCTGCAGCAGCTGAAAACTGGTTTCTCTCCCTCCCACGACTTTCAGCTGCTGCAGGGAGAGACACAGACACAGCTGCCGGATTCCCTGACACATTAAAAAAATAACAAATTGTAACCCTGTATTGTTTTAATCCCATGTAAAATTTAATAAAATTATTTGAAAAAAATTGTAAAAAAAATATTTTGTAAACGTATTTCAAAAGTTTAAATGTTTATTTAAAAAAATATAAAATGTTTTTGTTCAAAAATGTAAAAAACTATTTAAAAGGGGCTAATTCACACAGCTTCTCTGTTATCTTTGTGTCCGCTAAGAATGATTGTAGTATATTATAAGTGAAAATCTTGTCTTGATATATTTGAGGGGGGCCCTGCCAGGTAGGCTGTATGGGGCCCTGTGATTTCTAACAGCAGCCCTGATGCCCTGTGCCATGAGTCAGGCCCAGTATTGGGGTTCCAATCGCTAGGGAAGGAGCCTAAGCACACAACCTCTTTCACTACCAGGGCCTTCAGTCCCCTATGCCAAGTCACACTCCTCCAAATAGTTTCACTGCACGTTAGACATTTGTACTGCAATTTCTCTGTTTCATCTTGTCCCCAGGTGTAAACCACGTTCTGTGCCAAGCATGCATGTACCCCTGCATGATTGTCCTAAAGTGACTTTAGACCAGGCAAAGATGTATGTTCTTTATGGAAGTTATTAAAATATAAAGAAACAGTTCAACATAAATGTTTCCAACACACATTCCTGTTCAAGATCATCTAAGTGCCCCTTAGTTATTCTCCTGATGCCCCTGTCCCATGAGGTAGTCATACCGTAAATAGGTGAGAGAGACCTTTAGCCCTGGTTCACACTGATGCGAAGCGGGAAACACAGCAAATCCTGTGTGTTTCCCGCAACGCATTGCAATTGCACGGCATCCAGGTGATCTGCTGTGGGGGTCAATGTTATCAAATAACACCCCAAAAGTTTGTACAACGCAGTCCGTTTGCCAAAATCACATCGCATGGGTGTTAACAAAACAGGGTCCTGCACCATTTTGGTGTGGATGCAAAATGTATGGGTTAAATCGTGCCGCACAGATATCGCATGTGATGTGCACAGGAATGCGGTGCGATTCCTGTGCGAATAACATGCAGTTTCCTGCAACACACAAGTGTGAACCTTGGCTAAGAGTCCTTAAGTCAAAAGCATGAGTTTATACCCCTGGAATTGGATTCCCACAAGTGGTGGTCAGATGCAAGACTTAGGCCTCGTACACACGACCGAACATGTCTGCTGAACAGACATGTTCGGTCGTGTGTACAATTTTCCGGCGGATCGGACAGGTTTCCAGCGGACGAATGTTTCTTAGCATGCTAAGAAACATGTCCGCTGCAAGCCTGTCCGTCAGACATGTTCGGTCGTCTGTACGACTTACCGGACATGTCCGCTCGGCCGAAAGCCTTCGCATGCGTCGAAGTGATTCGACGCATGCGTGGAAGCATTGACCTTCCAGGGCCGCGCACGTCGCCACGTCACCGTCACGGCGACGGCGCGGCCACGTTACCGCGTATCCTGTCTGCGCGGATTTTGGTTTGATGGTGTGTACAACCATCAGACCGAAATCTCCGAGCGGACATGTCCGATGAAAACGGTCCGCGGACCGTTTTCATCGGACATGTCCCCTTGTGTGTACGAGGCCTTAGGGTTGCCACCTGTCCAGGATTCAACCGGACAGTTCGGGTTTGGAATCATGTGTCCGGGTTTCAGACTGCCTGAAACCCCCAAAAAAAAAATCAGAATGGACTATGGCTTCCCAGCAGGGTTGCTGGCTGCAGTTGTCTAAGCTGAGTGTGTTTGTTACACTCCTTCACACTGCCCAATGCCAGCACTAACAGTCCCCCCTCCAAACACACACACAGACGGGAGAGGAGAGATGGCTTGATCCGCTTATCTTCCTCCCACCCCTACCCCTCTGTGTCTGCCCACACTACCATCCCCAGAGCTGTGCCTTAAGAAAAGGAAAGTTGGGGCTGGAAATTTGAAGTCTAGCAGCCTCAGATTCCTGCTGGATGAGAGTTGTTGACTGCCAAGAGGTGGGTAAGCTCACAATCCATCCCTGTCTGTGATTGAAGTCTCCTCCTTCTCTCTTCTGCCTCTGAGTAAGTACACTAAGGAAAATCAGGGTTCCCAGGGTACCCCTTATATTCAGGGCCATCTTAATGAAAGGGCACTCCTGGGCACTGCCCAGGGGCCCCACAACAACTTGCATTACATCATAGTTGCCAACTGTCCTAGATTTTCTGGGACAGTTATGCTTTTTACTAAACTGTCCCGATATGGTCGTGTCCTGTAACCTATACTGTGCCCTCCTGATCCCCGTATTGTGCCCTCCTGATCCCCCCCCCAGTACTGTGCCCTTCTGCATTCCCCCCTATACTGTGCCCTTTGTGTTGACTAGTCTTTGATCTATGCAATGATTTCCTTTTTTTAAATCGATTTTATTGAAAGTACTAATTAATATATGTTAAATTCTATAAACTATTTATACTTTATTTATTGAAAGTAGGTGTGTAAATTGGGGCAAGCTGGTAGGGGCCCCATTGCATTACTTTGCCCAAGGGCCCATGATGGTATTAAGACGGCCCTGCTTATATCACAGTTCCCCTTTACACCAGAGGCCACAGTGTTCCCCTTACATCAGAGTCCT
The DNA here is from genome assembly GCF_905171775.1 of Rana temporaria. Taxonomy (NCBI): domain Eukaryota; kingdom Metazoa; phylum Chordata; class Amphibia; order Anura; family Ranidae; genus Rana; species Rana temporaria. The sequence continues at coordinate 107,312,410 of NC_053490.1, read as the reverse complement.
CTCTGTACATCAGAGTTCTCAGTGTTCCTCCTTAATTCAGGGTTCCCAGAGCATCCCTTATGTCAGAGTCCACAGAGTTCTCCCTTACTTTAGAGTCTGCAGAGTCCCCCCTTACAGTGAAAGGGCAATCTGTGAGTTCAAAAATAAAAGGGGAGCTCTGTGGACTCTGATGTAAAGGTGGAATCTTGTTCTTAACTTTATATGATTAGAAATGTTATTTAATAACAAAATATATGTATAGTTTATAAAATTGCTGTGTGCCGCTAACGTGTTCAGGTTTGACTTGAAGAAAGGGTGGCAACCCTAATGCAAGTAGTGGATCATATTTTGGGCAGCATACTTGTTCCTTGGATAGGCTAACCTAGAACAGAACCTGTGGCCAACTTACTCAGAGCAGCGCCCCAAAAGAGTAGTATCAGTATGAAGCATGAAAAGTCTGTTGCAAAGCTCAAACTTTTTATTGAGAGATCACAGAAGAAATCCATGTTTTTGGACCATGCAATACCCCTTCATCAGGCATGTGGCAGGCAATAACAAGGGCACAAACAGGAAGCACGGCCTAGTTATGGAGTGTGTAGAAGTGACCACCCCATATTCATGCATCATTATAGTTTTTAGGCAGAAACATAGGCATCCGCTCCATAGGGAAATGGGGGGCAATTGACCCCCCCTAAAAAATCGAGAAGGTGTTAAAGAGTTTCGCGGCCATGGGCTGTCTGAGCAGTCCCGGGCCGGATGTCACACAGGCACAGTGAGCAGAGTGAAGCCGCCTCCCCCTCCAGTGTTTATGTGTACACAGGGGGAGGCAACCCGCTGCCTGTGCCGTGCTGATGGCCGATCGGAGGTACTGAATGGGATGGGGGTTCCGTCTGTGCTGAAGGGGGTTTTGTACTGAATGGGGGGGGGGGGTCAATCTGTGCTGAAGTGGGGTCTGTACTGAAGGGGGAGGTCCATCTGTGCTGAAGGGGGGTCCATCTGTGCTGAAGGGGGCTCTGTACTGAAGGATGGTATGTGCTGAAGGGGGGGTCCATCTGTGCTGAAGGGGGTTCTGTGCTTAAAGGGGGTCCATCTGTGCTGAAGGGGGGTCTGTGCTGAATAGAGGAGTCTGTGCGGAATGGAGGGTCCATCTGTGCTGAATGGAGGGGTCTGTGCTGAAGGAGGGGTCCATCTGTGCTGAATGGAGGGGTCTGGGCTGAATAGGGGTCCATCTGTGCTGAATGGAGGGGTCTGTGCTGAAGGGGGGGGTCCATCTGTGCTGAATGGAGGGGTCTGTGCTGAAGGGGGGGTCCATCTGTGCTGAAGGGAGGTCTGTACATGCTCTAGGCTATATTTATATGGGCATGAAGTGAAGCTGAATTATCTGAAGAGCTATTTCACACTGCCAGCTGGCCGCATTATCGGTAAAGCGCCGCTAAAAAGCGGCGCTTTACCATAATTTTAGCTGTGGTATTCGGCCGCTAGCGGGGCGCTTTTAACCCCAGCTAGTGTTTGAAGAAAGGGTTAAATGCAATTGTGTATCGCCGCTGCCGAAGCGCCCACCCCTGAAATAATTTCAGTGGACGCCCATGGGCAGAAGCATTGAAATACTAAAACGTAATGAATTTTTAACTGTATATTGTGTTATTATTGCTGTGTTTGCTTTGAAAGAGAACTGAAATCATATAACCTATTCTTCATTTGCTTCTAATTCCCTCATATAACATGGACACATAAAAAAAAGAACCATAACAGGTCTTTGTTCTGACTTCAGCCTGGCCAGGGTCTTGACGTATCCCTCAGAACATTAGTGCCAGTCCATTGCAAATCTACAACCTGTCTCCATAGTCTATAATGGGACCACATTATTACATTAGGACTCTTATGTGCAGTACATGTATGCCCTCCAATATCACTGAAACATAACAGAGGGTACCATTAGAGGGTGTCACATTTGGTGGCATCTATACAAACAGTTGATTTAAAAAATGGGTTAGAGACTGTTCCCAAACTAAAGTCAATGTTCACTTAGATTAGTCAATAGGGAAAAGTTGTGTTCACTGTAAACATCAAACTGTGTGCAAACAAAAATGCTTTTTATTTTATTTTCCTTGCACGCGATTGGGTTTTTTAAAAAGTGATAACTGCGTCACAGTATTTACTAAATTGAGTGTGCAATTTTGTAAAGTTAATAGTAAATAAAGCTGGCCATGAACCAGTAGAATTTCCTTTTATACATTTATATGGAAATTAAAAAATTGTTCATCAGAGCATTCGATCTTGCCATCATTAGCAGTTTCAGTGGAGTTTCTAGGATTCTGACATCATCTCCCTCGGCTCCTTAGCACGCTAATGCTCCTGGGAAATGTGTGTCATCATTTCCCAGGATGCAGCGCGCTTCCCCATTATGACTCCCCATCCAAGACTTCCAGGAAGTAAGTGCTTGTGGGCTTCACAATGCCAACAAGCAAAATGACAACGGTGTGGACATAGTTTTATAAACTATCTTTTTTGAATAACTATGCGGAGCGGCGGCAGATTGTAAAATAGTAAGTGACCGGATTTATATTATAAAAACGCATGATGAACGGACATACATTTAATAAATGCTAATTGTGGTTGGAACCCCGCTTTAAGTCAATTTCTTTTGTTAAAAAGCCTTTACTTGCTGCAGGGCTGTATCAAGAAACAAAGCCCACGCTGAAAAAAGAAGAGTATCTCCTGGGTGTTTCCAAAGGGTCCTTGGAGAGTTAAAAACGTCTCTACATGTTTTGCGATTAAAAATGTCGCTTCTTCAGGAGCGTCTAAATTTTAAAAAGAACATGCTTCAATTAGAATATAATATGAAACATAGAATACATAATAATACCTATTGCCATCTACATATATTAATACATGTGAACTCACCAATAAATGGTGCATTAGAGAGCATTAACTGTAGCCCATGCTCTAAAAGTGCAGTAGCTAGAACAGACACCCCCCATATTGAGAGGAGGACCACCGGTTCACGGCGCTGACTAAGGGGGAACACTCCACACTGTATAATTGGAATATGGGGGTGCACCAAGTAACTATAAAGTAAAGAATATATAGAATAATACCAGGGGGTGCACGAGGGATATGCTTCTGGGAAGACCTCCATGGCCGATTGGGAAGTGGGTAAATTTCAACCGCTTGATTCCCAGAATAAATAAACAGGTTTATTTTGTGCATAAGACATGTGTATTTCCAAAGGGTCCTTGGAGAGTTAAAAATGGCTCGACATGTTTCGTGACTAAGAATGTCGCTTCTTCAGGAGCTTCTAAATTTTGAAAGAACATGCTTCAATTAGAATATAATATGAAACATAGAATAGAGAGCATTAACTGTTGCCCATGCTCTAAAAGTGCAGCAGCTAGAACAGACACCCCCCAAATTGAGAGGCCCCCGGCGCTGACTAAGGGGGCACACTCCACACTGTGTAATTGGAATATGGGGGTGCACCAGGTAACTATAAAGTAAAGAATATATAGAATAATACCAGGGGGTGCATGAGGGGCGTGCTTCTGGGAAGACCTCCATGGACGCCCTCATAGAAATGGATGACCTCGCTGTAGCCATCTTTTGCCGATTGGGAAGTGGGTAAATTTCAACCGCTTGATTCCCAGAATAAATAAACAGGTTAATTTTGTGCATAAGACATGTGTATTTCAAAGGGTCCTTGGAGAGTTAAAAATGGCTCGACATGTTTCGTGACTAAGAATGTCGCTTCTTCAGGAGCTTCTAAATTTTGAAAGAACATGCTTCAATTAGAATATAATATGAAACATAGAATACATAATAATACATATTTCCATCTACATATATTAATACATGTGAACTTACCAATAAATGGTGCATTAGAGAGCATTAACTGTTGCCCATGCTCTAAAAGTGCAGCAGCTAGAACAGACACCCCCCAAATTGAGAGGCCCCCGGCGCTGACCAAGGGGGCACACTCCACACTGTGTAATTGGAATATGGGGGTGCTTCTGGGAAGACCTCCATAGAAATGGATGACCTCGCTGTGGCCATCTTTTGCCGATTGGGAAGTGGGTACATTTCAACCGCTTGATTTCCAGAATTAATAAACAGGTTTATTTTGTGCATTAGACATGTGTATTACAATAGATATGATTTTTCCCGAACAAAAACCACATGCACAATTAGAATTTTGTGTGAGAATTTTTTTTCCATCCTTTCCTTTTGAATTTTCGCATCAGGGTTGAAAATGAACATCTATTTTTCCCCACTAACCATTAGATAATCAGACGAACGTTTCAAAAACGAACATTTTCAAACAAAATTTTACTGGTGTATGGCCGGTGTAATGCGTTCGTAAATGAATCTAAGCGTGCCGTGCGCACAAAGACAAAGTTTTAAAGCTGCAGACATCACAGCTGTGCAGTAAAGGAGCAGATGTTTAATGCAAAAATGGGAGCTGAAATTTAAAGTTCCTAGCTATGCATTTTTCCTGTGTTGTCCTCTGTATCCTTCTAATGTTTCTAGGACTTAAGTACTCAAGCTCAATACTCGGAATCTGATTTCACTCAAAATAACTGTGTTATGATGTTATGGCCGGGCTCTGATAAAGCCTCTCTTTTTAATTTGATCTGTAAAGATTAGGCAGCTGTGAGAGTCTTAAAATGCTGCTTGGGCTGTTCTCCTAGGTTAGAGATTGATGGTTTTATTGCAGTAATAGCAGCATTAGAATGCAATGAAATCCACTTTAATGGGCTCTCTTTAGATGGAGGAGGAGGGAGAGAATGAAATGGTTAGAAGATGTCAAGGTATTACTTCTGCCTGCTCTATAAAGCACTACTGAGATACTCTTCACTATATCTTTTGAGAGACCTTAAGTACAAAAATTATCTATACACAGTGTCACTTTTTACATATTTTCTCCCTATATAGGACAGCATTATCATTAAGCAAAAACAGCATTCTTATTACTTATTACAATGTATTATACTTATTATAACTGAACGTTCACATAATTGGACACATCTCAGAATAATTTGCGCCTTCTTTTCTTCTTTTCCTTTTTTTCTAACAATATAAAACATAAAACAATATTAAAATAGATTTAAACCCAATCACTTAAAGCTCAAGTATGGCCAAAAAATATATATTTTTTAGTTACATTTAACCGCATTGGGGTGTGTACCCCAAAGCTCAAACATACATGCTTTCCCCGGCAACCCCAGCTGCACTGGAAAGTGAATGAGCGATAAGTACTCTATGCTGAGCGGCTTCCTGCTCATTCACAAACTGAAGCATAGTGAACACAGTTTACTATTCTGGAGTCGTGAATGGACACAGTGAGTGAGTGTGTGTACTCTGTTCATTTAGAAGAGGAAGGGGTCGGTAAATTACATATTTACTACCACCTAACCCAGCTCTCCATCCTGAAATATCTCCCACAGCACCAAGGAGGAGAGAAGCCAGAAGCACTATGGAGTGGGGCCAACACAAGAGAAAGTCCAGGCAGTAGGGAGAATCAGCACCTTCACGTAGTGATTAGGGTGTGCCCGGGCACACCCCCTGCGCACACCTATGCTGGGAACTTTCACCCCCTTCCTGTTTAGGCCAATTATCAGCTTTCAGCTGTGTCGCACTTTGATTGACAATCGTGCAGGCATGCAACACTGTAACCAAATGATATATATTTTTTTTTTCACGCAAATAGAGATTTATTTTGCAAACAGACAAATTGTCTCCTTTACACTGATGTGCGCTGATGAGACTGCACTGATGGGCACTGATGAGGCAGCACTGATGGGCACTGATGGGCCCTGACAGGTGGCACTGGTGGGAACTGATAGGCAGCAATCATGGGCACTGATTGGTGGAACTGATGAGGCAGCACTGGTGAGAACTGATAGACAACACTGATATACAGCACTGATGACCACTGATAGGCAGCACTGATGGGCACTGATAGGTGGCACTGATGGGCACTTATGGTCAGCACTTAGGGGCACCACTGATAGGTGACATGGATAGGTGGCATTAATGGGCAGCACTGATGAACTGGCACTAAATGGCACTGAAAGGCAGCACTAATTGGTATCACTGATGGGCACTGATTGGCATCACTGATGCGCACTGGTTGGCATCACTGGTGGGCACTGACTGGCATCACTGCTGGGCTCTGTTGGGGCTGCACTGATAATCAGGGCATTGATGATCAGTGCCCTGATTATCTGTGCCTCTCCTGTGAGGAGATGCCACTGATCAACTGGCAGCATGTGAGAAGAGGAAAGACGATAACCGGCATTTCCTTGTTTTTATGTGATCAGCTGTGATTGGACACATCTGATCACATGGGTAAAGAGCCACGTCATCAGCTCGTGCATGCGCTGTGTCCCAGGGATGCAGCGCGCCACCATTGACCATGCTGCATGCCCCTGTGGGCGCACAAGCACAGCAAGATTTGAACAACATCATATGACGTCATCCCATAACAAGAGAGCCACCCCGCCACCATGATTTGCCCCATCTCTGGCCGCTGCTACTTTTATTATTATTATTATTGTAATTTTGGCTGTAGTAAATATATCACAGGAGGCTCGCTTGGCCCCTTCGCCATTCAGGAAAACCCTTGTATTCTTTCCATAGAATGCAAGGCAATCTGTAAATGGAGGTGCAGATAAATGCCATGACCCCCCCCCCCCTTCCAATCACAGAACTTTTTGCATTCTGTGAGAAGAATACAAAGGCTTTCATGAATGAAGAAGTGGCCAAATGATCAACTTTTTAATAATCAGTTTATTGCGGCAAGAACTACTAGTCTTAGCACCAGATGTTCAGTGATGACAGGAGCGTACAGGCTGAAAAAAAGTAAGTGCTCACATACAGCAGGCCACTGTCACTTCCCTAAAAACTATCTACGCTTGGATCGCTTTTCAGAGGTATTTGACAGGCAGTGAGCAGGCGATATGTCACCTTCTCACCACCTGATTAATCTTTAATTGCCATACTCCCAATGGTGTGCCAGCGTTGTCACCCTTTCACATGCTTATCTGGTGGAGAAGCATTGCACAGGCTTGATTCATGGTTGTCACTATCAGGAAACCTGGTCAGAGCAATGATGTGCAGCCGACACATAGTTACATAGTTACATAGTTACATAGTTAGTCTGGTTAAAAAGAGACACAAGTCCATCCAATTCAACCAATAGAAGGGAAACAAATATTTTATACAATTCTATATGAACAATCCTATACCTACAGTTAATCCAGAGGAAGAAAAAAAAATACAACACGGCATCCTCCAATTTTCTTCAATCCTTCCTGATCCCCCATGAGGCAATTTGATCTACCTATAAATATTAGTATCCAGTTATGTATATTTGGGAAATAAGCCAGACCCTTTTTAAAAGCAATCTACTGAGCTGGCCAGAACCAGTTCTTGAATTAGTTTATTCCACATTTTCACAGCTCTTACTGTGAAGAAGCCTTACCATGTTTGGAGAATAAATCTCTTTTCTTGCAGATGTAATGAGTGCCCCTTGTCCTCTATGATGACCTTGAAGTGAATAACTCTACACCAAGTTATACTGACCACCTATGAGCCAGATTCACGTAAGATCGCGTATCTTTGTGCGGGCGTAACGTATCTGATTTACGTTACGTCTCCGCAACGTAGACGGGCAAGTGCTGTATTCTCAAAGCACTTGCTCCGTAAGTTGCGGCGGCGTAGCGTAAATCCGCCTGCGTAAGCCCGCCTAATTCAAATTTGGAACAGTGTTTTATGTAAATGTTGTGTGACCCGACGTGATTGACGTTTTTCACGAACGGCGCATGCGCCATCCATGGAAATCTCCCAGTGTGCATTGCTCCTAATACGCCGCAAGGACGTATTGGTTTTGACGTGAACGTAAATTACGTCCAGCCCCATTCACGGACGAGTTACGCAAACAACGTAAAATTTTCAAATTTCGTCGCGGGAACGACGGCCATACTTAACATTGATACACCGCACTTACGCCACCATATAGCAGGGGTAACTATACGCCGGGAAAAGCCTAACGTAAACAGCGCAAATGTACGTGAATTCGCGTATCTAGCTAATTTGCATACTCAACACGGAATTCGACAGAAGCGCCACCTAGCGGCCAGCGTAAATATGCATTTACGATACAACGGAGTAACACAGTTACGCCAGTCGGATCTACGGGAAATCTATGCGTAACTGATTCTAAGAATCAGGCGCATAGATACGACCGCGCAACTTCAGAGATACGACAGCGTATCTGGAGATACGTCATTGTATCTTGTTTAAGAATCTGGCCCTATGTATTTACGAACAATGTATTGTACTTGATTAAAGCGGGTGTCCGCTGAAAAAAAAAATATTAAAAGCCAGCAGCTACAAATACTGCAGCTGTTGACTTTTAATACTAGGACACTTACCTGTCCTGGAGTCCAGCGCCGTCCGCAGTAGAGGACATTCTATACAAAACAGTGGCGGCTGGTGGTCAATATATGGGGGGGAGCAAAGAAACCTGACCCCTCACTTTCACTAATGCTACCAACCCCCACCCACGCACTGGAGACGGATGGTGGTGGTCTGTCCCCCCCCCCCCCCCAGCAGGAGACAGACAGCGGCGATCATTGGCCCCCCCAGTGGGAAACGGACGGCGGCGATCAGTGGCCTCACATTAGGAGGCCAATGCTGTTCCAGCGTGCCAAGGAAAGAGTCGGGTCATTGCTTCTCCTCCCAGCCAAACAGGAAGTGGGTCCTGAGACCCGAATGGCTGGAGGTTCTAAGACTCCCTGGCTCATTGGGCCTCAGGACCCACTTCCTGATTGGCCAGGAGGAGAAGCAGGAAGACATTAGCAAATACGGGCAGCACAGTGGTGTAGTGGTTAGCACTTTTGCGTAGCAGTAAAAAGGGTCACTGGTTCGTCAGACCACGACACTACCTGCCTAGAGTTTGCATGTTCTCCCTGTGCCTACGTGGGTTTCCTCCATGTACTCCGGTTTCCTCCCACACCCCAAAGACATGCTGGTAGGTTATTTGGCTTCTGTCTAAAATTGGCCCTAGTATATGAATGTGAGATAGGGACCTTAGATTGTAAGCTCCTTGAGGGTAGGGACAGATGTGAATGTATAATATATATGTAAAGTGCTACGTTAATAGAAGGTGCTATATAAGTACCTAAAATAATAATTAATTTGCTAATGTCACACAACTGGGTGGCCTCAGGGCGCAGTGCTCTGGGCAGCCCACCTGTTTCTGAAGCCAATTAGAGCTTCAGGCCCTAATCATGTGCTTAAAAAAATGTGAAATCAATGCGTCCGGCGCCCTGCATGTAGATTAGGGGCCGGGCGCATGGATTAGGGGGGGGGGTGCCCCTAATGGAGCGGCCGACACTGATACTAAATTTAAAAAAGTTTTGGCTGGACTTTACACTGTACAGTCTGCCTGCTTATTCTCAATGAGCTTAATATGCCAGACATCAGTGGGCTTGATTGCTTTACAAACTACAAAGGCTTTTACCATAGAACTGGCTTATCACCGGTGCATAGATAGACAGATAAAGTCCTTTAAATTTATAAGCTGTTTGAGTTTTTTCAAAGTACTTTTTTTTCTATTAAAGCTGAACTCCAGCCTTACCTTCAGACTGCTCTCCTGTACTGACATTTCCTGCTCTGCTTTGCCTGCACACTTTAAGCTTCTTACAGTGTGCATTAGATGTAACAGCATCCAGCATCATCTGGATTTTTCCTCCACAGGCTGACTTTCCCTAGCCCAAACTTTTCATTAAATAGATTTCAGCCTTTTTATTCATGGAGACTCAGCATCATACAAAGGGGCTACCTAGGTCAGACTGCCAAAGATCGCTCGCTCTTCTAGGATGACATCCGCCCTTAAAGGCATTTTAATATTTGCTTAACTGCTCCCAAGAGGTCTTTAGAAAGGAAGAATGCTAAGATGCTCTGGTGTTTTCAGTAAGCTATGCACAGAACCCTGGTAGCCCCTCCAACCAGCCATGATCTGCCTGCATTACAGAGAGAAGCACAGAGACTAATTGGGTCTAAAATAAGGTAATGGAGGAACCAGGAAATGCAAAATATAAGCAAATTGAACTTTTTTTTGCCAAAGAAAAGTTCTCATGTCTCCTTTTTTTGTCATTTTTATTTCAGTTTTAGCCCATAGCAAATCTGGATAATATCCAAAGGCATAATAATAGGATTTAGTATAATCATTTTCTGTTTGTTATCAAAGCATGTGAGGACCGGCGGGACCACCGTTGGATCAAATAACATTATGTACAATAGCCACTTGTGTCTACAACACACAGAGAAAAAGATATTGATACAGGCAGGTTCTGCTACTGCTAGAGGCACAAAAGCCTGCACAGTGTATTTTCCTTCTACCATGCATTGTATGAAGAAACAACATGTGTAAATATTGGAGGCGTCAGTCCTAAAAGTTTAAATAAATTCAGTCTTCTAGTTCTATGTACATCTCTGCAATCTAAAATAAATGCGTTAAGATAAATATAAAGGACACCAGGGTTGCACCAAAATATTTTTTTTTACCAGCGAATATGAGTAATGATACTTTCGGTCAAGTACTTGCCGATATGGAGTACCGATACCTTTGCGGTGCGATGTGGCCCATACTAAATGAGTCCCGATATACCGAGTATTTTGAGTATGAGTACGCTCTGATACCTGAAACCAACACGTTTGCAGTGCGGTTTCAGTCCTACTTATCCAACCGCACTTTTAGCAGCACTTACAATTCTACCTCCTCCTCTACTCTTCTTTTTTCTGTTGGGGTCCCTCAAGGTTCTGCTCTTGGACCTCTCCTATTTTTTAATCTACACCTCCTCCCTGGGTCAGCCTCCCATGGCTTCCAAAACCAATCTCTATGTTGACGACACCCAAATCTATTTCTCTACCCCTCAACTCACTCCCTCCGTCTCCTCACGTATTACTAATTTACTAACAGACATATCAGCCTGGATGTCACACCACTTCCTCAAACTCAATCTATCCAAAACCAAACTTACAATTTTTCCTCCCCATGTGCCCTCTTCAAAGGCGTATCTAGTGAAAATAGCGCCTATGGCAAGCACTGAAACTGCGCCCCTGTCGAAACATTTGAAGCCCATCTTTCAGATAACCTTAACAAAAAAAACAGCTAACAAAACTAGTGATATTTATCATCCCTTGTGATACCTTGGGTAGTGAAATATCCTCTTTATGGAGAAATCTGGGGTTTATTAGACCCCTGATCCCTCCTCTGCCATCCAAGGCAAGGTAAATGCAGAACCAGTACTGGAAGTGATGAAATCTTCATCACTTAAGGCCTCAGTTTTCACAGAGGAGAGGGATAAACTGATGTTCCTCCTTCTTTGTGCGCTGCCAATCTGACAAGATGGAATGGGAGAGCCTGGGAGAACAGGGGAGTGCTGTGGCTGAACGCAGCAGGGATAGCGCTGCCATTGTCCTTTAGCAAAGGTGCTGAAAAGGAGATCCTGCCTATGCTCTTGAGGAGGGAAGAAGAGACCCTCAGACCCTGGTAACTGCCTTGCTGCCCAGCCACTCAACAGTGCCCCCTTCATATGGTGCCCATGGCACTTTCCATGGCTGCCATACCCTAGATACGCCACTGGCCCTCTCCCCTGATCTTTCTGTCAAAATCGATGGCACAACAATAAGCCCATCCCTACATGCCAAGGTCCTAGGTGTAGTCCTGGACTCTGAACTCTCCTTTAAGCCCCACATCCAAGCACTGTCCAAATCTTGCCACCTCAACCTCCGCAACATCTCCAAAATACGCCCATTTCTAACCAATGACACAACAAAGCTCTTAATTCACTCCCTGGTCATCTCTCGCCTCGACTACTTCAACACCCTACTCATTGGCTTAACTCTACATAGGTTATCCCCCCCTTCAATCCATCATAAATGCTGCTGCCAGACTCATCCACCTTACTATTCGCTCTGTCTCTGCTACTCCTCTCTGTCAATCCCTCCACTGGCTTCCGCTCATCCAACGAATTAAATTCAAAATACTAACAATTACCTACAAAGCCATCCACAACTCTGCCCCCAGCCACATCACTAGCCTATTCTCTAAATACCAACCTACTCGTTCTCTTCGCTCCTCCCAAGACCTCCTCCCCTGCTCGCCTCCAGGACTTTTCCAGAGCCTTTCCAATCCTATGGAACACCTTACCCCAATCTGTCTGATTATCTCCTTCTATTTCCATAAATCCTGTATAATAATAATAATAATTCACCCCGCCTTGTTGTCTATGTGAATTATTTCACACCATTTCTCATTAATACTCTGTGGACTTTTGTCTATGCACCCCATTTTTGTCTACCTTTTTGCTACCCGATGATCCCCCTGAAGCCTCTGGCCAGTTGCCTGCTCTGTCTCAAAGTTGTAAAATAATATTTCATATCTTTACCTATCCAGGTCCAGAAGAAGCGTTTTGTTAACACGAAGCTAGTCAAACAAGTCTTCTGATCCCTTGAAATAGAGTATCAACACATTTTGAACTGGCTTTATAAAATACCTGGCTTATGACTGTAGGGTTATACCCCTTCAGGTTATTATATGTATTATCCTCTTTGGGGTATTGTTATCTCTAGGTCTCTCTAGGGCCCTCCAGTTAAGTCTATTGATTCCTTTGGGGCTCTTGTCTGCTGGGTGGTCACCTGAGATACAAATTAGATTTTAGTCACTTTCACTGATTGATATGTTTTTTTTTTAATTATTATTCATGTCTATGTGCTTTTTTCATAAAAAAAATTGTAAAACATTTTAAATATGCCTATAAAGTCCATTCCTTCTTGTTTCTCAATGGGCCTTTTGAAGAGCGATCTTTGGGTTGCTTTTCAGAGGGCACTTGACAGGAGGTATTATGTCGCCTCCTCACCTCCTGTGTTAACCCTAAATGGCACTGCAATCACATCCACTGCAAGCGGTTTCAGTGCAACCCCATAGAACTCAATGGGTGAGTTTGACCAGCACTGCCGCTTGTCAAACTCTGCACCCTTAAAGCGGAGGTTCATCCAAAAAACAAGTATATACCATTACATTCTGTATACCTCAAACATGTACAGTATGCTGTTTTTTTATTTTTTTGGGGGGTGTACATATGGTATTATCGCTATTTTTCACCTGGCTTCCGGGTACTAGCTCCCGCGGGAGTAGGCGTTCCTATGCAGTGGCGCAATGTCCTCTGGGACTTCGCCCAGATGATTGACGTGCCTGACAAAAACTTCCGCTCGGTGGATAAGGCGCATCACGAGTTTCCGTAACTAGCCGAACTGCGAGTTGGCTCTTTACGGCGCCGTATATCACCGTATAGAGCCAACTCGCAGTTTGGCTAGTTTCGGAGACTCGTGTTGCGCCTTATCCGCCGGAGGGAAGATTTTGTCAAGCACGTCAATCATCTGGGCGAAGTCCCAGAGGACATTGCGCCACTGCATAGGAACGCCTACTCCCGCGGGAGCTAGTACCCGGAAGCCAGGTGAAAAATAGCGATAATACCGTATGTACACCCCCCCAAAAAAAAAAAAAAAACAGCATACTGTACATGTTTGAGGTATACAGAATGTAATGTTATATACTTGTTTTTTGGGTGAACCTCCGCTTTAATTAAAATTGCCATGGCCACAACATGTGTACAGCAAGGATTGGGTGGGTGGCCAGGGGGCGGTATAACCATTTTTACCACCGTCCTTCTGAAAAAGCCCTTACTGGAACCCTCCCACTGTGAACTGCAGTGTCTGGCGGGGGGGGGGGGGGGGTCTGGGTATGTGAGACACAAATGAAGAAGAATTTGGTTCGCCTAGAGGAGATAAAAGACATTTTTGTTACTTTATAAAACGTGTGCATTACATAGTAACTGTATGTGGGACCTGTTTAGACAAAGGAGCCTTTTGATGTACATTAGATGGGCCAGGTGGCGTGGGCTTTAAAAAGAATCTGACACTTTCCCCTTTCAGTCTTTCTGTATAATAGTTTATTAATACCAGATCTGATATAATCAACCTATTATAAATAAATATCAAAATATTTCTCAAGCTTTCATCCTCTCCATCTGCACTGAAAGTTTGTGTCTAGCCAGGTTGCTGACAGCTAAATCACTGCAAATACTACCGTTCTCTTCCCTCATTAGATATATAGGGCTGTCAGGATCAGTCAAACACAACATCAAAGTGATATCAGTTATCTCCCTGTTTATACATCACTTTACAAGCAGTGTTATCATAAAAGATAAAGTGGTTTATTTTACAATTGAGATAATAAAACTGTGTGTACTCTCAGATTGATATGTCTGCTAGAGGAGAAAATAGCCTCAACTTAAGCCATAATTTGTTGATTTTGTTAATCTTTTAATTGAAATGGTATACTTGAAGCGGAATGGAACATTTTATTGTACAGTAATGGAAGCACTTATATCCTTATTTACAAAGCAACCCCAAAGCAAACCTCTAGGCAAAAAAAAAAAAAGCATACGTCTGTATAAAAGGCATATAAATAACATTTCCAAACATATACAGAACATTTCCTGTAGCCAGACACAGGGGGGTTGATTTACTAAAACTGGAGAGTGCAAAATCTGGTGCAGCTCTGCACAGAAACCAATCAGCTTCCAGGTTTTATTGTCAAAGCTTAGTTGAACAAGCTGAAGTCAGAAGCTGATTGGCTGACATGCAGAGCTGCACCAGGTTTTGCACTCTTCAGTTTTAGTAAATCAGCCCCATTGAAGAACGTAATGGCATGTTCTTGTTTGTCTGCATATGAATCTTTGGAAATAGAGCCACCAAGTTCCCATACCAATCAGATTTTCAGTGATGGTTAGAACATGAAAGCTTACATCTAATTAACTGATACCAACGGTAACATTGCCATTGTTATTTCCTGCAGATCTACAACCGTAATTTATACAACACCTGGACTAATGAGAATGAATGACATTCTAACATTGGGGATGATTTACTAAAAGAGAGGAGCCTGTTCCCTGCCGATTGAATGTTTCCATCAATCATACAATTATGTGCAGGAAATGATTTCTCTTGATATGTTCCTTTGAATACAGCTTAAAGAAGAGCTCCAGTCAATTTTGTAAAAATTAAATATCCGCAGCTACAAAAAACTGTAGCTGCTAACTTTTTATAAACCCACTCACCTGTCCCACGATCCAATGCTGTGTTCACCCGAGCCCTTTTCTACACCCTTCCTCGGGTCCCAGGTGTTGGCATCTTAACTGTGGGCACCTGGCTGTGTCAGCTTGTGGCTTCACATCTGGATGCCCACTGCCCATTACGAATGGTCCCGCAGTCTTCTGGGACCTGTGACATGTCCCAAAAGACTGCGGAGAGGGAGGAGTGGGAGAGGAGAAAAGGAAGTGGGGGTAGGTACCTATCAAAACCAGGTAGCTGCCCCCCCCCCCAAAAAAAAGTGCCATTTGTGAAAAAGGAGAGGGGGGAGGCCTTAAAGTGTAACTTCCCCTTTTGGACAAAGCTCTGCTTTAAAGC
The DNA here is from genome assembly GCF_905171775.1 of Rana temporaria. Lineage (NCBI taxonomy): Eukaryota > Metazoa > Chordata > Amphibia > Anura > Ranidae > Rana > Rana temporaria. The sequence continues at coordinate 107,296,894 of NC_053490.1, read as the reverse complement.
TAAATTCTGTGATCAAGAAATATTAAAGCGGTAGTAAACATGCACATTAAAACAAAAAAAAAGGAAAAAAAACCTGCAGGGCAAAGGCATAATGAGCTAGTATGCAGCGCATACTAGCTCATTTTGAAATACTTACCTCAGAACAAAGCCCCCATATTGGAGCCCGGTCCACGCAGAGGGAGCTGACACCTTGCCCTTGGTCGCGGCTCCGGCGCTGTCAGTGGCCAGAGTCGCAATGACGTCGCTCCCACGCATGCGTGAGGGAGTTTTCTTCCCGGCAAGGTCCGGCAGCGTCTGCCGGACCTTCAGCCTGGCATTCAGAGAGCATGCGCCTCTGAGGTCAGAGGCTGCATGCAAAGGGAATATCTCCTAAACCATATAGGTTTAGGAGATATTAATTTTATCTACAGGTAAGCCTTATTTTAGGCTTACCTGTAGGTAAGAGTGTCAAATTTGGATATACAACCACTTTAAAGCTGAGTTCCAGCCTCAAAAAAGTTTTCTTTTAAAGTCAACAGCTACAAGTACTATATCTGCTGAATGGAAGCAAAAAGGTATGGACAGCCGCACTCCGATAAATGTAAAAAGCAATAAAAGCCTTTAATCCAGTAAAAAAACACTGCACAAACAGAGAAACAGCAAACGGTGGGATAATATAGCTGACGCGTTTCACAATGCTATGACTAAGCATTGTATAACAATGTGAAACGCGTCAGCTATATTATCCCACCGTTTGCTGTTTCTCTGTTTGTGCAATGTTTTTTTACTGGATTAAAGGCTTTTATTGTTTTTTACATTTATCGGAGTGCGGCTGTCCATACCTTTTTGCTTCCATTTATGCTTTGTGCATTGCCTGCACCCATTGGATCTCTCTGAGTTCAGACTCACCACGGAAGTGCACTCATCTGGAGCGGCGGTCTATTTCCCCTACTATAGCTGCTGACTTTTAATAAGGACACTTACCTGTCCAGGGATCCCACAATGTCAGCCCCCCCGAGGCCGATTTGTCCACCGACTCAGGTGCAGGTGCCACCATTACAACTAAGGCAGCGTACACACGGTCGTTCCAAACCGATGAGAATGGACCGAAGTTTAGTTTCATCGGTCCAAACCGACCGTGTTTATGACCCATCGGTCTGTTGTCCTTCGGTCCAAAATTTTAAAACATGCTTTAAAATCGAACCGATGGTTAGTACAGAAAAGCATCGGTTCAAAACCCGTGCATGCTCAGAATCAAGTCGACGCATGCTTGGAAGCATTGAACTTCGGGTTTTTCAGCAGGTCGTGTGTTTTACGTCACCGCGTTCTGACCCGATCGGTTTTTGGAACGATGGTGTGTACGCACATCAGACCGTCAGGCCACTTCAGCGGTGAACCGATGGAAACGGCCCGTCGGACCATTATCATTGGTTTGGATCACTTGGATCATTTCGACCTTCACAGCCAGTTTCCTACTGTGGATGTGCGAATCACGTAGCACTTTCTGAATGGCCGCCTCGTCTTCTGGGGGACACACAGTTCCCAGAAGGCAGTGGGGAAGAAGGAGGAGGGCTCGCCGCAGAAGCGGAAATTACATACTGGGTCGCAGGCCTGGCTAGGGCGGAAGTACACTTTGTACTTCTTAAAAGGTAAAATGATATATATACAGTGTATATATATATATATATATATCTAGAAAAACGAAGTGTGGTCTTTGGTTTAAGACCACCTTGTAATGTTGGGTGGAACTTTAACTAAATAAATAAGGCATGTGTGTTCTTACTTGAATCTTGATGTGCTTTGTGTATTTCTTGCAGATCTGTGCAGGAATCCAGTGTGAAACTTTTCCTCTGTGTAAAACTCACTGCTGTTTTCTCCCCTTGTGAAGGGTGACTGGTCTTGTGCCCCTCCTGTAGATCTCTATGGGAAGCCTGAAGTGGGTGGGACCTGCTGGGTTCCTCCCACAGCTCTACTCACTGCACATTATGTACAGCACAGTGATGATTTCCCTTCTCTTTCTTTCTCTTTTTGCTCCAATTGATTTCCTATGATTGAATACCACTACTTATATATTGTTATTACCCAATAGAGACATACGTCCATTGTTTTCATGCCCCCCCATAGCCTCTGGGGGGGGAACCTTGGTGGTTCTCCACCTCCAGCTAAGCTTGGGTCAGCGAGTAAGCAACATCGCTCACTATCTTACCCTGTTTATTTACCCTTTGTTAAATCTAATGTTTTTATACATATTTTGATACTTGGTGCTTAATATTATGATAATTCTCCTGATGAAGTGGTAGAAATCCTGTGAAACATGTTGAAAGCAACAATATCTGTAGGAATCCACCATATTTTGATCCTCCTATACAGGGGACACGTATGCCACTCATTTACATGGATTGTTCCATGCACCTTTTATGATGTATTAAAATGTTCTGTCTTTAAATCTTTGTATAAATTAAATTGTATATTATTTTTTTTACAAATCCTGAGTATACACTGTTTAAGTTAGTACCGAGATAGTCTTGTTCAGTTTCCCTTTTTCTGGGTGACCGGTTGGGGACCGCTCTCCCAGTCTTTCTTCTTTCAAACTGGATGATGGTACACCATACCTAGTTTATATTTAACCCCTTCCATACTGGGCACTTATACACCTTCCTGCCCAGACCAATTTTCAGCTTTCAGCGCTGTTGCACTTTGAATGACAATTACACGATCATGCTACACTGTACCCAAACTAAAAAAATGTCATTTTGTTCCCACAAAAAGAGCTTTCTTTTGGTGGTATTTGATCACCTCTGGGATTTTTATTTTCTGCTAAAAAAAATAAAAAAGACCAAAAATTTGGAAAAACAAATGCTTTTTTTTTGTTTCCATTACAAAACTTTGTAAATAAGTACGCTTTATCCTTCACGGTTGGGCACAGATGGGGCGGCACGGATGGGCACAGATGGGGTGGCATGTATGGGCACAGATGAGGCGGCACATTTGGGCACAGATGAGGCGGCACGTATGGACACAGATGGGCGGCACAGATGGGCGGCACAGATGGGCGGCACGGATGGGCGGCACGGATGGGCACAGATTTGCGGCACGGATGGGCACAGATGGGTGGCACGGATGTACTGTAATATTTTGTACTGATGGATGCCAATCAGTGCCAAACAATGCCTGCCAATCAGTGATGCCCATTGTGGGCACTAATTGGCATCCATTGTGGGCACTGATGGCATCCCTGGTGGTCTAGGGTGGCATACCTGGTGGTGGGCATCCCTGGTGGTCTGGTGGCATCCCTGGTGGTTAGGTGGCATCCCTGGTGGTCTAGTGTGGGCATCCTCGTGGGGGCTGCACTGATAATCGATCAGCACAAACCCCCCCTATCAGAGGAGCAGCCGATCGGCTCTCCTCTACTCGCGTCTGACAGACGCGAGTGAGGAAAAGCCGATCACTGCTGCTCTTGCTTACATCGTGATCAGCCGTGATTGGACACGACTGATCACGTGGTAAAGAGTCTCCGACGGAGACTCTTTACCTAGATCGGTGTTGCGGTGTGTCAGACTGACACCCCGCAACAACGATCGCCACAATGCGCGCCCCCGGGGGAGCGCAGCGGCTCAATATCCTGAGCACGTTATATGACGTCCACTCAGGATATTGAAACCACTTTGCCGCCGTCATTTTGCAATAGGGCGGGCGGCAAGTGGTTAATATCTACCTAAGAGGCTTGCAGTTGTCACTGGAAAAGAAATAGAGGGAAAATCTTCCAGCAGAGACACCTGCTCCAGTGACAGCTGCCAAATAGAGGATCTCCACCCTTTGGAGTCTCTCACTTCTTGCTGTGTCTCTGAAACAGGAAATGAAGGGAAATGTGAGCACAGATCACAAAATATACAGCACAGTGATGATGCCACAGCTTCATTTACAAGGTAATGTCTGAGCTTGTAAAGACATTTGGTTCACGCAAAGGGGATTTTAAACCTTTGTGTTTATCGAGTAATATATAAATATATTGTGATATATGTACAGTATATGCCTAAGTTGGCCGTATACTGATTAAAATTTGTCCGGTTCAGCAAGGACCAACCAAATTTCAATCAGTATGTGGCCATCACTGCTTGACAGAGGTCAGTCATTTGATCAACTTCTGGCGAATGGACATGTTGGAAAACATCAATGGCTGCAGCCAATCAGCTTCAGCTGTTGTTCAGTGTATTCTGACAATGCCCCAGTCAAGATACAGGGGTTGATTTACTAAAGGCAAACAGACTGAGCTTCTGCTCATTTACTAAGCCCTGAAGTGCACAGTCTTTTTGCCTTTAGTAAACCAACCCCACAATGTCCTGGTGGGGGATTCCTCCATGCATGTCATTTATGGGGATGGAGGAATCTGGCCCACTGGCTGAAAGGAAAAAACAAACTGTATATGGCCAGCTTACCATACTTTATGTGTGCTGCAAAGGTGATTTGGGATTTTACATCAAAGGATCTATCTAAAAATATTTTAGTTATAGGCTGAGCTAGCTCCTTATATGTGTTGGATTCTCCAGCCATAAAATATTTCCGTAATATTTTCCCTAATCCATAATAATATTTTCCTTAACCTCCCTGGCGGTATGATTCTTTCTGAAAAAACATGCTGAAAGCGGTACAATTATTTGCAAGGAAATTTGGCGTTTTATACTGTAGGCCTGTGATTTTTAGGAATAACTCACTTAAATCTGACCAAACAAGAATCTAATAGGCATCCCGGGTATGACATTTTTTTAAAAACAAAATGATAAATTATAATATAATAAATAATTATAAATAATTATAACAAATAATAATATAATTATAATAAAAATTATTCAATAATGTAATCAACTCAAACTCACTGAAATTTGCTCAGTTGCAGAATTGTCGCTGTCATTACTTTTATATTTTTATGACGAATTTCCCCACAAATCGATATCGCTCAATTCTGCAAGTGATTATAATTTATTATCGCTGTTTTCTAGCTGATCTAAAACCATTTTTGACATAAAAAGACACTTTTGGTTGCTATGGACAATCTACAGTTTTCAGGCAGAAAGAACATTTTTTATTATATAAAATAACATGTAGGGCACTGGGCAGACCACTAGGGACAAGGGGGGTGTGTATTTTTTACATACAGTACTGTAATCTATAAGATTACAGTATACTGTATGTATAGTGTTTGTTTACTTTTTTGAATTTGGCGCCGATCTCCGCTCCCGTGCGTCGTAACGTCGCAGGGAACGGAGATCGGCGGCACAGGAGGACGCTGTGTGAATCGAGCGAGGTCCCGCTCGCTCACACAGCGTGGTGAGATCGCTGGATCCAGGAGAAGGTAAGCCAGCGCACGCTGCAGGCTCTGCATATCTACCCCGAGCGTGACTCGGGGTTACCGATTTTGGTAGAAAAAATCAACCCAGAGTCACGCTCGGGGATACCGCCAGGAGGGTTAAAGTGGTTGTAAACCATAAAAAAAAACTGCAAGACAAAGGCATAATGAGCTAGTATGTATAGCATACTGGCTTATTATGTATTACATACCTCAGATTGAATCCCCGCAGCAGTCCTCGACTCCCCGGGTATCGCGACTCCGGCGCTGTGATTGGCTGGAGCCGCAATGACGTAAATCCCGCGCATGCGTGCAGGAGCCGCCGGCGACGGCTGGTCTAACTGAAGCAACGGCACGACGTACCATTTCTTCAGTGCGCATGTGCCCATGACTTCAGCACATGCAGACAAAGGGGGATATCTCCTAAACCGTCAGGTTTGGGAGATATCCAGGGTAGCTACAGGTAAGCCTTAATATAAGCTTACCTGTAGCATAAAGTGTGTTGTAAGGGTTTACAACCACTTTAATTTTTAGTGGACCGATGCTGGGAACATCCTCTAATGGAAAACAGTGACACATTTGGCACCCTGTTTACAAAGTGGATTATTTTAATGTCCTACACTGCACTATAGTGTATATTTGGTCAAGTCTGACCCACCTTGTGCATCATTCCTGGTCTGCTCATATGTTAGCATGTGATGGGCGGTCACAGTTCATACATCCCACAAGCTCAAGTCAACTCAAAACCATCCTTCTGGAAAGGTGACACTTAAGGCAGCCATCTGTATTGATGATGAGCTGTATCCTTTTTCCCCTGCAGGACTGGAGCCTTCTAAAGCCTAGACAAGTCACCTTGTTTCCAGACCCGTATTAGCTGCATTGGACTATAAACAGAAAGCTGTCAGCCTGCAGCATATAATGACTGAAGACGACTTGTTGAAGTACTGGGAAGTGCTTGTCAGGAAATAAGGAGAACTGATACAGCTTTTAAATAGCAGCTCTACGTGGTGAGATGAGATATTGTCACCCGGTACAGACAGCTGGCTGCTCCAGGTTATAGAGAGCCAAGAACAAGCATATGGTGGCTAAAGTTTCATAATAACTCCCTTTCGTCATTTTGTATCATCCTTTCCACAACTATAGTACTACACATACAGTATGTCTTCATTGTTTACCATAAATTCTCAAATAATTTGTGTAAGAAGTATAAAACAGGTATATTACATAATTAGAAGATCCATGTCAATGTATTCTTATATGGGTAAAGCCATATAAGAATCATTTTGCATAGATATGTCCTTACCTATTACAATAATAAGGAGCAATATTTCTTATACAAAAGTTTCAGTCAATTAGATGAGGAGGTTATAATGTACAGATTGGTTTTACTATTGCTGATAGTTAGAAATACTATCATAAAGATCATGATAAAAAATGTATTCTATGCCTCATGCAGAACATTTTACCAGGATAAAGAGAAATGGTCGCACACCACCACACGACTGATGCAAAATAATTCCTTTAAATACTTAATAATGATTAAAGTGGCTGTAAAGACAGAGGTTTTTTTTATCTCAAGGCATTTTATGCCTTAAGATAAAAAACCTTCTGTGTGCAGCAGCCCCCCCCCCCCCCTCAGTCCCCCTAATACTTACCTGAGGTCCATCTAGATCCAGCGATGTTGCACGAGAGACACGGCTGTCCTGGACTCCCCTCCTCATTGGCTGAGACAGCAGAGTGGCGCCATTGGCTCCCGCTGCTATCAATCAAACTCAGTGAGCCAATAAAGAGAGTAAAGGGGCAGGGCCAGGTCAAGGCTCTGTGTCTGAATGGACACAAGGAGCTGTGGCTCGGGTACCCCCATAGCAAGCTGCTTGCTGTGGAGTCCCTCAACAGGAGGGAGGGGCCTGGAGCACTAAAGAGGGACCGTGAAGAGGGGAATCTAGGCTGCTCTGGGCAAAACCACTGCACCGAGGAGGTAAGTATAACATGTTTGTTATTCTGAAAGAAAAATAAGCACGTGATCTAAATGTGAAACACATCAACAGTTTATCCTGTCTTGCTATCCTAACTGTAAAGACATTAAAGAAATAATTTTGCATCAGTCTTGTGGTGGTGTGTGGCCAATTTCTCTTTATCCTGTTTACGGTGGCAAGCCGGGGCAAACCCACACTGAACTGTAAGCAAGCACTCACCGGAGAGGTATACACACCTCACTTTGAATTACATTTTACCAGTTAATTTATACCACATGCAAAAAAAAAAAAAAAAAAAAATAGCCACAGGGGTTGTGCAAAATTTTGAGTTTTCTTTCCTCTTGAAATTTTGGGAAGAATCTGAATATTTCAGCCAAGTGTTATTTGGAAAAGTACAATGCAGTCAATGAAGAGGGTGAATTAAAGGTGTTTTTTTGTGGTTTTCATCAGTGCAATGGGCTTTAAATACCTTCTGAAGATTACAGATTTTGTGAAACATTGGCCATTAAATAGCTTCATTATTTGACTTTTTTTTTCAAGGAAAGCAAAAATACAAAGTAAAAAAAAAATAAAAAAAATCAAATTATGTGACTGTATACAAATAACAATCATATACAGTAATACCTTGGTTTGCAAGCATAATTTGTTCCAGAAGCATGCTTGTAATCCAAAGCACTTGTATATCAAAGAAAATTTTCCCATAAGAAATAATGGAAACGCAGATAATTCCTTCCACAACCATTCATATAAAAAATATCAAAATATGGGCAAAAGCTCATATTAAAGTGGTTAAAAAAACGTTACAACCACTTTCACCTACAGATAAGCCTAGTTTAAGGCTTACCTGTAGGTGCTCGAAATATCTCCCAAACCTCCACGGTTTAGGAGATATTTACAAATGAGACGGGCACTGATGTCTACAGCGCATTTGCTGTAGACGGCGAGCGTGCCGTTATTAAAGGAGATTGTGCTGTGATTGCACGCGGGAGTGACATCATCGTGGCTCCGGCCAATCACAGAACCAGAGCCGCGATACCCGGAAGGAAGATGAACGCTTCGTGGAAGAGGAGACATCGGTGACATTGCAGGCTTCGGTTTCAGGTAAGTGACACATAATGGGCTACTATGCGATTATGGTTTACCTTTGCAGTACCCGGCGCGATCCGGTAGGTACCCATGTGGGTAGGCACCCACCACGTGGGTACCTACCGGAGCATGATGGGACGGTGAGGCCTATATAAATGGGATGCAAGGCGCGCTTCCATCATTGCAGCGAGAAGAGGCGTCGGGGCAACATCGGAAGAAGGGAGAAGAAGAGAAGAGAAGAAGATGACGTCACAGAAGACCGCGCTGGCTGCCTGCTAGTAATTGAGCTAACACACGAAGATAGCAGGCAGCCAGCGCTGAAGGAGAAGGCACCGGACAGCTGGAGAAGAACCGGGGTGCGCCGAGTCAACAGCGGAGAGCGGCGAAGATAGAAGAAGACCCCCCCGGAGAGCGGAGAAGACCCCCCCGGAGAGCGGAAGAAGAAGCCCCCCCTGGTATTAGAGCTAAAGAAGACAGGGGGGGCCTCCGGAGCAGACTAATAAATGATTTTAAAAACCCTTGTGTTGTGTGTTTAATAACTATCACTTTGCCTCCAGGTGAATGGGTAGGGGTACGATGTACCCCATATCCATTCACTTAGGGTGGGGGGCCGGTATCTGGGGGCCCCCTTATTTGAGGGGACTCCCAGATTCCGATAAGCCCCCCGCCCGCAGACCCCGACAACCAACGGTCAGGGTTGTCGGGAAGAGGTCCTGTCCTCATCAACATGGGGACAGGGTGCTCTGGGGTGGGGGGGCCCGCAGTGCGCCCCCCTGCCCCAGAGCACCCAACCCTCCCATGTTAAGGGCATGCGGCCTGGTACGGCTCAGGAGGGGGGGGCGCTCTCTCGTCCCCACTCCCATTCCTGGCCGGCCGGGTAGCGTGCTTTGGATACGGGTCTGGTATGGATTGTAGGGGGACCCCCTACGTCGATTTTTTGGCGTAGGGGGGTCTCCTTACAACCCATACCAGACCTAAGGGCCTGGTATGCTCCTGGGGGGGGAACCCATGCCGGTTTAGAATTTACAAATTGCCGTGGAGTTCTCCCTCAGGAATGCATACCAAATGCTGTCGCTTGAATGTGCTTTTACAAGGTGTTACTAACTTTACACTTTGTAAAAGCAGCCCTAATTTTACACTTGCAAACTAAAACTTACGGCGAAAAAAACGAAGCTGAAAAGCTTTGTGGATCGCCCTAAGTGCTAATTTGCATACCAGAAGCGGCATTTCGACTCGAAATGCCCCCAGCGGCGGATGCGGTACTGCATCCTAAGATCCGGCAGTGTAAGTCCCTTACACATGTCGGATCTTCTGCCTAACTTTGGAAAACTGATTCTGTGGATCAGTTCCAAAGTTAGAACCAGGGATACGACGGCTTACGCCGGCGTATCCCATTTGAGGATCTGGCCCCTTATTCTTTCCTATGTGGCTGGTTCACACATATGTGCTGCAGTTTAGTATATTCTGAAAGGGAAACTATTAGGTAGATTCAGTAAGAGTTAGGCCGACTTATCAGTAGATAAGCCGGCCTAACTCAGAATCTACGCCGACCTATGTTTAAGCGTATGCTCAAACAGAGATACACTTAAACATATCTAAGATAGGACGGCTTGTGCCGTCCTATGTTAGATTGCAATTTTTCGGATGGCCGATAGGTGGCGCTTCCATTGCGGTCGGCGTAGATTATGTAAATTAGTTTGTACGCCGATTCACGAACGTACGCCCGGCCGCCGCAGTCGATTTACGCCGTTTCCGTAAGGCCTTAGGAGGCCTAAAGTTATTCCACCTATTAGGTGGAATAACAATGTTAAAGTATGGCTGCCGTTCCCGCCGCGAGATTCTAAATTTTAACGCCGTTTGCGTAAGTCGTCCGCGAATCGGGATTTACGTCATTTACGTCCACGTCGAAATCAATAGGCCAGTGCGGCGTACGTAACCGCAATGCACACTGGGAAATGTAGTCGCCCGGCGCATGCGCAGTGACAAAAAAACATCAAAAACGTGAGGTCAAGCCTCATTACCATTAAACACGCCCCCCCCCCCCCAACCCATTTGAATTAGGCGCCCTTACGCCCGCCGCATTTACACTACGCCGCCCTAAGTAAGGAGGCAAGTACTTTGTGAATCATGTACTTGCCTCTCTTACTTAAGGCGGCGTAGTGTAAACACGCTAGGCTACGCCGACCTATATTTGCGCGCCCCTACCTGAATCTACCTATATATGTGCCCAGTGACACCTACAGAAATACGTTACCACACATACACTACAATGTGCATGGCACAATGTGAATCCAGTCTAAATTACGCTATATACACCTCATCCAAAAAACACACCAATAAAAAGAGATGCTTTTTTTTATTTTTTATAATTTTTAGCAAACTTTGACTTTCACTCTGTTCACCCCTACTAGTTCTCTACAGAAAACCAGGGACACATATAAGCTTACACAAATTCAAGCTGTGGGTTTTGAAAAATCAAAAGAGCCGGGTGAAAACTTGTTGGCTAGGATTGCATCCTATCAGATGACCTAGGGACCTTATATTGTAAACTCCTCAAGGGCAGGGACTGATGTGAATGTACAATATACTGTATATGTAAAGTGCTACGTTAATTGTCAGCTTTATATAAACACCTGTTATAAATAAATAAAATAATACCGTAGGTAAGTAATAAATAATACAATAATAAAAAGAAAGCAAGAAAATAATATGTAAGATCAGCAAAATAAATATACTTTCAGGGTGCTTTTATGTAGATCATTTGATTATATTAATAGTGGAATAAATACCACGACATCATGGTAACAGAACAAAAATTGACCCCTGCAATACTTAAGTCATTTACATTATTTGTCCATATCTGTCACTTCCATTAGTTTGTTAGAAATAACATATTCTTGCCACCAGCAATATTGTACAACCCATAAATATTACAGTTTAAATTTGTGTGGTACTAGCCCCCCAATATTGATCCAGTGCTATTGTCCACTCCTTTCATCTACATATATTACGCCAGTCCCTTCAAGTCATTTAGCAGTACTGCATCAATCACAAGTAGCGCAGAGGAATAGCACTCGGAACCAAGGAAATTGGAGTAAATGTAAAAAGCCTGACACATAGCTTACGTAAATGCATATTTTAAATACCCTTAATGGTTTACCTGCAATAGGATTTGTAATTCCATTTATATCATTTTGTGATATAGACACCTGTTGCAGATCGTACAGCAAGACAAATGACACACAAGGGTCCTACTCCTAACTAAGAAATTCATATTACTGGTTCCGCTATGTGCATTCCTTTGCCAGCTCTCTGCATCCAACCTGCTCATTAGACAGTAAATCAGCATTGTCACCTCTGTACGATAACAGATACGCATACCACTCATAGTGAAGGCCCCTTGAACCCTTTATGGAAAGGAAGCCTTGACTGATGGAAGCATTGCATTACAGTGGGCGTTAATCCAAATTAAAGAGGTTAAGTGGCTCCATCAGGATTGGCTACAAGGACACGAGTTGAAAGGGCAGAGCCCGAACTCTAGAAAAAGGTTACGCTGAGGCACGTCCCTCTGATCTAAGGAGATTTAGCTGACAGAAGAGTTGTCCACATACCCATTCTGATGTTTTGTCACAGCTTTATTGGCGGTTTTGACATTGCCAGCATTTGATGTTGTTGTATGGGCTATGCCCTCAAGTTAAACTCTGAGGTCAGTTTAATGCCTGTCTGGCACTGATGATATGGACAGGCTTCCTAGACTATGTCAGTTTATGATTTATGTGTGCTCACAGTATACCTGTGACAGGCATTGGTTACTTTTTACATTTGGAAAAGTTCAATAAAGCTGTGGCCTTGCCCTTTTTCAACTTAATCAGCCTATGTGTCATTCTTGAGCAAGGTATTGGTCTGTTAATTGGCTGTATGAGAATATGCTTCTCGGCAGATATGAGTTTGTGCTTTGTGTTCCTCTGTAACTCCCAAGTGCTGGTCCAACCCTTTTTCTACTATTTTTAGGAGGCCTGCAACATTGTGGCAGACACCTAACTGACACTTTGGACACTTTTTTGGGGACCAGTGACACTAATACAGTGATCAGTGCTAAAAATATGCACTGTTACAGTACCAATGACACTGGCAGGGAAGGGGTTAACACCAGGGGTGATCAAAGGTTTAAGTGTGTCCCTAGAGGGTGCTTACTAACTTTGTGGGGTTTTCTCTGACTGGGAGAACACAGAGATCCGTGTTGCTTAGCAGGAACACAAGATCTCTATGTTCTCCCCTGTCAGAATGGGTGATCTGCCTTGTTTATGTAGCACCCTCTAGTAGTGTGCTAGAGAGGTTAGGTAAATTTAAGCAGACCTGGCTGGTTGCTAGGCCTGTTTGTTTTCATTCTGTATTGGGAGTGGCTAGAGTAGTGCTGGGTGACTCACAGGTCACTAGGACCTCCTACTTCTTTTGGAAGGTTCTAGTGCTTTCTGGAAAGAGAGGCTGGAGGGGAGGGGGAGCCACATGGGGTGTTCTGGAGAGCCCTGACCAATCCCCAACTTTGATTGGAAGGGGGCAGGCCTCCTTAAATACCCAGGGTCAGCCCAGCTAAAGAGAAGTTGTCGGGTGAAAGAGCTAGAGTGAGAGAGTGTGGAGTCTGTCGGGGCCTTTAAGGCAGCTCCCCAATCTGGGGGGTGACCTTGGGCCTGGGCTCGGGTACAGTCGGGACCAATTTCAAGAACAGGTTAAAAAGGTCCTGGACTGGAGGCACAAGAGAGAGCACTGCTGAGAGACTCCTGGGAGGACAACTGGTAGCAGCCAGGAGGGCTGGTGAGTGAGGCACAGTCAGGAGGACTGGGGGGGCACGCCTGGGAGGACTGGGAGCTTGCAGTCAAAGATAGGTGCAGAACCAGAGGAGTGGACTGTGGAAGGGGCAGTGGAATGAGGCAGCTGCAGCCAGAAAGGGTGGCAGGGCCTGAAGATGGGTTACTGGGCTCAGTAGCCGCATGTAGGACAGCTAGCACTGGAGACTTTCTGTTTTGCTACACTATAGGGGCCCACGGTCCCTGCCTGCAAAAGTCAATTGCTAAGGCCTGGCTGAGCCAGTGTCAGGCCTAACCACTTTGTGCTAGCTGTGCCTGAAGATTAAAGTGGAAGCGATGTGCAGGAGGAGAAAGGAGTAAAGATAAGAGAGGAAGGGATGTAATGGAGGAGGTGACTAAGAGGAACAGTCTGCAGCAAGTGATGTGCTGGAGGAGTAAGGAAGGAGTGATAGGCTTCAAGCAAGAGTGTGCAGGAGGAAGTTGAAGGAGTATGTACAGGGTGTGTACATAGTTGTCCTGAAACCAATTGCTGATAATCTGGGCATCCCATATCTCCCATCAGAAATAAGTTATTCCCCTCGATAAACAAATAAAACCTAAGTTCCTTGACTGCTTTATGTTTTGGAGTTTCTAAAAGTGAATTCAGGGCTGGGCTGGGTGACAGACGAACCACAATTTTCAGCAGCCCCTGCGGGGTTACATCTACATTTACATAGGCAGATCGCCCATTCTGCCTCGCTGGGGAACTATTGCAGGTGGCCGATGGACATCGCATCTGCCGGACCCGCTGATTGGTCCCCCTCTGCCAAATCAGCGCTTGCCCCCAGAGGCTACTGCACAAAGCTACGTACAGGTATGCCGTTTTGCGCAGCCAAGCTGCCTTACCACAGTAAATGTGCAGAAGGTAATCCGGAAGTGGTTAAATATGCTTGGGGAAAAACATAGATCTGTACAAAGACATAAAAATAGAAAAATTATACTATATATATTATAAAAAAAAAGATATGGGGCAGACTCAAAGGACCACTTTGTCTTTTTTCTGCCGTCACTCTTCTATGTTTCCATGTTTTGGCCTCAGGAAGCTGTAAATCTGGCACAGGGAACAGTAATGTATGAACTGCTCCGAGATTTAAGAGCTATCTATGAATTAGCACCTTATCAACTTCACATTAAAGTATCAACACTAGGGACAAAGAAGTTGTAGAGTGATTTCTCTGACCAATAAAGGTGCATTTCTCAAGAAATTTAAAATCCTTTGTCTGATAAAAGATACATTTACAGTGAATGTATTTGAACTGTTTTTTTTTAGCTGTTTGTCTAATTCTCCACTTTAATTCAGAAGAGAATGACAACCTGTTGTAATTGATAGATATGCATTGCTGTGGGATGGATGGAAAAAGCAGGAGGGTCCTTCATGATTTTCTGCACCAGGGCCCTGAAGGTTCTAGTTACGCCTCTGAGTGCGCTTACTGGATTCAAAAACTATCTTATGTTTCTGACACTATTTACGAAAGGCAAATCCACATTGCACTGCAAGTGCAAACTACAAGTGCAAACTACACTTGAAATTGCACTGAAAGTGCACTTAGAAGTGCTGTCGCTGTAGATCTGAGGGGGACATGCAATGAAAATAAAACAATGCATTTTAGCTTGCACATGATTGGATAATAAAATCAGCAGAGCTTCCCCACAGTTCAGATCTACTTCTCAGATTTACAGCGACTGCACTTTCAAGTGCACTTTCAGTGCAATTTCAAGTGCACTTTGCACTTGTAGTTTGCACTTGTAGTTTGCACTTGTAGTGCAAAGTGGATTTGTCTTTTGTAAATAACCCCTCTGTGTGTGATATTGGGATATTTGAACTTTACATGTAAAACAACATACTAACCATCTGTGGATTTAAGGTGGCTGACATGAGGCATGTGAGGGAGGTAGAGAAAAGAGAAACCAACTGTACTGAAATCCACCTCTGGACCACACTTTCATCTTAGTGCCATGATCTTTACATATGATTCTCCAAAATGCAGGCATCCACTACATAACCAGTTGATATCCACATCAATGCATATCTTTCAATTGCAGCGGCGAGGGATGTATAATTGAACCTGTGTAGCTCTGAATTAGAAAAACTCTCCTCTGGACCACGCTGTATACTGCACATTTCAACATTGATCTCTATCTGGGACGCATGCCGCTTTATATTTGTTATCCAAATACAGCCTTCCACGAATGTTAAACTTGATCTGAAAAAAATATATAGCCTTTATGGAAAGTATTTTTCTAATAATCGGATGGCGTCATATATGTTGAAAAGAGACATATAGCACCTATGTTGCCTGTCCAAAGGAGGTCATGTATTTTTTTTGCGCAATCTGATCGATGAGTCTTTCAGGGAAGAATTTACTTCCAGGAACTGTATTGATATATACCCATGGGGCTGGAGTCACAATTCAATACTAGATATTAAATGATTAAGCACCCTTTAGGGCATCTACAGATGCTTTGTCTAAGTAAGTACATGGCGGTGGTTTAATGCTTTGGGTACAAATCTATTAATATATTTGAAGGACCCATTTTTGATCTGGTGGAGTCCATAACTACTCATTTTGTCTTTGGTTTTCCATTTAGAATTACAGACATACCCCACTTTTAAGTACGCAATGGGGTTTATTTACTAAAGCTGGAAAGTGCGAAATCGGGTTCACTTCTGCATAGAAACCAATGAGCTTCGAGGTTTTATTACCAAAACTTAATTGAACAAGCTGGGATTAGAAGCTCATTGGTTTCTATGCAGAAGTGAGCCTGATTTTGCACTTTCCAGCTTTAGTAAATAAACCCCATTGTGTACTTAAACGTGGGGTATGTACTAGAGACTCCCAGGCAATGTTTGTAAAGATTTATAATTAGTTTTGTAAAAAAATTTGCCATTATTTTACAGTCCCCAAAACAGACATCTTGATAGGTTATTTTTTTTGCATAATACATGACACCTGGCACAGAGCCAGCCACAGAACTGTACATGGCAGCAAATGAGTATGATATTTTAATTCTCACATTGATAATTATTCAATTATTAGCATGGATGTTGTATTTGTGTTATACGATGGTTAAAGACTAAGTCATATTTGCGCATTCTTCCAGAACCTGAAAGCATAATTGACCCCGTGTGAAAGCTTGATTTAAAAGAAAATCTGGTACCATTCAAGATTCTGCGGTCTTTTAGATGTAGAGATCCATTACTGGAATTACTTTTGCAGATGACCACCAGGCAAAGGAGCCAACAGACTACAAATACAGAATAATAGTTCTTTCAATGTCTTCATAAAAATCAAGTTTCATGTCTGTGTTGTTCTAACCTGTTTTATTCACATCATAAATATTCAGTATTTTAGTATGTTAAAAAAAAGAGTTACGCAAATACATAAACATAAATGAATTGCCTATATAGACGCCTAGGACATAAAGACATGACATGACCATCTCTCAATCTGGCTGTTTGCAATTCTAAAGATTTATAGACATCAGTCAGTGGTCATGGTACATGCAGCACCTTGCAGTTTCATGGTGTCTCCTTATGTCAGTTTTTCTAGTCAGAAGACCACTCTTGTTTAGGGCAATGGAGACGCTAGTGGGGATTGTCCACATAATGTCCCAATGTTCGGGAAACCATAGCAATTGGGTAAGGATCTCTAATCTACCTTTTCCTTATCCTCATCATCATTTGTCCAGGGATGACCATTGAACCACACACATTTAATAAATGTTCTGCGGAGGGCTTTTAGGAATGAGGAAGGTATAAAGATGGGGGGTCTGAAACAGGTAGAGTTATCTGAATACAGCATTCATTTTCAAGAGAGAGTTCCTGCTAATCTATGTATACATTATTTTGTTCCATTTATTAAGGTCTTGTTTTATATTTGGTAGGAGTAGGGAAATGTTCACTCTAAAGTTACTGCCATTTGTATGGGTAATTTCAGACCTTCTGAGAGAATTGTTTATAAGCTCTATATCATATTTGATATCTAATAAATTATAATTTCACTTTGCCGATTCATATGCTTATTGTTGGTTTGTGAAGCCTTGTCATATAAATATATATATATATATATATATATATATATATATATATATATATATATATATATATATATATATATATATATATATATATATATATATGGATAGTGGGCATTTATGAGCACTGACGCATAGCAAAACTTTCCTGCACTCGTACATCACAACACGCAGACCTTTTGTTTTTGTGGTGGTTTGCTCTGCCACGCCCTCTCGGGTTTCAAGAACATGCTGCAATGGCAGCTCTGCAGCTCCTGTTTGACAGTGAAACAATCACAGATACTGAGAGTCACTTTTTCTCAGGGCAAGTGGCTCTAACAACCATAAAACTCCAAAGACTCCACTTGCTTTACAAGTAGGTTGGACTCTGCATTGAACCAAAGACAAGGCGAGCGTTATCTTTCAAACGTCTTGGAACACCTAAGTATTTTACTGTTGCTTTGGTCTGTTTTCTAATATTTTTTCTGTAATATTTTCTAGCACTGTTTTTCTTTGCTTTAATTAAATAATTATTTAAAAATTGTTAAGATGGATTTCTAAATGCCCTGGTTAGAAACTGAAGATCTTTGCCCCTGTAAGGAGCTCTTATAGTATAAATTATTTTACATTCCTATCTGGGTGTGGCAGTGAGTGATACAGAAATTCTAAAAGTCAGAATTGCAACAGCAGATACTGTGAACGGAATATGTGTGTGTGTAAAGGGTTACCTGCTCAGCTTACCTACCCCAGTGATGAGAACACTCAATCTGCTGAGAGTATACATATATATTATGTATTTTTACACCCATTCTCACGTGCAGACACTTTTTTTTTATGAATAACCAAAAACTATGTAGCTTGTGACTGGCAGGTATGCCAATCATTTTACAAGCTTTAAAAACAACGAATAACTGACATGCACTGATTTGTTTTCTGGTATCAAACCTGCAAAATTAAAATTATATTTCATACTACAAAACAGCTTAAACATATCCATTATTTTGATTAAATAGAGGTTACAGAACAACATAATGAAAAGCAATCCATCTTGAATTATGTAGACCTGCTTTACATCTGTTGTGTATGAAGCAGGCAAATAAACTACAAGTAAAAGAGGCAAATTTTCAATTTACAAATCATAAAAAAGAAACAGAAACTCATAGCTGATAACTATGTGCCATTAGTCATTGACTGCTCTTCATGTGAGATGTAAGCTAGATCATGCTTTGGAAGATGTAAATGGAGAAGTAAACTTGAAAAAAATAAGATTTATGGGCTGTACAGTGGCACAATGGTCAGTATAGTTGCATTAAAGTATGAAACCACCTGTGGACAGAACCTAGGTAGTGGTTTCAAATCCCACAAGATCCCTATGTACATAAAGTGTGTATGTTTCTTCTATGTGTGCTCTACCTAACCTAAACTAATGTGGGGTTGGGGTCAAAGAATATTATTTTCACTTGATTTAACTGATATGACAAATCCCCTTCAGTGGTTAATTCCTTAAACGTGTTGTGTATCTTAGATAGAATGTCCGTAAATACGTCAGTTTTGGTCTGAAGTTACCTCCTTTATGGAGGACAAACTTGCTTTACCCAATATATGTAACCCTGCCAGATGTCTACATAGCGCTCTGGAAGACGAGGAGTTTGGTGCCACCAGAAAGTTTTTGGTAAGGCTGCTTTTCTTTTATGCAAAAAAAGTAATTGCCCTGCGCTGGAAAAAAACAGAACCTCCCTCTTTATGAATGTGGCTAGACTTGGTCAACCTAGCATTGCCCATGTATAAAATGACTTATACTGCTAGAGGTTGTAGTAAAAGGTTTGATAAAATATTGTCAGGATGGACCTCTAAGTTCTCTGGAGAGATTCATGTTTAATGATATTGTGAGGTATACCCTTGTGAAGATACAGATGTGCAAATGTGTGCCTTAAGTCATGTCCTCCCTAATGTCATGTTGCTATATGTTTGAAATGGAGGGATGGCGCTTTGATAAACTGATTTAGTCACCAGCTGTTTGTTTTGTTTTGTTGGATATTGTTGTTTTCCGGTAATCAGTGTTGACTATATGGGTATGATGCAGTGTTGCATATTGAATTATGGATACCCCCTCTTGTGAAATATTGTTGATGCCTGTGTAAAAACGAATACAATACCTTAAAAAAAAACGTGTTGTGTACAATGGTGCTACATAAAAGCAATGATAATTTAGAGCAGAGGTTGACAAACCCCTTTGTCAGTAGCCTGCGCTGGACCATTTCTTCCAGCAGCATTGATAGCAGGTTGCTACGCTGTTGCAACTATCTGCCTGTTGTTTTTTAAAATTGTTAGTTCCACACTCCCCCCCTCCCTCCCCGATGTGCAGGGGCAAAACAGGTTTGCAAGGGGGCACATTGGTAGTACAGTGGTAGGACAGATGTGCAAGGGGTAAATGTGCAGGAATTGGGGCTGTTGTAAGATCTAAAAGTGTAGGAATTGGGGTTGATTTGAGGTGCCAAGGTGCAGGAATGGGTCTGATCTGAGGTGGGAAGGTGCAGGAATTGGGGCTGATCTGAGGTGGGAAGTGCAGGAATTGGGGCTGATCCGAGGTGTGAAGGTGCAGGAATTGGGGCTGATCTGAAGTGTAAAGGTACAGCAATTGAAGCAGATCTGAGGTGTGAAGGTGTAGAAATTTGGGCTGAACTGAGGTGTAAAGGTGCAGAAATTTGGGCTGAATTGAGGTGTAAAGGTGCAGAAATTGAAGCTGATCTGAGGTGTGAAGGTGTAGAAATCGGGGCTGATCTGAGGTGTAAAGGTGCAGGAATTGGGGCTGATCTGAGGTGAAAAGCTGTAGGAATTGGGGCCGATCTGAAGTGTGAGGGTGCAGGAATTGGGGCTAATCTGAGGTGGGAAGGTGCAGGAATTGGGGCTGATCTGAGGTGTGAAGGTGCAGCAATTGGGGCTGATATGAGGTGTGAGGGTGCAGGAATTGGGGCTGATCTGAAGTGTGAGGGTGCAAGAATTGGGGCTGATCTGAGGTGTGAGGGTGCAGGAATTGGGGCGGATCTGAGGTGTGAGGGTGCAGGAATTGGAGCTGATCTGAGGTGTCAGGGTGCAAGAGATGGGGCTGATCTGAGGTGTGAGGGTGCAGGAATTGGGGCTGATCTGAGGTGTGAGGATGCAGGAATTGGAGCTGATCTGAGGTGTGAGGGTGCAGGAATTGGGCTGATCTGAGGTGTGAGGGTGCGGGACGGAATTCGGGCTAATCTGAGGTGTGAAGGTGCAGGAAATGGTGCCGATCCTAGGTGTAAAGATGCAATTAGAGCTGGAAAACAGAGAAATAGAAAAAAATGCGTGAGGTCCACCAGGAATTTTATAAAACCCAAAAAATGCCTGAGTGGTTAAGGCAAGCCATAGATCAATCGATTTTCTTTCCTTCCACTACAGGTAAAAATCGCTTGATTCCCCTATCAACAAACACAATAAGTGTTTATGGGGGAATGCTTCATGCAGCACTATTGTATTTTCTGGCCAAAATAATACAATGATTACTGCTAGCAGTTATAGCCATGGGCAATAATCGCAAGCTAAAAATCCAACAGGCTGGTTGTATCGAAGTCGATTGATGGATTGACATGAGTACAATCATCCTGTCCATAGATGGATCAAATCTCTGCAGCTCCTTGCTAAATTGGCTGAGATTCAATCCATCAATGGCCAGCTTAAACACGGAAATTCTTAGCAAGATCATCAGGTATTATTTAATGAATGCTGAAGATTTAAAAATATGGAAATTCATTTTTAAAATGTCATTATCATATTAAACTTAAATTAGATTTTAATTATTGAGTTTAAATATACTGTACTTTAAGATCAAGAACTTTTTTTTTTTAATAGGGACACTTATTGGTGATGAACACAGAGGAACAGTGGCATTAAAATAGAACTCCATTCAAAAGAAATTCAGTCACTTACAGTGGCCCAAGTTTGCCTCCCTGTAAAATACTTTATTTGTGTGTGCAATCACTCTCTATATAGGAATTTGCAGCTGAAATGCAAAACCAGATTTCTTAAAGGAAAAGTTCATAGGATAATACAATGGTATAGAACTTATGTGCAGAATTTTAATGCAAAATCTTAACTTACCAATAAACACCATTCAGTAATATATAGTAGTAGTCCTTCCTGGTGCCTGACAGCCCTGTTAAGTAAAACTTTCCAGCTGGGTCCTCTTCCAAGTAAACTTGCACACTGTGGCCCAATTTATTTCTATGGGTGGTCCGTACTACTGGATAGCTGGAGGCCTCCATATGTATGAACCATCTGTAGAAATGAATAGAGCCATGGCACACATGTTAGTAGGAGGTGGACCTGTGTAGTACATTTTGCTTGCAAAAGCACCAGGAAGGGGCCTCACAATGAAGACCTTTGAGTAGGGATGAAAGTTAGCATTTCCCCATGCAGGATTCATTGGGGTGGGTGTGAGATTACTTTAATGACTTCACTAAAAGTCAGCAATGACAACTTCTTTTCTTTCAATATCATTTTATTAAGGTTTTCAAGGCATTTCTGCCTTGGCAGATCTCTATTAAAAATGTTTCATCGTGCTGCCTGCTACTATACTCCTGCATTTTCTGAGAGTGTGGAGAGAACACTGCTAATAGGTGATTGATGGCAGTCTTGTCACTTCAGCTTTAGCTTTGCTCATTACACTGTGACACAACTTAGGCAAATGCATTTTTTAGAATAGTTTGCATTTGTTTCCATAGAGGGAATCTAATATGGTATGGATGAGATGTCCGTATGTGCCGTGTCTCTTTTTCCATGCAAACTTCTTCTCCGAAGTGTGATCCCTGAATGCAAAAAGTCAGGACATGGCAATAAATCTTTTTTGAATCATTTCCTTTGGTCCTTTTGGTTAGGAGAGAAATCAAAGTACATTGCCCAAGAGTACAACAGAATATTGTTTCCAATATAAAACTGTGAGAGAAAAAATGCAGTTTTAACTAAGACTAACAATTTAGAAGCTTTACCCTACTGCAGGATATGCATGGCTATAACCGCTATCGTCTCCTAGAATATTGTAATAAAATCCATGAAATCATTATGATTTATAAAGGCCACTGGCATTGTTTAAACTGCTAAACAGGTGTAAAGCCCAATAAACACTCATCATCTGGCTAACCTCATAAGTCAGGGCAAAGTAAAATGCTTATGTAAAAAGTGTAGGAACCCAAAGCAATCATTCTGAATCAATCTTTTACTGACCTATTTTCTGGGCACTGTAAATTACTCTATGATACTGTGCTATACATAGACAATTTCTTCTCTCAATTCTAGTTATCTAAGTATTGAGACCAATCAGAGTATCACCGTAATAATCAAGCAGTACAGTGATAAATGTCAACTCCACCTAAAGATGACTATAAATCTTAGATAACATTAATGCCTCGTACACACAATCGGAATTTCTGATGGAAAAAGTCAGATGGACTTTTTCCATTGGAATATCCGACCGTGTGTATGCCCCATCGGAGTAACTTCATCGAAAATTCCGATGAATTCCATCGGAGTTTACATAGAGAACATGTTCTCTTTTGCTCCGATGGAATTTCGTCGGAATTCCGATGTGAATTTGGTCGGACAAAGGTCCGATCGTGTGTACAGGGCATAATTCATTCTTCTTTCAGAAAATAGTTTTTGGGGAAAATCCTTGACATCATTATACCCATAAAAAATAATAATTCAGAGTTGTCTTTAGCATACCTCCAAAGCAACCATTTATCTTTAGAGTCCCAGCTGCTAAAAGCGGTTCCTTGGATGAGCGGTAGGTTGGATTGTGCCTGCCCTCATCCCCTTATCTGTCTATGGCCAGCTTTAGGCTGGCCATACATGGTCAAATTTCAAAAGAATTTTCTTTTGAAAATCAGAAAATTCTTACATTTTGTGATCGGATGGTGCCAGCATTGATCTTGAAATTCGAACAACCAATCCTTCAATTTAACCTCGTGTTGCTACAGAAAAGAATTTTCGTGGATGGGAATCTTCTTTTCTTTCCGAAAATTTTCTTTTCTTGCACATTCCCATTTCTTTTTCGATTACATTTCTCGCACAATTCTGCCATCATTGATTAGAAAATCGTTTGTTTTTCAAAAAATTTCCAACATGTCCGATTACTCAAATTCGATGGCCGCACGAAAATCTGCTGTTGCCGCTGCCCACTTATGGTGCGGAATATGAACGAAAATTCTTAGATAAGATTTTCGAAAGAAAATTCTTTTGAAATTCGACCCATGTATGGCCTGCCTAAGACTGGTATTTCATTTCTGATTGGCATTGATGGGTTAAACCACCTGGCATTTAACAAGTCATGGAAACTCAGGTGGAAATGCTTCCTTGTAGAATCTTGTGGTCATTACAAAGGTGTAATTTTCTTGCAGCCGGATTCCTCCATTATTTGTGTATTTTATAACAAAAAAAAATAATCCATCAAAGTGTATAACACAATTTTTGGGCTTTGCATTTGCTATTTCAGTTTAGTGGACCTAAAAGGCTGTTTGATATTTTTCACTATTTGCAACACAGAGCAATAAGAAACCATGTATTTCAACTTACCAGCCACCACTCAAATTGAAAATGTACTGTAGCTTTCAATAAATATTACTTTTTTCAAATATCTAAAATCGAGGAATACAATTATATTTTCTGGTTCCAGTTACAAAGATTTCAAGCATTCTGTAAATCTGTACAATCTAGCCATAGATTAGCTTCACCAAGAGTGGTTGAGATGAGCTGCGATCAAACATCCTCCTTTCCTCCCCTGCATTTCCTGCATGAAAAGGAAAGCTTCTGACAGCTGGAAAAATGATATCATTCCATACTTACCTCCTACACAGACCAGGGTGATTGTCACGATCATTTGCTTGAATTTGTCACATTGATGGCAAAAATTAAACTGCGTATGCTTACTTTGGTGATCACCCTAACCAGTGTCAACTTCCATTACCCTATCAGATTTAGTGGAATTAAAACATGAATAAATAAAAGAAAGAAATGTGATAGTTGAAGCAGTGCAGAGACATTACTCATTTAGTAAATCAACTACAGTGCAATCCTAGAAATCCCAGTGAAGACTGATCTTCCAGATTATTTAGGGGGTAAAAACAGTGGTCTTATTTATTTAGATAAAGGTCGCTTTCACACTGCTGAGCTGCAGCTTGGCCGGTGCTGTGGTTTTTGTGTGGGTTCCCCATAGTCTTCTAGTATATCCCGTGTTTTTGGCCTGTTTTCTGAAAGCGCAACAAAAATCCTGCATGCTGCATCTTTGCACCAAAAATGTGGGATTCAATAGAAGTCTATGGAAAACCACGGGTAACCCACATAAAAACTGCGGGTGAGATGAGCTTACCGTTAATTTAAAAAAATCAATATGTGTTAACAAAAACTGAATTTCTTGTATATTTTGTAATGCATTTCTTGTGCTTTCCCAATACTTTAATTTCACTGCAAGTCTATCAGACAAAGTATATCTGGTTGAAAAAACAGACCCTGCAATCAATAATGAAATAACCATAATGCTCCTGGTAGCCAGAGACCATGTGATCTTTGCCTAGGCAAAGTCACATAAAGGAAATGTAGAGCTTTTTTATTTATAGCAAACAAGAGATTGGATTTCATACAAAATTTGATTTAGCTATATGGCAGCAGTCTAATAATTCACAGCTAAAGACAATTTTTATTTGTTATTTTATATTTCCTAAAACCCAAAAATGTATTATGTTGCAGCTTACCAATCATTAGATGTGGTGGCTGCATATATTTTTCTTTATTTGGCTTTTTTCATCAGTTTTCACTTGTTGATCTGGCCAGTAACACACCCCCTGTATCAGTGAGACACAACTCTGGAGGAGTTTATCTTTTTTCCCTTTTGTAAATAAAGGTTTTGCATTAATAAATAAAAGCTGATCATTTTAATCACCCCTGACAGAGTTAAATTATTTTTTCTCATGCATGTAAACTGATACATTCTGCTAGAGAGCTTGTAAACAACAACAGATGTGAAGGCTGGATCACCAGAGAAAAATAGAAGAAAGAAAGCCTAAAAAAAAGAAATGAACTGTAGCACTACCCCCGGAGGAGCTGCTGGTTTGTTTTGGGTGGCATGTTACCTCTGTGACTCTGCCGTCTAGGGTAGTTGATGAGAGCCGTAGTAATGGAATGTCTTTTTCTTGTGCTTTTATTTACCCAACAAGGTAAAACAGTTGAACTTGTTGAAGAATAGAGGAATAGCAGAGATGGAGAACACAGATTCAGGTGTAGGTAAAAGGAAACAGTCCTGCTTCCAATGACAAACTTTACTTCACCACTCTATCCAAAATGGGTATAGCGCACCCGGACAGGCCTCTCTCACAAGCCTGGCAGCCAGAATAACACTGGAACTTGAGGTTAAGTCTCTGCCACAGACCCTCCCAATGGTTGCAGAAAATAGTGGTCTGAAGTCCCTTTGACTGGACTTAACACCTGGATCTCCTTCAGGTAGTTTAGATTTTGGGTACCGATTGATAGGCGGCCAACATTCAGCCTCTGAGTGTCCGGTTCTCCTGTTCCCCGATGGATGGTCAGGCCCCTATTGGAAAGCCAGCCTCTCTTGGTACTCCTCAGGCAGACTCTCCACCGAACAGCTTCCTCCAATAGGACGGACAGCCCAGAACTTCTTTAGGTGAGGACCCAGTCGATTACTGAGCCCCAAGCGGCAGATCAATTGCTCCGGGCCAACGTGGTCCCAAAGCCAGGATCTCTGTGTAGCACGTGCACCCCGGCCCGGAAGGCCATTTGCCAGGGCACCGTGGAATGGCTACCCTGAAGGTGGGCGCCACACGAGGAGAGGCCCAGTAAAATGGCGTCTGGACCCATAAATACCCCTCCTCAGCATGGAAGCCTCCTCCTGATAGGCTGCTGGGAAAAAGTATGCAGTCCTTGACTCCACTGCTGCCACCTGCCGTCCTGGGGTGGAATTGCACCCCAGGAACAACAGCATGAGCCCACAGCACAGCCAAGCTTGGACAGAAGCTCCAAATTTGAACTAATTAACAATGGTCAGAGTTACATAAAGCGGAGGTTCACACAAAACATGAACTTCCGCTTTTTGGAACCCTCCCCCCCTCCGGTGTCACATTGGGCACCTTTCAGGGGGGAGGAGGTGCAGATACCTGTCTAAAACAGGTATTTGCACCACTTCCTGGTTCTGACTCCCGCGGGAGTCCGGCCCCCCTACGTCACCCCCACCACTGTCTTCTGGAAAACACTGTTCCCAGCAGAGAGTGGGGACCAGTGAAGGCCCGCCGCGATACTCGTGCATGCGCAGAAGGGAACTGGGCAGTGAAGCCCCAAGGCTTCACTGCCTGATTCCCTTACTCAGGATGGCGGCGGAAGCAGCCGAGGACCGAGCGATTGCTCAGCCTCATCTACTGACATCGTGCTGGACAGGTAAGTGTCCATTTTTTAAACGTCAGCAGCTGCCGTATTTGTAGCTGCTGGCTTTTAAAAAAACAAATCGGCGGAACCTCCGCTTTAAATCTCTGACCCCCTCTAAATTTCAATAGCACCAGTTCTGAAAAGTAACCAGGCGCTACCTAACCATCACATCTTATGCCTCGTAGACACAATCGGAATTTCTGATGGAAAAAGTCAGATGGACTTTTTCCATCGGAAATTCCGACCGTGTGTATGCCCATCTAAGTTTTTCCATCGCATAATCTGAGGAACTCCATCAGAGTTTACATAGAGAACATGTTCTCTTTTCCTCCAATGGAATTCCTTTGGAATTCCGATGTGAATTTGGTCGGGGCTAAAGCCCGATCGTGTGTACGGGGCATAAGAATAGGTAAGCTGCAATATAATAAATGTTTTCTTTTGGGTTTAACGCTGCTTTGGGACCTTTGTCAGTTTTTGGACAACTGTGTCCCACTTGAGAGATTTTCCTTTATTTCTCCAAAATCCAAAGTGGGAGGTTATTCTTTGAGACAGTTGTCACCAGAAAAAGTGTACCCACTGGAAGATTGGTGATAATGCAAAATTTTGGATTTTCCCTTGCTTTCAGTCCCAGTGAGAGAGGTCTCCAGGACAAATAGATAAAGTAAATCTCCATGTCTTGGAAACTAACAGCAATGAAGACCTAACAAGGGCTCTAACTCATCACTATGCTATCCAAAAAGTTTTAGATTTGGATACACAAGTGTAAATTGTATTCATAGATCTTCATCTATGGCAGTGAAGCTGGTCTTGTCACCTCAGTGCTGGTCCTTATTTATAAGAACTGATATGCCCTTAGAAGTAATTTCTCCATACCCTCTTTCCCCATCCTCCTGCAGCAGTCTTTTATCTAACAATGCTTTTACCTTTTCTCCTTTTCTTTAAAACCTTTTTCTCCCACATCTTTAACTTGCCATTATTTTTTACATCAGTTTTTAGTTTGTGACTATTTTCCTTCTGCGACCTCCAAGTACTCTTCAGGCAGTTTGACTCAAAGCAGTTTTTCTTGTATTCGCTGTCTTATATAAACCATTAAATCCCAATGTATCTTCCTGTGTCTTCCTTTTTGTCTGAGCAATACACCCTGTCTTTACACCACAATGATAAATCAGTTTTGTTGGATCATTAAAAAGGTCTTGCTATGATCCGCAGACACATGTGCTAACGCTTTACCCTGGAAAACTTGCATACTGTACTCACTCGTTATACATAACATTTCAGTTCTTACAGGATAAGAAGAATATGTCAGTACTGGAGGAAATATTTACCCTGAGGATATATAACTGATAAATCTACCTCACCTGGTTTGAATGAACATTGGTTCTCTCATACTGGTTGTTGCTACCATTACTGCATCTGTGCCCAGCGGGTTCTATAGAGCTTAGCTTGGGCCATGGCCACCTGAATTTGGTCTCCTTTGTATGTATACATATATTATGGGCTCTGTTTGGAGATTATAAACCTATTGCTTTGTCCCCATACATCTAAAATCTTTATTTTACTATCTGTCTGGCTGGCAACATGGTGGGGGGCTCCTTTGGGCATTCTTTGTATGTGTCATTATTCTCCTTGGGCAGGGGTGGTACTCGATGGAGAGGCTACAACGATAGACCTTTTGTTTTTATTGGAGATGGCTGACTATGTTCAAACATCATACCCTCTATATCAGGGGTTGTCAAACCAGTTGTTCAGGAACTACAATTCCCATCATGCCTCTTCGTGTCTGTGAATGTCAGAGTTTTACAATGCCTCATCGGATGTGTAGTTCCGGCAACAGCAGGAGGGCCGTAGTTTGAAGATCCCTGCTCTATATATTTAGTACTCTGTTCTCTGAAGAAGAGCTAATTTGAAACATGTTGGGTTATCCACAGGGCTCCTATTATAGGTTGTTCAGATCTGTAATTCTCAAAGTCATGTGGAATATATAGTGGTGAAATTAATACAAGATATGAGGGTTTAGTACTTTTTTGTTAGTTTTTGTAAGTTTTTAGGCAAATATGTTTTATTGATATTGTTGAGTAAACTTGTGATTTTATACTAACACTTTGTATAGATACATGCTCATACTTGGGTGTGCCTTTAAGGTCCCTCTTAGGCCTGATTCACACCTATGCATTTTTAGTTATTATTCTGCATTTACGTATTTGCACTACAGAACGTTTTCCATAGGAAACCATGGTAAATGGACTGTAGTGCAAATCTGCAAAATGCATAGTTGTGAATCAGGCCTAACAATTCATAATAATGAATGATCCTTCAGTCATTTGGTCTTCCTGCTTGACATTCTCAGCAGACTCATATGGGTTGATTTACTAAAGGCCAATGGGCTGCTCACTTTGTAAGGAAATTTTTCCCAGAGCTTAATGAAAGAGGTGAAATTCGGTTGACTTCCATCACCAAATCATGTGTAAGAAAAACATTCAGTATTTTTTTAAAATTATTCTATAATCTTTGCAAAGTGAAATTTCACCGCAATCACTAAGCTCGGGAAAAAATTCCTTTGTACTGTATAAGGCAACTTCCCTTGGAAAGTGAACAGCCTATTTGCCTTTGGCAGATCAAATCCATGGTTTGAAAAAAATGCACCTATAAACACTGAATGGCAGCCACTCATGTATGCTAGATCCAGCCATCCTATTATTTATTTGTGAAAGATTGTTGAACATACATGTATGTTTGCTTTTAGTCTATGCAGTCAGGAGGAGGGAGGTACTTTATAGGTGCTTTATTTTTTTTTATTTTTTTTTAACAGGAAGTTCCTTTTATTTTTAATTCCCCTACATATTATTTGATGCTTAAAGTGGACATAGGTTCACATCACTTTCTTTAAAGTGTATGTAAACCCATTTACTAAAATCTCTGGGTTAATTTACTAAGACTAGAGCGTGCAAAATCTGGTGCAGCTCTGCATAGAAACCAATCAACTTCCATTTTTTTTTTGTCAAAGCTTAATTGAAAAAGCTGAAGTAAAAAGTTGATTGGCTACCATGCACAGTTGCACCAGATTTTGCACTCTGCAGTTTTACTAACTCAACCCCCTCATGAAATCTTTAAAAAGGTGATAAAAGGGGCTGCATTTGATTAAAGTGCACCACATCCTGAAATGGATGTATCACATTAGATACTTCCTGATAAAGAAGGTCTCAGAGCTCAAGAAACATATTAAAGAACGGTGCCTTTGCCCCTTCCAACTTATCTGCATCAGATCATCTAGACATTTATCATGCAACAGATCATATATATTGTACATATAGAGGGTAGAGAGGTACACCTACTTTATGGAAAACTACGTGCTAGGCTTGATGGATATATTGGATATATATATACAGTGAGGGGATTAAATATTTGATCCCCAACTGATTTTGTATGCTTGCCCACTGATAAAGAAATGATCATTCTATAATTTTAATGGTAGGTTTTATTTTATTTATTTATTTATGTTAACAGTGAGAGACAGAATAACAACAAAAATATCCCAAAAAAACGCATTAAATAAAAAAATTATAAATTGATTTGCATTTTAATGAGTGAAATAAGTATTTGTCCCCTTCGCAAAACATGACTTAGTACTTTTCAATGCCATGAAATAGGGAATGAGGTACTAACCCAAGATTTGATGGTACATGACGGCGAAGGGGACAAATACATATTTCACTCATTAAAATGCAAATCAGTTTATAACTTATTTGAAATGTGGATTTGTTTTGTTGTTATTTGGTCTCTCACTGTTAAAATAAACCTACAATTAAAATTATAGACTGATCATTTCTTTGCCAGTGGGAAAACGTACAAAATATATATATATTGTATATATTGTTGATTTCGTTATATTAAACAGTCTCTTGTTTGTCGAGATGTAAGGTCTTTTATATGATAAAATTATTACTTTTATATATCTATATGTAGGTTGATCAAATAAAATGGATATTTTCAACTTATTGTAACATGTTTAAAGGGTAACTCCACTTTTGTGTGGGAAAAAAATAGCAAATAAAGAAAATATAATATAGCGGATATAATTGTGACACTAATCATATTGTAATTGAATGTTATTAAAAACGACCTTTCCTTTTCAATCTGCAGCCAATGTAAATTTCTGAGAATACATTTAAATATGGCTACATGGAGTACTAACCACACCCCAGAAACATAATTTCCTGCTTGTGTGATTGGCATATCAATTTTCCCAGAATTCAGATTTCAGGCACTACTTTTAATAGGAACAAGTCTATGGACCCTTTCACACTGACACGTTTTTCAGGCGGTTTAGCGCTAAAAATAGCGCCTAAATACCGCCTGATAAAATCCTGCCCTGCGGTGCGCTAGCAGGACCGCTCCAAAAGTTCTGCTAGCCGCATCCTTGGAGCGGTGAAGGAGCGGGGAGTTTACTTCCACCGCTCCTTCCCATTGAAAGCAATGGGAAACCGTGGTAATACCGCCGGCAATGCGCCTCTGCAGAGGGGGTTAAAACCACACTGCTAGCGGCCGAATATCACGGTAAAAACGACGGTATGAAAAGAACACAAAGCGGCGCCTTCTAAGCGTAGCAGTTGAGTTATTTTATTTAAAACATATGAGGATATATAAAAAACCTACTCACAAAGCAGGTGTAAAATCGAGCATGGGAATATGAGTGCTGTCATCCGCGGGGATGCGGGTGGTGGTGATCATCACTCGCGCTGGATAGCAGGGACTTCCTTGCCACAGGCGGCGGCGGCGGGGGGCCAAGCGCCCTCGGAACCAAGGAGAAGGGAGCCGCTTTCCAGGTGTGCTGCGTTACTGACGTCACTTCCGGGCGCGGGAGGATACGCGCGTTCGGGACATTCGTGTCCCTTCATCAGGCAATCTGAAAAAACGACAGTATAGTGGCGCTAAAAATATCGCCGCTATACCGCCAGCGCACCTCCTTGTGCCCAGTGTGAAAGAGCCTTAAGTGATGCAGGCACAGCAGATTTCCTCATTAGTGCCCTGCAGCTCTACACCTGACAGTTAATTATGAAACCACTCCCATTACACTCACTCAGAACAGAGGCAAAGAACAAACACACAGGGATTTCTTCAGAATAACAAAAGGTAGGAATCTGCAACAAAGATTGTTATAATCCTTGCAATGTACATAGATCACCCAGAGGGTAATGTTTGCATACTAGCTCATTATGAAATACTCACCTTAGATCGCAGCCCTCGCAGTGGTCCCGGCACACTGCTCTGGCCGGGTATTGCGGGCTCTGGCACCTTGATTGGCCGGAGCCGCAATGATGTTTCTCCTACGCATGCACGCGGGAGCCGCCAGTAATAGCACACTAGCTGAAGCAACGGCTCGAATGAGCCATTGTTTCAGTGGGCATATGTTGATGACGTTGGCACATGCTGGTACATCTCCTAAACCGTGCAGGTTTAAGAGATATCTGGATAGCTATAGGTAAGCCTTATTATAGGCTTACCTATAGTAAAAAGTGGATTGTGAGGCCTCGTACACACGACCGAGGAACTCGTCGGAAAAGACACATCGTTTTCCTCGACAAGTTCCTTGTTAGGCTTGTCGAGGAACTCGATAAGCTTGCATTGCGTACACACTGCCAAGACAAAATCTCCTCGTTCTCAAACACGGTGACGTACAACACATACAACGGCAGGGGAAGTTCGATTTCACTGGCACAACCCGTGGGGCTGCTTTTGCTAATCTCATGTTACTGCGTGTTAAGTAAAAGTTTGGTAAGAGACGATTTGCACTTTTCAGTCTGTTACAGCGTGAAAATTACAAATGCTACTTTTACTCCCGTCTCATACTTTATTCTGAGCATGCGCGGGTTTCTTAGCATACACACGCTCGAGTTTCTCATCGAAAACCAGCCCGACGAGGAACAAGACGAGGAAATTGAGACTCCCGTCGAGGAAAAAGAGAACCTGTTCTCTTTTTTCCTTGTCGAGTTCCTCGTCGGTTTCCTCGATGAAAAACGTACACACGACCGGTTTCCTCGGCAAAAAAGCTCTTCCACCAAGTTTCTTGATGGATTCTG
The DNA here is from genome assembly GCF_905171775.1 of Rana temporaria. NCBI lineage: Eukaryota > Metazoa > Chordata > Amphibia > Anura > Ranidae > Rana > Rana temporaria. Next base: position 107,264,121 of record NC_053490.1, on the reverse strand, counting down.
TCGAGTTTCTGACGGTCGTGTGTACGAGGCCTAAGGGTTTACAACCACTTTAAGCAAGTTTAGATGCATTTACAAGGGTTTAGGCGCATCAAACTTTTGTTCTGCCAAAACGCTGTGGCTCCTGAACATGCTGGCAGTGGGCGTTTTTCTACTTCTGCCTGTAAATGCCTATGTGTGCATTGACACATAACATTGAGGGGCTCCTATGGGCATAAAACAAAAATGCAAGATGCCTCTAGAAGCAGCGTTTAAAATGTCCAGTGTGCATGAGGTATACATAGTCTTCGAGACATACATTGCACAGGCATGGTCCAGTGTTGTAACCATCTGGAAGCTCCCCCAGAGCAAAAGCATGCAGCCATCCCTGAAGCAATTGCATTTTTCAATGATGTGGAGAACTAGAGTTTTTCTTTAGCAATTAGACTGCTTGTAATCTAGCTTTACCCTTTACATATTAAGGGACCTTGGGTGAAGACTTGAAGTGTAGAACAAAAGGAGTGCCAAAAAAAGACAAATTGATGAACTGATTAGGTACAACTGATTGTTTTTTCATTGCAAATAGAAAGATAACATGTTTTGGGAGTAAAATAATCTTTCTTCTGTAGGACTTGAATGTGTAGGAATTGTAGCAATTGACAGTGTAGAATGTGTAGATTTGTTGCAATTGACAGTGTACAGCACAGCTGCTGCAGTCTACTAACAGTGCGTGTATGGGTTACGTTATTGAAGTCTTGATATAGTGAGATGAGTAGGTGAGGCAGCAATCCAGTGTGCAGTGTATATATTGTCATCCAAATATTATCTTTTTCTACAGGAAAAAAGAAATTAGGCTTTTACCACAATCTATTCCATGTTTATTTATTGGCCCAGTAGGGAATACGAATGGAACATGACTTTGCAGTTCTAATGAGGACAGACATATGTTCTCCTGCCCACCATATTCACTGAAATATCTGCCCATTTATGACAAGGGAATGAACAGAGTGTTTTTAGTAAAAACTGATTTTGCAACAAAATGACCAATTTCATTAAGATTTAGCTGTAGATGAATTTCTCAGTTTTGCCTACTGAGCTTCTTAGGTAGAAATAAAACCTTTTTCACTAATTTCACCTTCCCATTTACGCCAATGCATTTCTCAATATTGGCAACATTTTTGAACAAAATTTCCATCATCGCTTTCCAGTGGCGGCCTGGCTATTAGGGTTAAATGAAAAAGAACTCATAGTGGCCCGGATTCACAAAGCACTTGCGCCGACGTTTCTCGAGATACGCTGCGTAAGTGCAAATATGCGCCGTCGTATCTATGCGCCGGACTCAGAAACTAAGATACACCTGAAAATAGGCTTCATCCAACCGACGTAACTTGCCTACGCCGGCGTAGAGTGGGCGCATATTTACGCTGGACGTATTTGGCGCTCCCATTGATTTTCTATTCACATATGCAAATGAGGGAGATACGCCGTTCACAAACGTAGGTCCGTCCGACGCAGTGCGCGTAAAGTCATACGTCCGGCGTAAAGTTATGCCCCATAAAGGAGGTGTAACTCAGCAGCATCCATGCAAAGGGCTGCACCAGAGAACACAAGCCAACGTATTTTACGAAGTTTACGTAGGACGTGAATATGACTAGGCGTAGGTTACGTCCACGCCGTAGGCAGTGATCCGACGTATCCTAGGCAGTTGTTCCGACGTGATTGTGATTTGCATGGGGTCACGCCTCATTAGCATGGCTCACGCCTACTTCCACTTATGCCGACTTACGCCTTGGAAACCCAGCGCAGATTTGGGAGGAAGTGCTTTGTGAATTCAGTGCTTGCCTCTCTGCGCTGCGTCGTCGTAGCGTAAAGGAGATACGCTACAGCGGCATAAATATGCGCCAATGTCTGTGAATCCGGGCCAGTGTGTACCAAGCTTTAAGGCCAGGGAGTATCTGCAGAAACCAATCTGATCTGGATCAATTTAAGTTTATGGGTACTGTTATGCCGCGTACACACGATCAGATTTTCCGTCGGAAAAAACGTGGATGGTTTTTCCAACAGAATTCCACTCAAGCTTGGCTTGCATACACACAGTCACACAAAAGTTCTCTGAACTTTTGTCCGCCAACAACGTGGTGACGTACAACACTACGACGAACCGAGAAAATTAAGTTCAATGCTTCCAAGCATGCGTCTGAATTTTGTGTGTTGGAATTGCTACAGATGATCGGATTTTCACATAGGAATTTTTTCCGTCAGAAAATTTGAGAACCAGCTCTCAATCTTTTGTTGGTGGAAATTCCGACAGCAAAAGTCCGATGGAGCATACACACAGTCGGAATTTCCGTTCAAAAGCCCACATCGGAATTTTGCTGTCGGAAGTTCCAATCGTATGTAGGGGGCATTCGTTTTCCTTTAGATGGGCAGACCTCTCAATGAGAAAACAACAGCTGGAAAGAGAGATCTCTCTTATACAATACTGTGGGATCCCAGGTTGATATGTCTCTCCAACCCAAGATGAAAGGATGCAGAACATTGCAGTGAGATGTTCTTTCACCTTCTATGAGAGCAGATAACAATTTGATGGTTTGTAGAGATTTTTCCACGTGTTGTGGAAGTGTTCTCATGATATTAGTCTCTGCATGGCCCAAGTGTTACAAGAATGCTCATGTCAGAGCTGTTGTTTCCCAGACGACGTCACATACTGACGAAACGTACGTCGGGAGGAGGAGACGCTTTGACGTGCTGCGTCTAGGTCCCGAAGGACGGGCGTTCGTAGTAGCCGGCCGGCTCGAAATTTTAAATGCTGAAATTAACCTTTTTTATGTAAGTGCAATTTGCTTTATTAAATCTTCTTATCTGCGGTACATCACTATGTGGATCTCATTTTTCTTTTGGTGATATACTCTGCTGTGGCTGCTTGTGAGAGTCGTTTGCTCTGGCTGGTGTATTTGGAGATAATCTTTAAAGGCCCTGGCTGGGTTTGGCCACAAGCATTCTATTGTCATATATCTGGTAAGAGTCCCCCCTATTTGGTGATACCTATCGGTGGCGGCTTTCCTTTGGTGTGCTAGTAATTCGATTCATCTGCGGTACATCACCATATGCTGTATATTTCTTTCATGCTCCTTGGATCTTGAACCTATCCACACAATTGGAGGAATACCATCCGGACTATCAGTGGCAGTTTCTGATAAAGACCCTTGCTGGGGGTTCCAGCTGCAAGCCTTGTTTGCTTGCCCTTCTGGTAAGCGCATAGACATTCATTCATCTATTGCACCGGTGGAGGATTTATGTTTGCCAGTCACGTTTCATATCTTTACTCATCAATTCACTCACCTGATTTGAACTTTCACTACGTTTTTATTTTTGGTCCATTGGACTTTATGGACACTATTTATATTAATTTATTATTCAATTTAATAATATATACTCACTTATGGTTTAGCGCAACTTATTTTTTCCGTTTTTGTCTGTATATTGTGTGTATATCACAATTTTTGTTGCAGCTTATTTATTCTCTGTTTACTTAGTTAGTTAGCGCAGTATCACATTTTCTCAGAGCTGTTGTTTACCTATACATAGCAAGCCCAATATGGTCTACCTGCGATTATAAAACTGGATTATCTGATTTTCATCATTCTTTTAGCAGAGTTACATGTGAGGCCTCGTACACACAACCGTTTTCCTTGACAAAATCCATCAAGAAACTTGGTGGCAGAGCTTTTTTGCAGAGGAAAACGGTCGTGTGTATGCTTAGAAACCCGTGCATGCTCAGAATAAAGTATGAGACGGGAGCGCACCTTCGGTAAAAGTAGCATTCGTAATGGAGATAGCACATTTGTCACGCTGTAACAGACTGAAAAGCGCAAATTGTCTCTCACCAAACTTTTACTTAACACGCAGTAACATGAGATTAGCAAAAAGAAGCCCCAAGGGTTGTGCCAGTGGAATCGAACTTCCCCCTTCATAGTGCCGTCGTATGTGTTGTACGTCACCGCGTTTGAGAATGATTTTGTCTTGACAGTGTGTACGCAAAGAAAGCTTGACAAGATTCTCGACAAGCTTGACAAGGAACTCGTCAAGGGAAACAATGTTTCTTTTACGACAAGTTTCTTGGTCGTGTGTATGAGACCTGAAAGTTTGGTGTCAATAAATATCACTAAATGTAAGAAAATGTGGGAGGCTATATAAGTGTGAAATTTTACACCATGATGGCCTGGCATGTTCCTTAGAAAAACATTTCTGTGCATACAGGTATGTCAGCAGTTCCCAGCCTGTTGCTGGTATATCCTGCCAAAGCATAAGTAATGCATCCACTTATGACACAGATTGCCACAAAATAATCATTGGAGTCCACAATGTTGACAATTTTTCTACACTGGAAATCATTACTAATGAACAGAAATTTTCTATGGGTGTCTGCACCTTTACTTAAAGGGGTTGTAAACCCTCATGTTTTTTCACCTTAATGCTTCCTATGGGCTGGGTGTAACAAGATGTTTCCGCTACTGGCTTACTGCGGCCGAGTGCAGGGTGTACCAAGATGGGCTTCAGGATGTTCAACTGCTAACAGCGATCAAATGATCCTGATGCGGCTGTGCCTGCAAACATGCCAGCTTGCCTAGCTAGTTCCACTGTCGTTGAGGAATCGCTTTCCCGCTCTGCTGACTCTACCACCCTCTCCACCCATTGACTCTGCCCACTGACTCCACTCACTGACTTCCGGTATGTGCGCAGCCCCTGACTCCCCCTGCCTCTCCAGGTATCGGATAAGGGCATCGGGGACCATTTGTGCGAGTACAAGTACTTGGCCAAATGCTCGTATCGGGACAATCCTAGTATCAATATTGGAGACAATTTTGGGCCGCCATTGGCTCCCGTAGCTGTCAATCACATCCAATGACGTGGGTGCCGGGAGGCCGGGCCGTGTTCGGCATTCTGCGTCTATGGAAGCAAATGCTGGACTCAGGAGCAAGCCTGCAAAGGTTACCCCCTGAGAGAGCACTTCTTATAGTCCGCTTCTGGACCAGCTCCCGCAGTATTACTGCAGCAGGTTGACTCCCCTGGGCGAAGCTGAGAACAGAGGGAACATAAGGAATGTGATAATTTATAAAAAACGAGGGAAAAATGCATTTATAATGTTTTTTATATCTTCAGACAAATGTTTTGCCTTTCATTTATATTTTAAACTGAATGGGTTGTTTTACAAGGTGATCGCTTACAATCACTTTAATGCTATGATGTGCATTTATTAAAAGACATAAGGTTGTTCGCTTTGCAATAGAATAATATTTTTTTCAAGGGAATTTTAAGTTAGCTTAGTGAATGAGGTGAAGATTTGCTGATTTACGTCATCTAAAGCCCTGTACACACGATTGGTTTGTCTGATGAAAACGGACTGATGGACCGCTTTCAACGGACAAACCGATCGGGTGTGGGCCCTATCAGTTTGTTTTCCAATGGTGAAAAAAATAGAACATGTTTTAAAATTTTCCTATGGATAAAAAACTGATAGAAAAAAACGATCATCTGTGTGGAACTCCTTTTTTCTCAGCACGTCGTAGTGTTTTACGTCACCACGTTGGACACGGTCGGATTTTTGACTGATGGTGTATGGGCAAGACTGATGAAAGTCAGCTTCCTCGGATATCCGACGAAAAAAATCCATCGGATTAGATTCCATCAGATATCCGATCGTGTGCACAGGGCATAATAGTGTGCAAACAAAGCTACATATTTTTCCCTTACAGGTGACTGGGTATTCTTTGCAAAGGGAATTTTCACCACATTCACTAAGCTAAGGGCAAATGCCCTTTCAAAGTGAACAGCCTTTTTGCCTTTAGTATAAGTGTCAAAAACACAATTCATTGTAATGTGTTCCGAATTGGAACGAACTGGGAACCTTTGCTGGTGGAGGTGGCTGGAAAAACCTGTGTTGCCTTATAACAATCAGATTTAAAGAGCTTTCCATTATGTAAACCAAATGCAGAAAAAAATTGTATGTGTCTCCAATATAGATACTAGGATTGTCCCGATCAGTGGCGGCTGGTGCTCAAAATTTTTGGGGGGGCGCAAACAAACAAACAAAAAAAACATCAATTGCAGCCTCACTGTGCCCATCAAACGCAGAGCTACTGTGCCCATCAATTGCCACCACTGTGCCCATCAAACGCAGCCACTGTGACATCAATTGCCACCACTGTGCCCATCAAACGCAGCCACTGTGCCCATCAATTGTCGCCACTGTGCCCATCAATTGTCACCACTGTGCCAATCAATTGTCACCACTGTGCCCATCAATTGTCGCCACTGTGCCATCAACGCATCCACTGTGCCCATCAATGTCGCCACTGTGCCATGCCATCAATTGTCAGTCGCCACTTGTGCCATCAATTGGCGCAAACAAACAAACAAAAATAACATCAATTGCAGCCTCACTGTGCCCATCAAACGCAGCTACTGTGCCCATCAATTGCCACCACTGTGCCCATCAAACGCAGCCACTGTGACATCAATTGCCACCACTGTGCCCATCAAACGCAGCCACTGTGCCCATCAATTGTCGCCACTGTGCCCATCAATTGTCACCACTGTGCCCATCAATTGTCACCACTGTGCCATCAATTGTCGCCACTGTGCATCAAACGCATCCACTGTGCCCATCAAATGTCGCCACTGTGCCATGCCATCAATTGTCGTCGCCACTGTGCCATCAATTGTCGCCACTGTCCATAAATTGTCGCCACTGAGCCATCAAACCAGCCACTGTGCAATGCCATCAAACGCAGCCACTGTGCCATGCCATCAAATGCAGCCACTGTGCCATGCCATCAAATGCAGCCACTGTGCCATGCCATCAAACGCAGCCACTGTGCTATGCCATCAAACACAGCCACTGTGCCATCAATTGTCGCCACTGTGCCCATCAATTGTCGCTGCTGTGCCCATCAATTGTCGCCACTGTGCCCATCAATTGCCGGCAGTTTGCCCCCTCAAAAACCGCCAGATTGCCCCCCCCCCCCCGTCGCCCGGCACTTATCTTTCTCGGGTCAGCCATCCTCCCTCCACCGCTCCCTCGATGTCTTCTCCCGAGTCCCGCCCTCGATGTCGCTTCAGCCAATCAGGTTACCGGTAACCAGACCCGGTGAACCTGATTGGCTGAGACGCGTGTCAGTGTTAACCAGGGAACGCACAGCATGTGCGTCCCCTGGTTAACTATTTGGAAGCCGATTAGAGCCAACCCGCTGACTCTGATAGACACCTTCAAAAACCAACAAACTGCTGTTATTCAGATGGCCGGCGCTCACCAGGGGGCCAGACATCTGAATAGTGGGCGGCAGCGGCACCGGCAACAATACATGAAATGCAATGCATGAATCTATGTATTGTAGACCTGAGTGACGGCACAGGGGAGAGAGGGGGTGGTGCTCCTGCGCCCACTATGGATGCACGGCGGATTGTCCCGATACCGAGCATTTGTACTCGCACTCGTCAATGAGCGGAGAGGGTGGGTAGAGTCAGCAGAGCGGAGAGCGATTCCTTAACGACAGTGGAACTAGCTAGGCAAGCTGGCAGGGGTGCAGGGCCCAGCCGCATCAGGATCAGTGACCAGAGCCATCACATTCGATCGCCGGCAGCAGTCAAACATCCTGACTCCCATCTTGGTACACCCTGAACTCGGCCGCAGTAAGCCAGTAGCGGACATCTTGTTACACCCAGCCCATATAGTTTGGGCTGGGTGTAACAAGATGTCCTCTGCTGTTAACTGTGGCCAAGTGCAGGGTGTGCCAAGATGGGCGTCGCAGCAAAGCATTTCAAAATAAATCCTTTCCTCTCATGTAATTTATTGCTGCATTTCAGTGCCTGCCCCTCAGTGCCCATAAGTGCCACCTATCAGTGCCAGCCACCTATCAGTGCCCATAAGTGCCGCCTTTCAGTGGCAGCCATTAGTGCCAGCCATCTGTCAGTGCTGCCTATCAGTATCAGCATTAGTGCCAGCCACCTGTCAGTGCCAGCTATCAGTGCACATAAAACAAACTGTCAGATGACACAAAAAAAGTATTGGTGAGTACTTGGAAAAAAAAGTATCAGTACTTGTACTTGGTCTTAAAAAAGTGGTATCGGAAAAACAACCCTAATAGATACAGAATCAGATATTTACCTTCATCAGCACTAGAAAAATGACAGCTAAGACCTAATTGGCTGCAGTTGTTTTCCTCCAAATTTTCTTTCCTCTTATTTGTAATTGACCAGTTATTTCTACTTACAGACTGAACCATCAAGCTTGAAACATCATATTCCATATTTAACAATTAGTGGATGTGACTTTAGAAATATGAAACAAATGCAATTAGATTAGTGTGCAATGTAAAGGACAGCAATACAGGGAAGCATTCATTTATTTAATGGTAATACTGTGCATTAGCTTTGAGTGCATGAACTGTGATGGCCATGTACATTTCAATAATTAGGTCTAGTTGTACTTTTAGCCTAATTTTAAATGTAATTTGCAGTTAATATAGGGTAAAAGAGACTACTGTTCCCAAGCAATTTTTAATGCTTGTCAGTTTTTGGAGGATGGTATGGAAAAAACACTGTTGTATTTTGTTTTTCTGAGCCATCTTCTGCCTCTTCATTTCAAAGTGAAGACAACATTTTTAAAGCCTTATCATATTCTGTAGCACTCTACAACAGCTTTATTTTTTATTTTAGGTTCACAAGGTCATGCAGACTGCATCTAATATGCCTATAGGTGTGCGCAACCTACTGCATTAGGGTGTGCACCCAGGGCTTGAATCCTGCAGGAACGCATGGGAATGTCACTCCTGTACGTTTTCCACACCAGGAAGGTCATTCCCGTTAGCAGTAGGGCCGGACTGGCCTACCAGGATACCAGCACTTTGCACTGTGGCAGCAGCGGCACCCAGGGCCAATCCTGGAAGCCTCAGGTGCAGAGTCCTCCCCTCCTTCTCTCCTCCTCCTCTTGTGTACCTCACATACTGCAATGTTCGGTGGCCGGCCACTGTAAAAAACATCCTGCCTCCTAGACTGGCTCCTGTGATAGGCGGAACACTGATTCAATTTCCCAGCATCGAATCAGTGTTCCATCTATCACAGGAGTCGGTCTAGGAGGCGGGACTTTGTTACAGTGGCCGGCCACTGTAATGATGGGCACAGTGAGTCTGCATTGATGGGCACGTTGAGGCTGCGTTGATGGGCACAGTAAGTCTGCAATGATGGGCACAGTGAGTCTGCATTTGATGCGCAGAGTGAGACTGCATTAATGGGCACAGTGAGGCTGCATTTATGGGCACAGTGAGTCTGCAATGATGGGCACAGTGAGGTTGCATTGATGGGCACAGTGAGGTTACATTGATGGGCACAGTGAGTCTGCAATGATGGGCACAGTGAGTCTGCATTTGATGCGCAGAGTGAGACTGCATTAATGGGCACAGTGAGGCTGCATTTATGGGCACAGTGAGTCTGCAATGATGGGCACAGTGAGGTTGCATTGATGGGCACAGTGAGGTTACATTGATGGGCACAGTGAGGCTGCATTTATGGGCACAGTAAGGCCATGTTGATGGGCACAGTGAGGCTGCGTTAATGGGCATAGTGAGGCTGCTTGTTTTATGGGCACAGTGAGGCTGCATTGATGGGCACAGTGAATTTGCATTGCTAGGCACAGTGAGTCTGCAATGGTGGTCACAGTGTGGCTGCATTGATGGGCACAGTGAGTCTGCAATGATGGGCGCAGTGAGTCCGCAATGGTGGTCACAGTGTGGCTGCATTGATGGGCACAGTGAGTCTGCAATGATGGGCGCAGTGAGGCTGCAATGATGGGCGCAGTGAGTCTGCAATGATGGGCACAGTGAAGCTGCATTGATGGGCACAGTGGGGCTACGTTGGTGGGCACAGTGAGGCTGCATTGATGGGCTGCCTTTGTATTCAGCCCCCTTTACTCTGATACCCCTAACTAAAATCTAGTGGAACCAATTGCCTTCAGAAATCACCTAATTAGTAGATAGAGTCCAACTGTGTGTAATTTAATCTCAGTATAAGTACAGCTGTTCTGTGAAACCCTCAAAGGTTTGAGAGCATTAGTCAACAAACAGCATCATGAAGGCCAGGGAACACACTAGACAGGTAAATAGGTAAAGGATAAAGTTGTGGAGAAGTTTAAAGCAGAGTTAGGTTATAAAAAAATATCCCAAGCTTTGAACACCTCACAGACTCTGTTCAATCCATCATTCGAAAATGGAAAGAGTATGGCACAACTTAAAACCTACCAAGACATGGCTGTACGCCTAAACTGACAGGTCGGGCAAGGAGAGCATTAATCAGAGAAGCAGCCAAGAGGCCCATGGTGGGCTCTGGAAGAGCTGCAGAGATCCACAGCTCAGGTGGGAGAATCTGTCCACAGGACAACTATTAGTTGTGCACTCCTCAAATCTGCCCTTTATGGAAGAGTGGCAAGAAGAAAGCCATTGTTCAAAGAATGCCATAAGAAGTCCTGTTTTCAGTTTGCAATAAGCCAAGTGGGGGACACAGCAAACATGTGGAAGAAGGTGCTCTGGTCAGATGAGAACAAAATTGAAAGTTTGGCCTAAAAGCCAGCGTAGCGCATCCCATTTGCACTACGCCGACGTAACATAGTGAGGCAAGGCCAGTATTCACAAAGCACTTGCTCCTTAAGTTACGTTGGCGTATTGAAAATGGGCTGGTTTAAGCCCGCCTAATTCAAATTAGGCAGGTAGGGGGCGTGCTAAATTTAAATTAGCCGTGACCCCATGTAAATTAATGGCCGTTCATACGGCGCATGCGCGCGAATGCTCAGAATCACGTCACAAATACTCCCTAAGAAACGTCGGCTCAATGCTTTCGACGTGAACGGAACCTACGCACACCCCCATTCACGTACCACTTACGTAAACAATGTAAAATTCGACGGATGTTCCGACGTCCATACCTTAACATTGGCTGCGCCTCATATAGCAGGGATAACTTTACGCCGGGCCTTAGCCTTACGTAAACGGCGTAGCGGCGCAAGTATGTTTAATCGGTGTATCTAGCTCATTTACATATTCTACGCGTAAATCTACGGAAGCGCCCCTAGCGGCCAGCGTAAATATGCACCCTAGATACGATGGCGTACTAAGGCTTATGTCGGTTAGATGAAGCAGGAATTTAGGTGTATCTAGTTCCCTGAATAGCGCGCATAGATAAGACGGCGCATCTTTCAACTTACGCGGCATATCAAAAGATACGCCAATGTAAAGTCTTTGTGAATCTAGCTCTATGTGTGGCGAAAAACTAACACTGCACATCACCCTGAACACACCATCCCCATCGTGGAAAATAGTGGTGGCAGCATCATGTTGTGGGGATGCTTTCTTCAGCAGGGACAGGGAAGCGATCAGAGTTGATGGGAAGATGAACGGAGCCAAATACATGGCACTCTTAGAAGAAAACCTGTTAGAGTCTGCAAAAGACTTGAGACTGGGGTGGAGGTTCCCCTTCCAGCAGGACAACAACCCTAAACGTTCAGCCAGAGCTACAATGGAATGGTTTAGATCTAAGCATATTCATGTGCCTATGTTGTAAAGTGCTGCGTAAACTCTTGGCGCTATATAAATCATGAATAATATTAATATGTGTTAGAATGGCGCAGTCACGATCCAGATCTAAATCCAATTGAGAATCTGTGGCAAGTCTTGAAAATTTGTTGCAAGGAAGAATGGGCAAAAATTCCACTCTCTAGATGTGCAAAGCTGGTAGAGACACCCCAAAAAAGACTTGCCGCTGTAATTGCAGCAAAAGGGTCTACAAAGTATTGACTCAGGGAGGCTGATTACAAATGCACACCACACTTTTCACATATTTATTTGTAAAAATGTTGAAAACCATTTATTATTTTCCTTTCACTTCACAATTATGTGCCACTTTGTGTTGGTCTATCACATAAAATCCCAATAAAATACATTTACATTTTTTGTTGTAATATGACAAAATTTGGAAAATTCCAAGGGGTATGAATACTTTTTCAATGCAATGTATGTATTTCAACTATGCATTTAAATGTTTGCATGAAGTTCGGCTTTAAATTGCCTTTATCAAATTAGTTCTAGAGGAAATTAGATTGTAAACCCTTTCATGGGCAAGGACAGGTGGAAAAGGTTCTTTGTACTCAGAAAAAAACAACTTAATTATATTAAAGAGGCAAATTTAAAATGAAACTGTTACTTCAGAAGAACAAACAAAAAATATAAGCTTACAACTTCCAAGCTTGCTGGCCATTTATTCACAGAAACAGCTGAAAAAAAAAAAGGTTGCACTTACGGGGATTTTAACATCCCTATTTTGATCCAGTCGTTCAAAGTGATGGGCGCTGCACATCAATTATCTGGTTTTATTTTAGAGGATTTTTTGTGGGTTTATATATTTTTCCATATTTTAATTTGTTATAATCAAGAAAAATACAAAATGTAAAAATTATTTCCTTCTTCAAGATATATGAACTAGCTCTTTTAAATATTATTATTTCTATAATAAACTATAATCTATTATTTTAAAAAATAATATATTTCCCTGAACGCTGCTAAGGCGTGCATCCCCCTCTGTTGGAGATCGGAGAATCCCCCGGCTAAGTCCCTGTGGTATGCAAAAGTTAATGAACTCAGAAATATGGAAGATCTCACTGCCACCCTGCATAACAGGGAGGAGGCCTTTCGGGAGACCTGGAGACCTTGGCATCACTTCATATATACAGACGCTTACCTCCAGGAGGTGGCGCAGTCTGTCTGAGCCTGGTAGGGCGCTCACCGTCTCCCGGTCGGAGTGTTCTGTTCTGTTCTATCCTGCTTTCCTCACTTACCTGACCCTGCTGTTCTTGCTCTTCTCCTTTTCCCCTCTCACCCACCCTATTCCCCCTGGGCCTCTTCCCTATGCTTTTCCTCCTCCTCACCCCGCCACATTTGTCCAAACATGGGCGATTTAGCCAGATACGGAGCATATCCTGTTGAGCATTACTTTCTCGGTTGCCCCGTGTTTGGACCCTCTCCGCCACTGGGTTGCCTTGCTTCCCATGCCGCTACAAAATATATAATTACTATCATCTGTGTAGAATATTATGCACTGCAGTTAGCTCTCGGTTATATGTATTATGGTTGAGATACTTATAAATCTGTACACTTTGCCATTATCTAGGCCCTGAGCCCTTGACCGCTTACCTCTTTGCTGTGCTAGGCCGGTGTATCTACAGCTGTTCTCTCTCTGTTGTAGTAATTTTCCTTTTTTGACCATATGCATTCATGCGATTTGTTCTTTGCAATGTATACCTGCTATATGTGGTGATTGTCAACTGTATTTTGTTTGATAATAAAAGCTTGAATTACAAAAAAATATATATATATATTTCTATGAATTAATAAAGTACTTTTATCCATAACAGCATTCTGATCTTTTTCACATGTTTTACATTCTCTTCTTGGAAGGCCAAGGCTGAAATTTACATGAACAAGTGTTTGAGCCAGACAGGTTACTCCTCCCTTACCGACCCAATCAAGGCAGGCTGCTTCTGCTTTGCTATCTTGTTAGGTACCCCATAATGCTCTGTGAATCTTCTTTCATATATTAAATGTTTATTAGTAAAAAAAAATCCTGTACACATAGTAAAAACGGTCTAAAAAACTAAAAATCAAAAATAAATCTGCACATAATTTATTAAAATGTACCCTAAATGTGTGTCCATAAAAAAATGACATGTTGAATCTTTAAGCCACACTGTCTTAGGTTCTGATGATAACTGCTAAATGTTCTGTGCAAAACCCTTGAATAAGTTGGTGCTTTGTGAAAAGGAATAATAGCAAAAACTGAGTCTTCTTTTGCTATTGCATGATTGCCCTACCCTCTAATTTACAAAGTTATTTATACTTTAACTTCATCTAGGCAAGTTAACAACCTGTATTATACTGTGGGTAATTTTTCCATAGCCAGTAAAGTGCAGGTGTAAAATTTAATGAACCTCAACTGATTACAAAATAACACTAAGCTTTTCCTTTGATATGAAGGATTTTTAATGAGGTTCAAACTTTTCTCCTTTAATAGAGTTTATTAAGGGTCATTATATGTAAACTAGGTCCATTTCTTTCTGTGTTTTATTCAGTGTTTATTTAAGTTACGGTTAAAATAACTTGACTTGGAGACTCATTCTACAGCAGAACAGAACACTGGAGATAACCCTTCACTCTATAAGAAGTAAAATATGCCATTAACAGCCTTGTACGAATAATGTACACACAGCCTTGTATTAATAATGTAATAATATACTTTTTATGGTATTTCCAATTTCATAAATTGCAGAGGAGAGAGTGGATGGCCTTCTACCAGGATTCTTATGTATGCCTTTTTAAACAATGAAATATTGACAACACTTGTTTGTTGAGATTGTGATTCACTATGGGTCTTATTTGAAAAGAAAAAAGTGTAGAAACAAGAATATTTCTTATTGTTTATAGCAACCAGTCCATTTTGCACTGCTTAAAGGACAATAAGAAGGAGATTGGTTTCTATAGGGAGCAAGGAATTCTTGTTAGTGCATGTTCATGCATCAACCCCTAAGGGAATTAACGCATAACTGCAATTATAAAGCCTAACAAGCCTAAAAAAAAACAGTTTTGGATAGGATGGAAAGAGTTAAAATTTGTATTTTTTTTTATATACCTGTGTGTCCCCATGGTGGAGATTTCCCTCACTTCCTAATGGCGTGTAGTAACAAAGTGGGAGAGCAGTTGTCACCAGGCAGGAAGGCATTGACACAGATAAAACACTTGTCAAAGGTTCTTACCCTTTCTTGCTTTACTACTGTGCTTTATTTTGTCTGTGTGCACATTGAAGAGATTCCTCATCAATTCCTGTCCTGACATGAAGTAAGGGGAAATCTCCGACCCCACAGGGTCAAAATAAAAAACCTGACAGAGGCTCTAACATTTTCCCACTCTCTTTAAAATGAAGTAAATATTACCTAATATTTGATTATTTAAAAGTCAGGCATTTAAAGCATTAGTTCATCATATCCAAACAATAGGGGGCAATCAAGGGGTTAAGTGTGTCCTAGGGAGTAATTCTAAGGGTCCTTTCACACGAGCGGACCGTTCGTCCGTTCATTACAAGTCCGTTAACGGACTTGTATGAATCCCTATGGGAACGCGTCCGTTAGTGGATGGAGCATCCGCTAGCGTCCGCGTCAGTCGCGATCCGGTTTTCCGTACGGAAGAAACCCTATTTTTCTTCCGTTCGGCAGAATGAAACCGGATGCAGACGGACAGGGCGGTCCCATAGGGGACAGCGGGAGCAGAGACAGTGCGGTCTCTGCACTGTGTGCGGAATGCCCTATCCGCCGACAGCTCAGCGGGATCCCCGCTGAGCTTTGGCGGACACACGGAGCGGGACCAGAAACGGTCCGCTCCGTGTGAAAGAGCCCTAACTGTAGAAGGGATGGTCTCCCAACAACATGACAGAGATCACTGCTCCCGATGACAGAGAGCCAGTAGATCCCTGTCATGTTGCTAGGCAGAACAGGAAATGCCTTGTTTACTTAGGCATCTCTGCGCTCTGCCTCTCTGTTCCACGATTGCGGGACACCGGCGGACATCGAGTCCACGGGACCTGTGGGTAACGGTCACCCAGTACAAAGAGGGGCATGTGGGCACAAAGCTGGCAGCGCACATGCGCCCATTAGCCACAAATTAAAGGGAGCATACCGGTACGCCCATTTGCCCACCGACGTATATCGGCGTGTGGCTGTCGGCAAGATGATTTCCAGGTATGGTATATTTTTACATGCTTGCTGTGAACAAGGCTTATCAGCCGGAATGCGTGAGGCTCCTTTGTATTTTTTTATTCTTTCTCATATATTAATAAAATGGTTTAGGATTATTGGAGTTGCCGACTCTATCTTCTGAAATTGTGTCTATTCACCAATGTTAGAGGAACATCTGAGCCAAGCAGCCCACGTGGCTTTCCGTCTTATACTTGCAAAGGGTTACACTGCTTTGAGAGCTGTACCATCTGTTTTCCAGCTTGGACAATGTACCTATATGTATACCATACCTGACTGATGCCCCTGGAAATTGCAAATCACTGAAGTTGACACCGCTAATCTAATGATCTCCACTGGATGAACGGCTGGCCTGATGCATTGTAGACAAAGGAAGTTGGCTGTCAACACAGATGCCATTTTCCTCATTTGAACCTGCAAGTGGAGAAACTGATTGGTAATTGTAAAGTCTCTCCAATTAACATTCACTTAGCACAAGGACAGAGACAAACAAACAACTATTTCTTCAGAATAACAAAAGGTAGGAATCTGCAACAAAGTTTGTTAAAAAAACTTGCAGTAGGTCACCCAGAGAGGTTTTTTCCTCAACAAAAATGCAGCTACTCTTTAAATATAGTTATCTATTAAATGTCTGTTTCATTTGCTGGCTTCTGCTGTCTACGGGCACCGAATGAGCTGATGCACAGTACAATTTGTCTCTCAGGGAAATGACTACTACAGAAATGGGCTCTAATGTAAAAATATAGGACAGATTTAGGAGGACATTTTTTACTCTGATACTGACTGAAATTGAACTCAGGCAGTTGAAAAGTGACTCCTTTAGCAAATCATTCTTCATCACGTTTCACTTTTGCATCATATTGATATTGAATTTTGCATCATATTGATATATGCACAATCAGATGTCAGAAATGTCATGATTCTGTAGTCTTTCATTAAGCAATGCTGATCATAAATTACTTCTCCACAGAGGCGATTTCAATATGAACAGTTATAGAGCAGAAGACACATAATCACCGATATCATCAGTGTGATAGGTTTAACATATTTTCCTGCATGCTGGGAATCTATTTAGCCATTGGTGAAAATTCAGGGGAACGCAGAGAGTTTGTATATTTATTTGATGTATTTATTACATTGAGGACTGAACAATTAAAACTGTTAAAAAATGTATTAGTCAGGTAAACATGTAATTTGTGCTCTATACTAAGAAATACTCTCTATACGCTCTATATTATAGCTAAGAAAGAAAGCCTGTTTACCAAGCTCAATAGCTGAAGCTCAGATTACACACACAGTTGATATATGAGGATTGGCTCAACCCCTGTGCTTTTCTGGGTTGAGTTGTGCTCCTAGTTATTTTAAAAAGCTCCCCTTCAATGTGTCTACACAGTGCAACACATTTGTGTTTTTAGCACATTCTGATGCATAAATGTGAACCCTCCGTGTATTTTGATGTGCTGCATTGAGAAAACCCTTGTTACATTAACCGCCCATTAGAAATGATTGGACTGCTTTAGTGCATCTCCTGTTAATGAGTATAATAATGTGCGTTAACACACAACTGTGTGAAACCAGCTTTATAGTTATTGGGGAACCTCTAATAGGTGGGAGCTACTGCTGCATATTTCCTTTAGAAATCCTATAAGTGCTATTGGTGTATCCTGTACTAAAGCAGGGCTAAACTAAATAAATTAATTGTGAGCAAGCACCCATCAGTTACTATGAGAGATGAGCAAAGGTATGTCCATACTGTATCTACTTCCATAGATACTGTGGAAGAGTAAACGTAGCCACAACGGAATAGGAAGTGTGTTATTCACAGGAAAACCCAGATACAAAACTGTAAAAAAACAATGAAAAGAAGAAACCTAATGCAGTCACAATCTAAAAACTGGTAAGAAGAAATATATAAAATGTTTGTTTTGAGTTAGATATTCTTTAATACAAGACAGAATCAGTGGACACTAAATTCAAGTCAGGATTAAGGCTATGAAAGGTTTATGGTGGCTGAGAATGATACACGATTTAGACAAAATTCAAGTGAATCCAAAACCAAGAAATAAAGTTTCCACAGGTGACATCACAATGAATCAACAAAATTAATTGCTAATAGTTTTTTTTTTAACCACTTCTTACTGGGCACTTAAACCCCTTCCTGACCAGAGGACTTTTTGCGATTCGGCACTGCGTCGCTTTAACTGACATTGCGCGGGTCCGTGCGACGTGGCTCGAAAACAAAATTAACGTCCTTTTTTCCCCACAAATAGAGCTTTCTTTTGGTGGTATTGATCACCTCTGCGGTTTTTATTTTTTGCGCTATAAACAAAAATAGAGCGACAATTTGAAAAAAAAAAAAATATTTTTACTTGTTGCTATAATAAATAGCTCAATTTTTTTTTTTTTTTACGTTTTTTTTTTATCCTCAGTCTAGGCCGATACGTATTCTACATATTTTTAAGTAAAAAAAAAAAAAAAATCGCAATAAGCGACTGGTTTGCGCAAAAGTTATAGCGCCTACAAAATAAGGGACAGAATTATTATTATTATTTTTTTTTTTTACTAGAAATGGCGGCGATCTGCGATTTTTATGGGACTGCGACGTTATGGCGGACACATCGGACACTTTGACACGTTTTTGGCGCCATTCACATTTATACTGCAATCAGTGCTATAAATATGCACTAATTACTGTATAAATTTTTTTTTTACTAGAAATGGCGGCGATCTGCGATTTTTTATTGGGACTGCAACGTTATGGCGGACACATCGGACACTTTGAACACATTTTTGGCGCCATTCACATTTATACTGCAATCAGTGCTATAAATATGCACTAATTACTGTATAAATTTTTTTTTTTACTAGAAATGGCGGCGATCTGCGATTTTTATTGGGGACTGCGACGTTATGGCGGACACATCGGACACTTTTGACACATTTTTTGGCGCCATTCACATTTATACTGCAATCAGTGCTATAAATATGCACTAATTACTGTATAAATGTGACTGGCAGGGAAGGGGGTTAACACTAGGGTGAGGAAGGGGTTAAATGTGTATCCTAATTAGTGTTCTAACTGTGGGGGAGGGGGGGGTGACCTGGGGGGGTGACCGATCTGTGTCTCTATGTACAAGAGACACAGGACCCGTCTCCTCTCTCCCCTGACAGCACCGCTGTCTGCCGAGAGCCGGGAATGAGAGATGATCTCATATGTAAACATATGAGATCATCTCTCATTGGCCGCACAGATCGCCTAGGAAACGGCCGCTCCGATTGGCCGTTCACGGCGATCTGTGACTGGCTGTGTCCAAGGGACACGGCCAGCACAGCAGTTCCCCGCTGCGCGCTCGGGAGCGCGCGCGGGGAACGCGAAAAGGGGCGGCCGTAAAAACACGGCCTCCCAGAGATTCAGAGCCACCCGACGGCCGTATATAGTCGTACGGCCGTCGGGAAGTGGTTAAACTAATTCATTTGTTGACATATGCAGCATTTGTACCGGTAGTATTGGCAATCCAATAAACAACGAGGGAGAACGAAAGTTTATAAATAGTAATTGTACTTTCACACTTTTTAACCAGACACTGTATTTCTACCGGAGAAAACTGATTCGATTTTTTTCAAAGTTACTATTATTTAAAGCCTAACTTCATGGATTTTGTTTTGTGTAGCGTCGTAAAGGGTTCTAATCTCTCTCGTTTTTATTGCTATCTGTGTCCCCTTTGGGGAGATTTACCTTCTCTTCCTGTAATGGGGACAGAGGGACAGAAAGCAATAGGAAATCTTTCCAATCAAAGCAGAAAATTACAAATTTTTTAGTAAAGTGGGGAAAGATCAGAACCTCTGTAGGTTTTTTAATGGCGTCTGTCCATGTCTTCCTGTCTTGGTGATCCTCAAACCTCTGTATTTCTTGTCCTGGTGTCCCAGGGGCATCACCAGGACACAGTTTTTTTTTTACTAGAGCTAGAGAGTGCAAAATGAGTCACAGTTCTGCAGAGAAAACAATCAGCGTCTAACATCAGCTTATTCAATTAAGCTTTGCCAATAAAACCTGGAAGATGATTGGTTTCTCTGCAGAAGTGTGACTCATTTTGCACTCTCTAGCCTTAATAAATAAACCCCAAGGTGAGGATCTCCCGGAAGAGTCATAGGCAGCAATACAAACCTGCCCATTTTTTTCAGTCTTGGCTAAAATCAAGCAGTGGCAGCTGTTTTTTTTTGGGGGAGTCCAACAAGCACCCCCTTGGTCGGCCGCCAACCACCGCTACACACACACCCCCACGCGCGGTTGGTCGGTTTTCCAGCCCTACACTTAATGGAATTTATATAGATTAGGGGGTCGGACGCATGGATGGGGGCAGCGCCCCTGAAATCAAGAAAGGTTAAATGCCTTATCGTTTTATTTTTTGTTGTCTGTGTTCTTTTTAGAAGAATTGCTTTCTGTCCCAAAGACATAACAGGAAGTGAGAGTAAAGCTCCAAAAAGTCAGGGAAACTCCACTCTTAGACAGATGTCACTGGAAGAGGTGTCCCCATTAAAAGATTTACCTCTTGTTGGATTTTCCATCAGTTTCTATCTCAGCCGCATTGGTCACTAGGACAAAGATGAAGGGTGGCTCAAAGGACTAGCAATACAACTTAACATAGGTTCTAATTGTTCCTCACTTAAACCAAAACTACAAAAACTAAAACAAAATTGCTATTTATACTATAAAAGTTTGCGTACAATTGTACATGCATACAAAACCATACATCTGGTTGTAAGGTTGGGTCTTGTAGGCTTTGATACAGCGTGATTTCCTAGAAAAGTAGATGTTCACTTAGCAAAGTAAATGTTAATTTAACAAAGGGAAGCTGTGTTTACTTTGTACAGCCAACCACAGGCAAGGGAACTTAAAAA
This sequence comes from Rana temporaria, assembly GCF_905171775.1. Lineage (NCBI taxonomy): Eukaryota > Metazoa > Chordata > Amphibia > Anura > Ranidae > Rana > Rana temporaria. The sequence continues at coordinate 107,243,402 of NC_053490.1, read as the reverse complement.
AATAGATTTTTACCTGCGATGACCGGATGATGGAAGAGAGCATAGCTTCACTTTGTTCACTTTGCTAAGTGAATATACACAATGGTGAATAGGAGTGATTGGTGTGTCCTCTGTTGAATCCGGCACCTCATCCCTATAGGTTAAAGTATAGGGTTGTGAAAAATGAGAGGGATTATAGCGGTGCCTTAAACAAGTCACAAAAAATTGTAGTCAAATCCGTAAATAAATATGAACATTTTATTGATAGTACAAAAATGGTTTAAAAACATTAAAGGTAGACTAGAATTGACATGGGTTGTTACAAAGTCCCGACATGTTTCGGCAAATCGTTGCCTTCCTCAGGGGTATGAATCAATCAATGTATTTTGTACAATCTATTAAAAGATACATACAGGTAATTAGTTCAGAGTATATGAAAAAAATGAATGTTTCAAAACAAGGCTAGGTTCTCAGGAAATAAATGAGCAAAAGTGGATCCAATATGTGGAAATAACCATTGTGAAAAAGCTGAGTGCCAAAACAATGGTGTTGATCTGATACAGGGATATAGACAGTTTATTTTGCTCAGTGAATAAGGCAAATGACTGAAACACAAAGAAGTAGGTTATACTTTTATGAAATAAGTTACAAAAATTATAAGAAAATAAAACCCTTAACTGCAGTTGAGTCTTCTGGATAGCCAAGGAATCGCTTCAGGTATGTACTGCTTTTGTGTTTTTTTTTCAAGATATGTTTTTTGGTGGTTTTCATCTCTTTTGGTGGTTTATTCGTTTTTAATTTATGTTTACAGTGCTTTTCGGGGTGCTCAAAAAGCAGCCCCATTTGCTACTGCTACTTGGAGCTGAATTTTGTTTGCATACATCTGCATCATTTATAAGAAAATAAACAAAGTGGAAGAACAGCGTACACCTAAACCACCTAACATTATATCACTCACATTCACTGCACCCCCCTTATCCCCAAAGTACAGCGTGCACCTAAACCACCACACATTATATCACTCACATATACTGCACCCCCCCTTATCCCCAAAGTACAGCGTGCACCAAAACCACCTCACATTATATCACTCACATTCACTGCACCCCCCCTTATCCCCAAAGTACAGCGTGCACATAAACCACCTCACATTATATCACTCACATTCACTGCACCCCCCTTATCCCCAAAGTACAGCGTACACCTAAACCACCTCACATTATAGCACTCACATTCACTGCACCCCCCTTATCCCCAAAGTACAGCGTGCACCAAAACCACCTCACATTATATCACTCACATTCACTGCACCCCCTTATCCCCAAAGTACAGCGTACACCTAAACCACCTCACATTATATCACTCACATTCACTGCACCCCCCTTATCCCCAAAGTACAGCGTGCACCTAAACCACCTCACATTATATCACTCACATTCACTGCACCCCCCTTATCCCCAAAGTACAGCGTGCACCTAAACCACCTCACATTATATCACTCACATTCACTGCACCCCTCTTATCCCCAAAGTACAGCGTGCACCTAAACCACCTCACATTATATCACTCACATTCACTGCACCCCCCTTATCCCCATAGTAAAAATACAAGTTAGGCATGTAGATGTTAGACCTATTATCCCTGATTAAAACTGAGTTGCCGCTGGCCAATTTTACACTGCTATATTCTCTGCAGTCTCATAATTCAATACATAGTGCATTTTGGCAAATTTTCCTCATTAAGCGCTTGCTGACCATATACTGTATACATATAGTGGCAAGGCAACTCTCCTGTGCAGGATCACGTACCTAGTATGTAATCCTGCACTTCCGGGTCTGGGGCACACACGTGTGCCGCTGGCGACCCTTTTGTACTGTGATTTGACACAGCAGGAGCCAATCAGCGGGTCCAGCAGACTCTACGTCCTCCAAACCCGCTGATTGTTCAGGACAAAAGCAGAACGGTGGCTGCATTTGTAAACAAGGCAGACTGCCATTCTGTCAGTAGGGAAGGTATTGATCCTGTGTTTCTGCAAAGCAGGAACACGCATCTCTGCCTTCCCATAGTAAAAGCACCTCCCACACAGTAACCAAGCACAGGTTAGGCACACGGTTAACCCCTTGATCGCCCCTGATGTTAACGCCTTCCGTAGGTGTGTGCAGCCTATTGCATTAGGGTGTGCACCCCAAAGCTCAAACACACATGACTTTCTCTGTATAGTGAATGAATTGAAAGATGTCTGTGTTGAACGGCTTCCTGTTCATTCACAAACTGAAGCATAGTAAACCGTTTACTATGCTTCAGTTATGAATAAGCCCTCTCCATCCTGAAATATCCCCCTCAGCAGTCAGGGGAGAGGAGAGGAGGGAAGCCAGCAGCACTGAGGGGCAGGGGGCAACACTGGGGGGAGCCGGGTTAGTAGGGGAATAGGCACTGTGTGTAGTGATTAAGGTAAGCATGTTATTTAAATTATATTTACATGCATATACCCATGGAACTCATTCCTATGAGTAAAATTATCTAGCACAAATCCAAATACAAGCATACTTAATGTTGTATGGCCATATGCTTAACCAGACTTTACTAAGATGATTCACCTACCATTTACCTCAGTAGGATTCTCCTTTAGGTTCAGGTATACCAAACTTCTCTGAACCCTTGGCGAACGGAACCCAGGCAGATTTCCTCATCCCTAGTAGAGACTTGTTTTGTTGCCTAAGCCTTTAACATCATGCTAGCTTGACATTTTTGCCTGTCCTCTACACATTCCAATCAGCCCTTTCACTATTGACAAATACATGTATAAATCATTAATACTGCATTCACTTCTAAGCATCCTGGATGGGGAGCTGTACATAGAAGTGGTAAATGCAATAGAGGCTTCTGGCTGTTTATTGACATGCTGGCCATCAAGTCACTCCTGTGTGCTTAACTATGTAAGTACCACATCCCATTTATTCATAAAAGGACAGACATTTGAATCAGACACAGGCTTGTTGGTCTGATGATTTTTTAGTAAATCTTACCCCTGTGTTGATGTCAGATGCGTTGGGACTGATTTACTAAAGCAAATAAATAAGAGAAGAGTTAAACTTATACAGTACACTTCTATTGCAGGCATACATATGTGTGCAGATATACAGTATCTCACAAAAGTGAGTACACCTCTCACATTTTTGTAAATATTTTATTAAATCTTTTCATGTGACAACACTGAAGAAATGACACTTTGCTACGTAATGTAAAGTAGTGAGTGTACAGCTTGTATAACAGTTTAAATGAGCTGCCCCCTCAAAATAACTCAACACACAGCCATTAATGTCTAAACCGCTGGCAACAAACGTGAATACGCCCCTAAGTGAAAATGTCCAAATTGGGCCCAAAGTGTCAACATTTTGTGTGGCCATCATTATTTTCCAGCACTGCCTTAACTCTCTTGGGCATGGAGTTCACCAGAGCTTCACAGGTTGCCACTGGAGTCCTCTTCCACTCCTCCATGATGACATCACAGAGCTGGTGGATTATAGAGACCTTGGCTTCCTCCACCTTCCGTTTGAGGAAGCCCCACAGATGCTCAATAGGGTTTATGTCTGGAGAAATGCTTGGCCAGTCCATCACCTTTACCCTCAACTTCTTTAGCAAGGCAGTGGTTGTCTTGGAGGTGTGTTTGGGGTCGTTATCATGTTGGAATACTGCCCAGTGGCCCAGTCTCCAAAGGGAGGGGATCATGCTCTGCTTCAGTATGTCACAGTACATGCTGGGCCGCCATCAGGAATTATATGGCCCCTTACACAGCTTCAGGCATGGGCCCCATGGAGCAGGGAACCGGGGGGGGGGTGCTGCCGCCTGAAATTGAGAAGCGGGGGGGTGCCGCCGCTAAATGAGAAAATTGAGAAGCGGGGGTGGGGCCTTTACAAAAAATAGAAATAAAGGAAACTATATTAAAAAAATTATGAAAAAAAAAGGGGGGGTAGCCATCTAGGGACATCTGGGCCCTTTAATAAAAAAAAAGAAATAAAATATATATATAAAAAAATATTTATTTTTTTATAAAAAAAGGAGGGGGGTTGCCATCTGGGGCCCTTTAATAATATATATATATAAATTACATTTGTTTTTATAAAAAAAAAATTATAAAAAAAAGGGGGTTGCCATCCGGGACCATGGGGACCTCCGGGTTCATGGAGATCTCTGGGCCCTTTAATAAAGTTCCCCAGAACCTGTCCAGCCGCAAAGTTCGTACAGGTTAACTGCACGTTTCTGCTGGAGCAGCCTATCAAGCATATACAAGGTTGAGTTCCATCGCGTCGGGCAGTCACAAATAAGATGTCTGACGGGCAGGTTGTGTCGCCGCTGAATGTCAGCAAGTCGAGCCATGGCCGTGTAAGATCTTCTGAAATGGGCCGAGATTTTCCTGGCCTGCCGCAAGACGTCCTGGACCCCAGGGTATTTGGCAACGAATCACTGCATGACCAAGTTCAGAAAGTGTGCCATGCATGACACGTGTGTAATTTTGCCCTGTTTCAGCGCGCTCAGCAGATTGGCACCGTTGTTGCACACCACTTTACCAACTGTCAAATTGAGCGGTGTTAGCCACTGATCTGCCTGTGAACGCAATAGCTGAAAGGAGTGCAGGACCAGAGTGGCTCTTGTCTTCCAGGCACAACAGACGCAGCACAGCATGGCACCGTCTCACCTGGCATGTTGAATAGGTTCTGGGGATCTTGGGCGGTGCAGCGGAAGAGACAGTAGCATCGGAAAAGGAGAAGTCAGCCGAGAAGGAGAGGGAGGATGGAGTAGGAGGAGGAGGAGAACAAGAGGCAGGCCTGCATGCAATCCGTGGCAGTAAAACCAAATCTACATGGGTGCCACGGGTTACATGCTTGACGGTCGTCAGAAGGTTCACCCAGTGGGCAGTAAAAGTTATATACCTTCCCTGCCCGTATTTGCTAAACCATGTGTCTGTGGTCAGATGTATCTTGGCACGGACACTGTGTGCCAGAGATACATTCACTTGCCGCTGAACATGGCCATATAGCTCTGGGATGCCCTTCTGTGAAAAATATTTCCTTCCTGGGACCTTCCATTGTGGTGTTCCAATGGCCACAAATTTTCGAAAATTTCACATTTCCGAGTCCACCAGTTTATATGGCAGTAGTTGGCGGGCTATCAGTTCCGACAAGCCAGTGGTAAACCATTGGGCAAGAGGGTTATCCGGCATCATAGTTTTTTTACGTGACCCCCCAAAGGTGAAGAACTACAGGTCCCAGCATGAACCCCTCAGAGCTGAAGATGTGAAAACCCTGGCCCCCGCATGGGAGGAGTCACATCAGCAGCCAGCGGCGGGAGGGGTTTTCACTTTCCCGGGCCTCTGGTGTGTCAGACTGGTGGCACACTGCATCTGGTGTCAGGCTACTGGTGGAAAGTGGCACACTGCATCTGGTGTCACCCGTAGCCTGACACCAGATGCAGTGTGCCATTTTCCACTTTTTTTTACTTTCTGCTATAAAACATTTCTTCATCAATTTAGGCCAATATGTGTTCTGCTACCTATTTTTGGTAAAAAATCCCAATAAGCGTATATTAATTGGTTTGAGGGAGGGGGAGGGGGGAGTAAGAAGGACACAGGGAGGGGGAGGGGGGAGTAATAAGGACACGGAGGAGGGGAGAAAGAATGACACAGGGAGGGGGAGTGGAGTAAGAAACAGTAGGCTTTGCGTGCAGGGAGGGTTGGGGGGCCTCCATGTCCAATTTGCTTGGGGCCCCGAAATTCCTTCAAACGGCCCTGCCCCTATATACTGCACAGCAAGTAGTACACCTATACCAGTCCTTGAAAGGACTTTTGTAGACCTGTTAGGTAACGATTTGTGTCACTAAAATCTGTCCCTGCTCTGCACACAGCAACCTATCCCTACACTGACAAAATGTATATAAGTGTATTACACCCCTATATACTGCACAGCAAGTAGTCCACCTATACCAGTCCTACCAGCAAGTAGTACACCTATACCAGTCCTTGAAAGGACTTTTGTGGACCTTTTAGATAGCTATTTGATTCAATACAGCCTGTCCCTGCTCCAAACAGCAACCTCTCCCTACACTGACAAAAAGCAGAATGTAAAATGGCCGCCAGATCAGGTCTATTTATAAGGTAGGATGTCCATGTGCTGAAATGTCTCAATTGGCTGTCCTGCACTACCTGATGGATGTGTCATGGGTCAAAGTTCTTCTCAATGTAAAATTGCGGACTGCCCTGAATATCGCCAGATGTCCGCCTGTTCGGCGGACAGCGAACGAGCAAAGTTTGCCGCGAAACGACCATGGAGCTCACTGGTGTACTTAACCCCCCTGGCGGTATTCCCGAGTCTGACTCGGGGTTACATTTCTGTGCTGCCATCGGTAACCCTGAGTCAGACTCTGGCTCGCCTCGCTGAATCCACAGGCATGGTTTACTTACCTTGTCCCTGGATCCAGCGATGCCACCGCGCTGTGTGAGCGAACGGGTGCTCGCTCGATTCACACAGTGCCTCTGTGTGCCGCCGATCTCCGTTCCCTGCGACGTTAAGACGCACGGGGCGGAGAACGGCGCCAAATTCAAAAAGGTAAACAAACACCTTACATACAGTATACTGTAATCTTACAGATTACAGTACTGTATGTAAAAAATACACACCCCCCTTGTCCCTAGTGGTCTGCCCAGTGCCCTGCATGTACTTTTATATAATAAAAACTGTTCTTTCTGCCTGCAAACTGTAGATTGTCCATAGCAACCAAAAGTGTCCCTTTATGTCAAAAATGGTTTTAGAGAAGCTAGAAAACAGCAATAATAAATTATAATCACTTGCAGAATTGTGCGATAGCGATTTGTGAGGAAATTCGTCATAAAAAAATAAAAGTAATGACAGCGACAATTCTGCAACTGAGCAAATTTCAGTGATTTTGAGTTGATTACATTATTGAATAATTTTTATTATAATTATATTATTATTTGTTATAATTATTTATTATATTATAATTTATAAGTTTTGTTTTTAAAAAAAAAATCATACCCGGAATGCCTACTAGACTCTAGTTTGGTCAGATTTAAGTGAGTTATTCCTAAAAATTACAGGCATACAGTATAAAACGCCAAATTTCCTTGCAAATAATGGTACTGCTTTCAGCACCTGAAATCTGAAATAATCATACCGCCACGGAGGTTAAAGGAGTGTAAAAAAAAAAAATGTATGCTGAAATTACTGTTTACAGGGAATAGAAACATAATAGTTAACTGATTCCTTTTAAAAACGATTAAAAATAGATAAAAATCAATCATATAATGTACCTGTAGTTTCTAGTTTCGTTTTTGCATGTTGTTTCCTGCTTCTCTGCTGTACAGAGCCAATACAGGGCAGTGATGGTTTGGAAAACGAAACTGATTGGTGCCGAGGGGTTTTAGACACACAGTAATCACACCTCCTTGAAGTTAGTGACCACAGAGAGAAAGCTCCCAGTACTGTGGTTATCAGGAAACAGACAACCAGGAGGTGTGGAGATCAGAGAAGAATTACAGCAACTTGAGAGCAAAAATGAACAATGAGGACATGAAAACAGCACTGCATTAAGGTAAAGGAAGCTATTAAGATAAAAAAAAATTCCTTTACAAACCCTTTAATGTGTACACCTAACCTTTTTTTTTTTTTTTTGGATAGAGTAGGGAAGGATTATAACCCCTGTAGAGCTTTTATTGCTGTCTATGGGAGATTCGTCTTAAGTTTTGTCCTGATGGGGTCATTGTTAGTCACCAAGAAGGAAGAAGGAAATTTAGAGAGTGCGGAATATTTTTTTTTTCCTCTACGTTTTTGGGGAGTGTGTGTATTTGGATGGATATGTTATTTGGAGATTGGGAGGGGGATGGGTACTTTGATAGGTGAGATCAGGGAGTGGCTCATAGGTGTCTCTTAGGTAAAGCTCCTCAGGTCCCCCCTTCTTACACAATAAATGTCGTCTTTATCACTTTTCTATCTTTTGGTAAAGGGGGAGTCTCTGAACTATATGCTTCTTAAAGGGGTTGTAAAGGTTTGTTTTTTATTTTCTAAATAGGTTCCTTTAAGCTAGTGCATTGTTGGTTCACTTACCCTTTCCTTCGATTTCCCTTCTAAATGTTTATTTTCTTTGTTTTTTTTGTCTGAATTTCTTACTTCCTGTTCCTCCTCAGTAAGCTGTTCTGGCTGACTTTCCACTGCTCGGATGATGGTGGGAAGCTTAACCCCCCTGACGGTAAACCCGAGCGCGACTCGGGGTTGGTTTTACATGTTAGGATCGGCAAACCCGAGTCACGCTCGGGCTGGACGGGCTTACCTTTCGCTGGATCCACAGGCTTGGTTTACTCACCTTGTTCCTGGATCCAGCGATGCCACCCGCTGTGTGAGCGAGCGGGACCTCCTCGCTCGATTCACAGTCTCCCCGTGTGCCGCCGATCTCCGTTCCCTGCGACGTTACGACGCACGGGGACGGAGAACGGCGCCAAATTCAAAAAAGTAAACAAACACATTACATACAGTATACTGTAATCTTATAGATTACAGTACTGTATGTAAAAAATACACACCCCCCTTGTCCCTAGTGGTCTGCCCAGTGCCCTACATGTACTTTTATATAATAAAAAATGTCATTTCTGCCTGCAAACTGTAGATTGTCCAAAAGTGTCCCTTTATGTCAAAAACGGTTTTAGATCAGCTAGAAAACAGCGATAATAAATTATAATCACTTGCAGAATTGTGCGATAGCGATTTGCGGGGAAATTCGTCATAAAAAAAATAAAATAATGACAGCGACAATTCTGCAACTGCAAATTTCAGTGATTTTGAGTTGATTACATTATTGAATAATTTTTATTATAATTATATTATTATTTGTTATAATTATTTATAATTATTTATTATATTATAATTTATCATTTTGTTTTAAAAAAAAAAATCATACCCGGGATGCCTACAAGACTCTTGCTTGGTCAGATTTAAGTGAGTTATTTCTAAAAATTACAGGCCTACAGTATAAAACACCAATTTCCTTGCAAAATAATTGTACCGCTTTTGGTACGTAATTCCAGACAGAATCATACCGCCAGGGAGGTTAATGAGGAGAAACAGGAAGTGAGAAATTCCGACAAAGAAAAAAAAACAAAAAACAAAAGAACAAAAGCTGGACAGCCGCACTCCAAAATTTTCTTTAAAAGAGATGTCTTTTATTTTCAACTGTGCATACAGTCACTGCAAGCCCACAAAAATCAGTATGGCCAACGTTTCGCACTGGCGTCAGTGCTTAGTCATGGCTAAGCACTGACGCCAGTGCGAAACGTTGGCCATACTGATTTTTGTGGGCTTGCAGTGACTGTATGCACAGTTGAAAATAAAAGACATCTCTTTTAAAGAAAATTTTGGAGTGCGGCTGTCCAGCTTTTGTTCTTTTGTTTTTTGCTATTACCGCATCGCCAGCACCCTGGTGGTTCAACAACCCCTGATCATCACGAGGCTCACCTGGAGCGGTGAGAATTCTGTCAAAGAAAAAAAAACATTTAGAAGGGAAATGGAAGGAAAAGGTAAGTGAACCAACAATGCACTAGCTTAAAGGAACCTATTTAGAAAAAAAAAACAGACCTTTACAATCCCTTTAAGGGGCATTTGTAATTGCAAAATCTAGGAGTAACATATATTTAAATGATATATTTATATGCTGAATTTGTGTTGTTTTTAAGTATGTTATGTATGTCCTTCGAGAAAAAATTTTCATCCAGCTCCTTTACATTTTCTTGTTCCTATGGTGGAGAAGGAACATCGATTTGACCACACCAACTATTAGGAAATGAAGTACAATTCTACTAATGTGTGTCCTGCTTTAAATTGTGTGTACAGACTCTTTTTAGTTTTGGATAGAGTAGGGAAGGATTGGGAAAGGGTAAAACCTCTGCCAGTTTATTTTCTGCTGTCTGTGTTACATTCAAACGATTGTACTTCACGTCCTGTCCTGAAGTAAGAGAAAATCTTCCGAAAGAAAGGGGATTTTCTATCTTATACAATCGTCCCAGAAGAGGTGTCCCCATTAGATGATTTACCCTCGCCTTCTGTTATGATGACAAGTGTAAAAAAAATAGTTTTCTTTTGCTTTCTGTCATGGTGATAATGGTCTCCATAACAAATAGACAGTTAATACTTCTTAAAGCAGAGGTTCGGCTTTAAAAAAAAAAAAAAAGAAGAAGAAAAGTCAGCAGCTACAAACACTGTAGCTGCTGACTTTTAATAAGGACACTTACCTGTCCAGGGTGCCTGCGATGTCGGCAGCCGAAGCCGAGCAATCGCTCGGGTCTCGGCAGCCCCGCCGCCATCCTCCACGAGGGAACCAGGAAATGCAGTTTTGCGGCTTCACTGCCCCAATGTGCATGGGCGGATGTCTCCTGGGATACGCACAAGATCCCCCATTTCCCAGGAGGCAGCACGATGAGGAGAAAAAAGAAGACCCACCACGGACAAGAAAGAGGCAGATTAGAAGATCTGCCTAGTAACAGCCACTTATGGTAAGTATAAAAAAAAGAAAATCTATTTTTTTTAGGGTGGACCTCCGCTTTAAGCTCACCACACATCATGTTACACAGTCTGATGGTACGATCTCCTTTAGATTTACCAACAATTAGTGCAAGAACCTGCTTGAATGAATACAAATTGATTGGAAAGATTGGGCATCACAGTATGGTTAGCACTTTCCCCTAGCAGCACTAGGGTTGTTGGTTCCAATCCCATCTGCCATGCTACCTGCTGGAGTTTGCATGTTCTCTCTGTACCTGTGTGGGTTTCCTCCAGATACTCTGGTTTCCTCCCACACTCCTCAGACATGGTGGTAGGTTAATTGGCTCCTGTCTAAATTAGCCCCAGTGTGTGAATGTAAGTTAGGGACCTTAGATTGAATTAGGAAGGTCTTCGTATTACATAATTTTGGTAAGTCCAAAGATGACTGTACACAAATTGTATGCTCAGATTGAAATGTGTATGGGGACCCCAACAGAGATACAGACAGCAAAAAAAAAACGTAATATGGTGTTTTTAACCTTCTCTACTCAACCTCACCCCAAAACAATTGAAATATACTAAGGGCACATTTACATTTGTGTGTTGCTTTATTCCAGGTGAGCCTTTCATGTCATGCATTAACAAACATTGCATTATGTTCCAGATGATGTCAGAGTGACGGAACGCGTGGGGCGGAGTCTAAGCACGTTGGTACATCACTTCCAGTCACGACCGCAAACAGTCTTTTCGGCACCAGTGTCCGCATTTTGTCTTGTCTTTAAACTATATGTAAAATTTGAGTATTTTTCCACATACTTTTTTTTTTTAAATAAACGGTATTATGCTATGGGCATCCTTCTCTCTCCTGCATAATTACGTTTGGAGGAATGCCAAACACATACAGAGCTGACTATCTATCCAGGTTGCTACACAGTGGCAAATACTGTGGCCGCCCTATAGCCCAGAAAACTCTAGTGAGTGCAAATATAGAATGAGCACGGATAGTCACGCACACTGCAAGGAGATTGAAATTTGCATCGGTTCACCAAGCACTGGACTTTATTTATGAGCACAAGTCACTATTTGTCACTAAAATGTTACTTCACTTATGCCTGTTTATTTATAAATTGGTTTATTATAGATGTGATTTTAATTTATGTAATTTACAGATTTGTACTACTGCACTCTAAAATAAGGCCAACAGCTAGCCGAGGGTGCAATACACTACCAGAACTTTATATACCTATTATATACCTATTTTTGCACATTACAATACGGTAAACACCCGGCTGAGGGTGTAATACCTCATCAGAAATATTTTTTTCTGCACATAAAGGTAACACCCAACAGAGGGTGTAACACTTCACAAACACTTTATATTTTTATACATGCACAGTTCCAGTCATTGGAATGAAGCAAGATTGTGTTATTCATAGCACCTTGATATAACCAGAACAGAGCCACACTTACACCTTTCACATTCATACATTGCATTAAGACAGGTCATTGAAATCAATGGACTTCCAATGCCTGCCAACCCTCTCCTCCAATCCCTACACTGGCTCCCAGTCACCCAGCGAATTAAATCCTAGTTAAATCAACTGAGCAATAAAAATGTGGAAATTAAGTAGCACTGTGATGGTTTCCAATGAAATTCACCAAACTTTGATCATTAGTCATTGGAAAGTGAAAAAGATTGTAGTTAAACACTAACTTTAAAGCCACCAATTTGCCACAAACATGCTGTGTCTATGGACAGAGTAGAGGTGCTTTAAAGATAGATAGATAGATAGATAGATAGATAGATAGATAGATAGATAGATAGATAGATAGATAGATAGATAGATAGATAGATAGATAGATAGATAGATAGATATTAACAGACAGATAGATAGATAGATAGATAGATAGATAGATAGATAGATAGATAGATAGATAGATAGATAGATAGATAGATAGATAGATATTAACAGATAGATAGATAGATAGATAGATAGATAGATAGATAGATAGATAGATAGATAGATATTAGCAGATAGATAGACAGATAGATAGATAGATAGATAGATAGATAGATAGATAGATAGATAGATAGATAGATATTAACAGCTAGATAGTTAGATAGATATTAACAGACAGATATAGATAGATAGATAGATAGATAGATAGATAGATAGATAGATAGATAGATAGACAGATAGATAGATATTAGCAGATAGATAGATAGATAGATAGATAGATAGATAGATAGATAGATAGATAGATATTAGCAGATAGATAGATAGATAGATAGATAGATAGATAGATAGATAGATAGATAGATAGATAGATATTAACAGCTAGATAGATAGATAGATATTAACAGACAGATATAGATAGATAGATAGATAGATAGATAGATAGATAGATAGATAGATAGATAGGTAGATAGATAGATAGATAGATAGATAGATAGATAGATAGATAGATAGATAGATAGATATCAACAGACAGATATAGATAGATAGATAGATAGATAGATAGATAGATAGATAGATAGATAGA